>NC_056750.1:496998433-497335933 GCF_019279795.1 Protopterus annectens
AATCACATCGTAATAGCCCTGCAACTCTAGTGTCCCCACAGGGAACATGTCTATAACCACATAGCAGAAGGTGTTATACAATACAATATACGGCCCAATGGTACACATACCAGACACATACCAGTAGTGTAGTGTGAACATTATTTTGGAGCTGATATGGTGGCGGGAGACAGATATGTGTATTGTATGATGGTAAACTTGACACATGAGTTGCTCAGACATATTTCCATCATTATGTCTTTCAGGGTGTATGGCACATCTGAGAAACCCTGCGTACAATGCAGCTGCGGAGGAGATCATCATCAACAGCATGATCCACAACTATAATCTGCCCTTCTCACAGACAAGCATGGACCAGCAGGAGAGAACAGCCATGTGGACTGATGTGGTCCACAGGGTCATTGAGGTGGAGTTGCACAGCCAAACCTATGAGCAGGTCCACCACCTTTGTAGTGACCTGCTCCGGCAAGTATGACACCGTGCTGCTGCCATGTGGGGTGACCACCTCGCAATGGGGGGGGTCATAACATCCATCCCCCCTCACCAGAGTGGAGGAGCTGCTCATCAGCCTGGTAGCACCTGCCCACCTGCAAGAGCTCCATACCTATTCGGTCATGTAGGTGGGTGCTACTCACACACCACACATTGAGCATGCAGGTAAGGTTCCAGGGCATATCAGTAGACTACTGTATTGTATGCATCTGTACAGGTAGACCATGCATGTGTGAGCTGTGGAGTATGTTGCTGTGTAGTACTGATAAGCAGTAATGCATAAACTGTAGTACTGTGGACTTCAGCTGTTTTTGTACTGTAATATTGCAGCCACCCTGTAGCAATGCCACAGCTGTGGCCACTAACCAACTATATCCCATGTCATTGTAGGTACCTCTGGGATACCAGCAAGGCAGCGGCTGGATGTCGGTGAGTATGGTTTAAGGTTATGCTTGGCAGTTCACTGTGCATGTCATAGCTAAGGTGTAGGCCATGTACACATTTAACACACCTACCCATAATGCATGCTGTACATGTGCACTGACACAGCACACACCTCACTAATGGGATTACCAGCCTCAAACACATGCAATACACAGTCCATCTCGGACAACTGTGGCTACACTCCAGTGCACATTGCCCAGGCACAGCTGACATCTGCCCAACATACACAGCTATGTCATACACACAGCAGTTGAACGTGCTACATATAATGACATCCCACTCCCTCTGCTAACACACGCTCCAAGGTGCTAAACCTAATCAGCACATTACACAGAACATACTGGAGGGATAGGGCCCTGTCCTGGGGAATCACCACACTCTGGAACGGGCTACCCATACATGTCAGGCAATGCTTCTCACTGGCCCTCTTGACAGAAACACTTGCCAATTGGATGAGGAATGGGGAGTACACCCTATGTAGCATGTGTGTGCCCCAGCCTGACAGGGGCACAGGGGAATAACATTAGTGGGTGGTGCATGGCAGGGAACCACTGTGGCTAAGCATATGTAGGCCCCAGGACCAGTCGAACAGTACTCACCTATGAACCTCCGTATACCACAGGCAATATCAGCCAGGGCCCATTCATGGCCAATAATGGTCTCTACATTCACCATAGGTATAGTATACCACTCATAAATGCACCACTGATAATGACTTATGTGAATACACATCAAGCAGTCACTAAACACGTGTCCACACATGATCCAGGAACACACAGAGGCTGTGAGCAGCAACAGAAATACACCTGACACACAGGGACACATCCTGCAATGGTGTGCACACCCGTGAGGTATGGTGCACAGTACATGCCAGGGTGCTGAACAGATGCACAGCAGTGCTGTGGACATGGGTGCAGTGGGTTCCAGGGGAAGGAACATCACCTGCAAACAGAAGCCATGCATCACAGCCATGTATGATATTGGTAATGGGGATTGACCACAGTTGCACTGCATGCTGTTCAGTCCCACATGTTCTGCATGCTAATATGTGTATTCACAGGTATGTGTGTGTGTGATACTGTACTGCACCATTGCCTGCTATTGTGTGTGTTATGACGTTGCGGGAGCTGTCTGTAGGTGCTGTCTGGTGTAGTGTATGGGTTGTCATGTATGTTGACTGCATGTGTGTATGTTTGTGTGTGTGGCCATGTCTGCACAGCGTATGTTGTTGGAGGTGAATCCCCAATCCATCTGGGATGCCATTTGCCAAACAACAGATCTAGTTCCTGCTCACAGTGACTGAAAAGGCCCAACACCACCATGAGGTTCCTAGGTATTGGAATGTGTTTCCATGCAGTTGGCTATGGGATTGTTACCACAGCTGTTCCACATGCAATCAGCTAGGGGAGGGCTGCAATTCGAGCAGAGACCATCAGCTGATCTTGAGCATCACATAAAATACACATGCTGCTGCCTAAGCAAGGCAGATGTGGGTCCCCACATCCACCAGAGAGGGAGTGGGGGAGGCAGTCAGAGGCAAATATATGTCAGGGATGGGTAGGAGTGCAAAACTGAAGCATGTTCGTGACACACACCTACCAGCACAGGGTATCAAACCCCCAATAGCTATGTAGTGCTATCACAGTTTGATGCACTTATGGGATGCACCACATGGAGCACTCAGAACATATATGTGAGGGTGAGTGACATCTGCAACAGGGATACAGTAGATATACGGTAGGTGTCGTACACGTGCCTGTCTGCATGTACAGGTGCCAGCATCAACGCAGGCACACTCACACAGGGATGCACACACATTGACACACTTGGCAGGGCCAGGAGTGCAACTTTTCACTAGTGGGATTGCCACAACACATCAATGTGCAGGTATCACATGCACCACACGGGTCATACGGAGGCTGTATGGTCAAAGGGCATGAGGAGATGTCACACATCAGACAGCATGCTTCAGTATGCCCTGGGGAGTTGTAGTGAGTTTGGATGTGGACATACACACACCATACAACACACACACACGAACACACAGGGTGCCAGTTCTGACATGCATGGGTGCATGTCTACACGGGTGTATGGTGGTTAACTGTGCCAGCAGACTGTACGACGGTAGACGATGGGTATACCTTGGCCTCAGGCTACATGACAATGGTCTGTATTGTGGCTCAGGCCTGTAGTTACTGCATTTGCCCACACAGGTGAGTATTGCATCCCCCATCAAGTCACCTGGGTGACTATTGTGTTGTGGCCAATGCTGTACACCACATGCCATGTATGTGTTCCTTAGTCCATGACATGGATGGTGTCTGGGATGTGCACGCCTCCCACATGCATGTACAGTGACATGTGGAACTGTACCTGGGGTGTCTGGCCCATGTTGTGAACACAGATGATCATCGGATGTGCCAGTCATGCTCACCTGTGGCAGGAACTGGTACTGGGCAGCAGGTTTACCCTTCACCTGCATTGATGGCATGCCAAAAGCATTCCCTGATGTCAGTGTCATCTGTCCATACAGGAAACGTCAGGCATGGTATGTCCGTTGTGAGTCACATGTGAAGGCACCACAGCTGGTGCAGGTGTCCATTGGGGAACATGGTAGAGGTGCACTGTCTGCATGTACGTGCATGTGTTCATATGACACATGGGTTGAGTGTGTGCTCTGGGTAATAGTGGGGTTGCTAACTTGCATTGTCTGGCCTTGATGTCACATGTATGGGTATGGCTTTGCACCCCAGCCTCCCAGCTAATTTACATATGTTATCCTTGTATGGTTGACATTGTGATATATAGTAGGGCCACCATAAAATAAACTAGCAAAACCCCCTCCACAATGCCCACAGTTGACACACACTCGCCTCTACACAGGATACAGGTTGCAAACACACACACACACACACACACACACACACACACACACACACACACACACACACACACACACACACACACACCTGTCATGTCTGGGAGTAAAACCCCTGCCTAACTATTTTATTACACTACAGCACTATGCAGTTATACTACATGCCACAGACTTTACTGGAGTACTATTTCCCTACAGGTGTATTATACAGTGAATGACATCAGTAGGATTACCAAAGCAGGGCATTTCAACTGTACTGCAAGTGACTAGCCTAAAATGCATTGCTTCCTACACAGCCAGTGGGACACACACACAACATCCACAACTGACATGAGTGGGTATAGAACCCCTAATCAAGGCCTATATCACACTACTGCATGGAGCTGTTATGGGATGCACCACAGGGATTGCTAGAGACTTCCTTCTCCAAAGGTGTATTTCACATTGAATGACATCAGCAGGTTTACCAAAGTAAGGCATTTCAACTGTACTGCAAGTGACTGGCCTAAAATATATTGCTCCCTACACAGACAGTGAGACACACACATAACATCCACAACTGACATGTGTGGATATAGAACCCCTGATCTAGGTTTATATGACACCACATCATAGAGCTGTTATAGGCCACACCACAGGCATTACTAAAGAACTTTCTCCCCAAAGTGTTACTTCACAATGAATGACATCAACAGGTTTGGCAATGTAGGGCATTTGAAATGTACTGCGAGTGAGTAGCCTATGATACATTGCTCCATACACAGACATTGCAACACACACAAAACATCCAGAACTGCCATGGGTGGAAATGGAACCCTACCACAGTCCTACACCACACTACAGCAGTATGCAATTACAAGGCACGCTAAGGAGATTACTGGGCTATGATTTCCCCAGAGGTGTATTTCTAGGTGAGCGACATCAGCAGCCTTGACAAAGTCAAGTATGTGCATTGTACAGGGTGTGAGTGGCCTAAAAACATTGCTTCCTACTCAGTCAGACACACACACACACACACAGTTGCCAGGTCTGGGGTTAGAACACCTACCTCACTATTTTATCACACTACAGCAGTATGCAGTTACAAGGCACACTACGGAGATTACTGGGCTATGATTTCCCCAGAGGTGCATTTCTAGGTGAGTGACATCAGCAGCCTTGAGAAAGTCAGCTATGTGTATTGTACGGGGTGTGAGTGATCTAAAAACATTGCTCCCTAGTCAGTCAGACACACACACACACACACACACACACACACACACACACACACACACACACACACACACACACACACACACACACACACACCATCTCACGCACACACACAGTTGCCAAGCCTGGGGTTAGAACACCTACCTCACTACTTTATCACAGTACAGCAGTACGCAGTTACAAGGCCGCTTTGGAGACTACTGGGTTATGATTTCCCTAGAGGTGTATTTCTAGATGCGTGACATCTGCAGCCTTGCCAGTGTTGTGTATGTGAACCATACTGAGTGTGAGTAGCCTAGAAAGCATTTCTCTCTACACAGCCAGAGACCAAGACTCGCACACATACACACACACACACACACACACACACACACACACACACACACACACACACACACACACACACTTGCCAATTCTGGGGTTAGGACTACTACCTAACTAGTTTATCAGTACAGCAGTGCACAGTTATTGGGAGCACCATGGGGATTACTGAGATACAGCTCCCCCAAAGGTGTATTTCACATTGGATGACCTCAGCAGGCTTGTCATGATACTGCTATGGGGAGGACGGTGTGTGCATGGGCTGTAACACATTAATGTTGGAGTTGATATGCTACATGCGGGCACACATAGGGTCATATGCCACAGGTATGTGTATACAGCTACTAGGTGACATCTTCCTTGTACAGTCATGTTGCACAGCTGGCATGTGCAACATGCCGTCATGCTGACAGATACTGGTGGCTAGTAACTGTAGTGAGTGACACCTGCACCTCATTTTTGGGGCCATTTGGTTGTGTGCTGGATGGGACAGGCCCAGATGTCTCCTTGTCACAGTCACCCTCTTCAACACATCTGTGTCCATCTACCTTTCGCTTATTATAGTGTGTTGTCCTTACATATATGTCTGTATTCCTATACACTGTGTATGGAAGGCAGGAGTGGTGCATACTGGCATGTGCCTACACTGAGAACTGCAACTGCCAGATATGTCTGGTCCACTGCTGTTTGCTGACATGGCCTTCTTGTGTTTGTGTGTGAGCATGCCCAGTATGGCCATCTATACTGCATGCGTGGATCAAGTCCAGGTGGTTTGCACTGCGGTGCTTACCTTTGTGCTGTACACCGACAGGTAGCATGCTGTGTCTGCAGGGTATACATTAGTCATTTAGCATTGACTGCGGCTACATTTCTGCTTAGCGGGGGAACACCAAACCGTTTCTACTTTTCTACACAGGGATGGGGGGGCACACCTAACTGTTACCATAAGTGTACATGGGATGGTGGGGCACACCTTACACTTTTACATAGTTACTAGGACTGTACTGGTATGTCGAGTACACCATTTCAGTCTGTAGTCTTACCTATCGTGCTGGCTAGAGTCATACCAGTGTACTACAGATCGTAGCTTTCACTCCCTACATATTAGTTTCTGACTTTCTAGCCTTCACAACTGACATCCAACTGGCTGGCCTGCTGTAGTCTGTCTGTGTAGGGCTGGGGTAGGGGTTACCCATGGGGTTCATTCAGATGCCATAGGACAGCATTTGTTTGTGTTTGTCCACACCTGTCCTGCTGGCTGTGACTGTTGTTGGGTATGTGCCCCCCCCCCCGACTGGCATGTGTGAGTCACTTACCTTGTGGGTGTCCCAGTATTGAGGGTGGTGATGCAGGGCTGCCTATGTCGGATGCACATAGTACACTCCCTATACATGGTTGAGCATAGGTCGTGTCATGTTTGGCATCCCTTTTACTGTATGTGCGAGTTGGAGAGAGGTGTCATTTCCTGGGTCCCTACTGTGTCAGTGCATGTGCTATGCATTGCCTCTTGGCCAAGGCCAGGGCATACTGGGCATGCCTCCTTCTGCCTACTGGAGCAGGCTCAGGTTGTTCCTCCTCTGAGTCACTCTGCGCCTGTGCAGTCCTTGGCACTGGTGGGGGGCTGTGTGGCCCTGCCCCATGCTGTTCCTGCTACAGCTGATACCACAGGATCATATTGTGTAGCATGCCACATACAAGGACAATTTGGCTACTTGTAGTTGGTGAGTACTGCAAGGCTCCACCAGATGTGTCCAGGCACCAGAAACGTGACTTGAACATCCCAAACACACACTCTATTATGATTCGTGTTTGTGCATGTGCGTCATTATGGAGTTCTTGTTCGGGTGTGTGTGCATTTCTGATGGGTGTCATCAGCCATGGCTCCAGTGCATATCCAGCATCCCCCACTAGGTGACCATGTGGAATGTCCCCTTAGGCAAATCTCTGGTACAGCTGCGTCAGATGCCAGATGTAGGAATCGTGGTAGCTTCTAGGGCAGCCAGCACACACATTCATTATTATGCCCTGGGCATCACACATGACCTGGCAGTTGATGGAGGGGAAGCCCTTGCGGTTGATGTAGACTCTACCCCACTCACCTGGTGGTGCTTTAATGCATATGTACGTGCAGTCTATTGCACCCACTACCTCAGGGTATTCTGCTATCTGGTAAAAGAGATGCATATTACTGGCCAATGCCTCACGGGTGATGGGTAAATATATATGCTCACTGACATGTGCTGACATGGCATCCATGAACTGGTGGAGTACCCTGGATGCTGATGCCTGTGAAATCCCCATCATATCCCCAATTGGCCTTTGGAAGGTACCTGTAGCTAGTATTCTTAGACCTACACATACCTTGGTATCCACTGGAATTGGTTCCTCTCTGTTAGCTCTGTGTGTCAGGCATGGCCGGCACAGCTCAAAAATTTGCTGTAGGAGGTCCCTGTCCACTCTATAGTGCTCCACTATCTCCAGCTCATGTAGCCCTTGGTAGGTTACCCTGGGTCTGTACACTCTTCTCCATCTCCTCACTGTGGGTTGCTCAGCAGCATTCAAATCCTCACCACCCTCAGCCTCTTGCACATGCTGGTTTATGATAGCAAAAGCAGCCCCTAACATTTTTTCTCTTGCTTTTGTTTTGTAAAATTTCAACATCTGTATACACCGGTGGTGCAGGTTTTTTGGGAAAAACAAGGGAGAAAGGTTTTTGCATAGTTTATAGTGGTGTGCTGGTTTGGGCTGTTCTGTTGCCTGTGTAATTGGCTGATTCTAATACATTTCACATGTCAGCTAAGCTAGTTCTCCTTGATTACCTTCCTACTGCTGTTTTCCCTTCCCATTGCCTCCTTGTTTAAGCCTGTGTGCATGTCGTGCAAACAGAGTGCTCATATGTGCACAAAGCTGTTTTTTCTTGGTTTAACTTCGTTTTTCTTCCTGTAGGACCTGGTGCATGGCACACACACCCGCTTGCACTTTGTAAAGTGTGCTAGGCAGGTTTAGACATACCCCTGGCGTAGCTGTGCTAACCTAGGAGCAATCTCGAGCCACAGGTCTCCAATCCACTTACAGTATGCCTGACACACCCCCCATGATGTCACCTATATCCTAGTCTTGCACCCAGCTATTTATACTCTTACACTCTTGAGACCTGCCTCACACCCTGGGAAAATCTGGGATTCACTAACCTTTCCCTCATTTGCATAGGATTGCCTACTAATGCATAGTTACATGTCCCACACTGAGCCTCCCCCCTTAGCAACCACTATTCACTGGCCAAGTTGTCTTTTGCCTGCCATTGACTTGCATGGCACAATACTGACTTTTGTTAGAATGGTCATTTTCAGTTTATTTTATTATTTTTTCCCCCGATCCCGTTTGCGCACTGCTGCCCTATACTTAAACAGCCGTGATCGGCAGGAAAAAAATTAAAGTTGTTTTATTAATTTTAACAGTTGCCAATGCCAATGGCCTTCTACTTGGCCATTGGCATGCTTCCTCAATGATATGCAGCCTTTATTTGGAGCTGTCATAGCTCTGTTTTGGAATATGCAAAAATGTACTCGGTTAGTAACCGAGTACATTTCTGCAAATTGCACTTGTCTTGCACGGACTATTGCAAGCTTTCTGGATTGCAATATCACCTCATTTGCATGGATTTCTCCAGCAAATGAGGTGATTTGCATATCAGGGCTTAGTCCATGCAAGATTAGTGCTGGAGCTCTCATGCACGCCCCTGCCAGCTGTTCCTGGATCGCACGGCAGACATTATTGACTGCGTGAGCTACTGCAATCATCTTGCACTCTGTGCAGGCTTTTCAGAATTCGGGGGAATGTTAATGCTATAGAGATTCAATTAACATACCCCTCAGGTAAGTGACTACATGGGGGACATGTTACCTCAAGCAACTCTGTCACTTTCTTCCTTTGCCTTTCATTTGACATTTACATCATTACTTAAATCTTGTGGTGACCTTCATTAATGAGGCATTATAGATGCTGGCCACGGCTAAAAAAATAAAGGGCTCAAAAACAAAATGTACCTATGACAATTGGAATTTAGGTTATGCGAAGAGTAAAACTTGCCCATACCAAGTAGTAATGGTTTCTCCTTTCCTCTTAGTCACATCATTATGTTGGCTTAATTCTCTCAAGAGACTTATTTCTGTATCATGCCTCAAATGGCAATTTTGGAAAGAAATGTGATTCTTTCCTGATGCCTGCAAGAACTTCTTTTTCTCCATATGGGAATGGTCCAATAGACAGTTTGTTTTATCAGGTCTATATGAAGGAAGTCATTTTCAGTTGTCTAACCACGAGTGCTTGGCCTATCTCCATGGCATAGATGACAAAACTGTGACTGAAACCCAGATGACTTGAGTTTAATTAATGGATTAGGCTTTGGAGGAAACAGGAAGGGTGGGGTTTAGGATTGAGTGACATGTTAACTCGCCCATCAGTGGGGAAGGGTAGTGTTCCAGTCTGCTGTGATGCTGGAGCCCACAGCAGACAGGAGAATGACATGCAGCAGATTAACAGTCACATGTGCTGGGCTGCTACCATGTTAATGTGCAAGTTGTCTTCTCAGTGGATGTAGCTTGCCCGGGGAGAGCATGTGTGAAACATGCACATTATGCTGCTGCTACAGGGACCTCACGCCAGTAAGCAAAACCACTGATAGCTGCCTAGATGACAGTCTCTCAGTTAGCTCTCACCCTGACTTAATATGGAATGATTGGGCATAATTCACAATCAGAAGACAGATTTTTTTTTTTGCAGGCAGTAGAGGTAACCTAAAATATTATAAATGCATCTTTTTTTATAGTACATTTCTCTGAATTTGCTGAAGGATGTAAAAATGAAATACTTGATTTTTTTCTCTCCAAAAACAGTGATGGGATTATATTACATAGTGACAAGTTGTGCAGGTATAGACAAGGGCTTGTATACTGCATAAAATACTAATTTCAGATAAATGGCCATTTATAATCTTCTCCCTGGAATTTTGCACATTATGTGGTGGAATGTTGGCTACTTTTGGCAAACATTGGGTGAATGGACAAAATTCTCTAACTTTTTGTGATCCCCCAAATAATATGGTTTATATGTATATATTAGTCTCTCAGTAGAAAACTCACTAAACTGTTTATGTAACTAAACATCAAAGCTAATCCCCAGTAGTCCTGCAAGAACCTACAACAAATATTGTGTAATTTGTAAAACTACACATTTTCCTGCAGTTAGGAACAACCAAACAAATTATTGTGCTGGCTGATTTCCCTGAATTAGCATCTTCTTTTTTTACTGCTATGTGCTTATTTACAATAGACAAGGACAGTCCATCTGCTGTTCTGTTGAGTGATTTCACTACATAAGGAGATAGTTGGATCTTTGCCTCTGGGTTACCTTGCAAGTTGATTAGCAGACCATTTTGAAAAGAGGGTTAAATATACAACTTACAAAGCCCTGCTTTGGAGCTAGTCTTCCTGCTTAAATTCAGTTTTTGTCAGGGTTTCATACTTATTTAAAATGGCTTTTTTCCCTCAAATCTGTGCTATAGCATACAGCTTAGCTGATTAGAATGTACATTTGCTAAGTATTTTTGCAGCTGCCACCCAGAGTAAGATAAATTAGTAGCATAATTTTATGTCCTTGCTGGCATCCCTCCCTATGAAATACGTGACATAAATTTTGATATTAAGCAGTTGACAGAAACAGAATTCAGTTGCATTCATGCATGCTTATGTTCTGAAGATGTTTTTAGAACTAAGCACTTTACAATTTTAAATTATTTTTTTCATGGGTGCGCCCACTAAAACCATAATTTTTATTTGTTTCTATGAAATATTTAACTAACCCTCAAATGGTAGTGTCTTTTCTTAGGTTAACCACGTGTGCCTCATCTAGATGTTAGATGATTATATGGAAATATACATGTTTACAATGCATGTTATTACATATATATCAGATATATTTTATAATCAGTGTTAGTTTATAAGAATAAAACAGACAATGACTGTGCACAACAAACAGCTCCAGTGAAGCTTTTTTTTTTTTTTTTTTTTTTTTTTGTAATAACTCAGGGTGTTAGTATTCTGGACTAAGTATTTCAGTAAGCATTCAGTAACTACTAGTGTGCCTAGGTGGTCAGTTTTTTTGATATGTATTGAAGTAAGTGACACGCCTGTCCATTGGTTAGAATAGATTCTTTTTAAATGGCTTTGCCCTGTGTTTTAGGCCCTTCATTTCAACGGCATGGGCCTCAGAGTTGTGGGCAGTCTAAGAATCATATGATTCATAAACACTGAAAAAGTTGCAAAATTAGGTGACATTTATTCTGCACAGCAGTTTCATTCTCTACAACACACCCTCAAGATTGCTCATGTAAATTAACAGTGATGCTTGTAAATCACTTAAGATTAATTCATTCACATTTATGTGGGGGCAGAATGTCACAACTCCAACAGCCGAAATATGGGAAAAATCAACCTAAAAGCACAAGAAAAACTATTCTGTGAATGGCAAAAGCTATTAAAATTGTATAATTATCAATGTTATCAACAGGAAGTATTCTGTACAGTGATACAATAGTCAGAGCATTCATATTCTTTCCATAAATATAATAGTGAATTATAAAGTACACAAACCAGAATTATATTTTTTGCTAAACTTTCTCAAATTGTCATATATTAGTAACTGTACAACTTAGACATATAATTAGAACACTTTTGTTTACCAGACATACACTTTCACATAACAGAATAAAATTCCTCACTGAGTCCATATTTAATAGGATACTTACAGAAATATGAAACTGTATTTTATCCTATAATTTGCAATATAAATAACACATTATATCAGTCAAGATGTGCAAATAGACAGTTTCTGCAACAATATAGAAGGTTTCACTTGATGTCATGAACTTCTTTTTGAAGGTTTAAGCACATATGGATATGTTGCTTATTTTCATAACAAACAAGCAATATCTCCTGTATAATATGACATAAATGGACACTGACAAGGATTGTTTCTGACTCCCAACATGGTAGTTCACACCATACCCCTCAACAGCATGTAATTCTATCAGATTGAAAATATGAACATGAATATTAACATATAAATAATAAGAGAGATTACTTTCTCCACTGCAGGCAATCCTAGATTAACAATCTTAGTGTTATTTTGTTAATTACTTCTTGCCTTTTCTAATGCTGTCTGTTGTTAGCTCTTAAATCAATTAGTTAAGGAACCACATGCAAAAAAAATGTGGATACCATAAGGAGCTATGGGTGTTATCTGAAAGCATATAAAATGTGATTGACAGAATGACTGAGTGACTGAAGATAAGGCACTAACTGCCTAAGGCCCAGTCACTGATGGAAAGCTAAGCTTTCTCTGCCTAATGGGAAGACAAAATAAATATAGTCTTTGCATCACCTGTTTCTGAATTGCTTGTGCTGACCTGATGCCAAGCTAATTCCATCAATCTTCTGTATTTAAAAGAAAATCAGCATACATACTTTGCTTTAGCATGTGGGCCACATACATTCTATTGTAAATCCATAAGCCTCTCTTTAACATCAGTAATGTCCTCACATCCCCCCTCTATATTGAAGAAAGTGCTTATGGCCTCCCTGTACAGAAACACATGTGCTGCATTCTACCACAACAATGCAAGTGCGCACAATAATATAACTAGTTTTTGATTTTGTGTATTATTTGAAAATGCTCATTCTTGACTGTTATCTTTCTGCATTTAGAATCATCCCAAATGAAAGCAATCCAGAATAATACTTTGACTTGCTTGGGCTAAAGCCTGACTGACCATTCATAATTAAATATGTATAGCATTTAATACTTCACCGTACACTTTTTGTCAATATGTTCTGAGGAAAGAGAGTTACTTGTCAACTCCCTACTTTATTGGAACTCTCATCTGCCTCCTAATTTCAGACTGGACAATGTAACACTCAAGGACAGTGTCTAACTTCCTTCATTACTGCGCCTGAACAACTGAAGTAAGATAGTCTTCACAGTGAAGTTCCAGGGCTGCCAGTGTAGACTGAACATTGATTTGAGGTCCCTGAACTCAATACTAAAGATATTCTAAAGTGAAATAGAGTTTCTGTAATGGCATGCACCTTCACGGGGGCTGTTAGATTTCCCTGATATGATTGCATTCCTCCCTCCTACACTAAGTAGAACAGCTACTGTAAAAGTATTACTCATAAGTGTTCTAGGAGCTTCTAACACCAGTAACCAACTAGCACTCACTACCTGTATTTTTCTTCCCACCTAACGAGTTAAGAAAGTTAACAAATGTAGCTCAGGGTCTTTCTTTCTCCAAGTATTCTAAGCTACCAGAATTCATAGATAAATAACCATTAGGTACATTATCAACTACTACTGCTGAGTATATCTATTTACAATTTTACCAGATTGGAGATAGTTTTTTTGTTGACATGGTGTGGCCAGGGCTCATCCCATTCCATTTGCCCTCACTACACTTGGGCTCACTCTGCTCCCTCACCCTACCCCTAATTCCCACCCACCCCCAATACCCCTACATTTATTTTAACCTAACCAACCACACACCACTAACCTCAATATAGCTCATCTTCCACTAATTAACCCCACCATATCCAATTCCCAATCACTCCCTCCATCAGAAAACATTCAGATCCTTAAAGAAATATATCCCAACTAGACTCACTTAGGTTTCTCTCCCCTTCACATATCCATATTAGAACAATGCTGATCTTTCACATATCCACCCTAACCTTACTTATAGTATCCCTCCACCTCACCTCTTTACACAACCACATTGTTATAAACATCCACACTCCCACCTATCCCTTTCCCTCCCCTCCAAACACTTCATACACTAACATCTCAGTAGTACCCCACTTCTTTAATACTTGAAAGATAGAACTATTTAATTATAAATACACACATTAACCTCACCATATTCAATCCACAAATTTACTAGATTATCACCTACATTCTTATACCCATTTCTTCACACAAAAACCAAAGCTGCAGTTAATTGGTAACATCTACTCAAACCCAGTCTTTAAAGCAACACAAGAAACAACCCAAAAACCAAATACCTCTGACTGTCTGACTTTCTCTAACATACCTAGAAATGCCTCTGACATTCTGCTGGTAAATATGAACCTTAGGAGCTTCTTTAACAAATTACATGAATTCCATGCATCCCTCTCCTTGTTTACCCCTTTTATAGTAGTTTAAATAGAAACATGGCTAAAAGCCCAAATAAACAATAATGAAATCCTACCCTCAGGCTACAACATCCAAAGATAGAATTCATAAGTGCGGCAGAGGAGTAGCTGTAATATATAAAGTCACTCTAAATCTGGAGTGACTACATGTAAATTCCCGGAACCTCAATAATGCCAAAATACTAGCACCTCACCTCAAAGTCAACCCCAATAAACATGTTTGCATATTATCAGTCTGTGTCCCTCCCGGTAGCAATCCTTCTGTAATTGAGAACCTACTTTCCTGGTTATCAGCAACTTTTTACCAGGAAACCATAATAATAGGTGATTTCAATATAGACTGACTAACGTATTCCTCAGATAACCCTACTGATTACAAAAATGTTACATGGTTTCACCCAGATGATACTCACCAGTTAGGATTGATAAGCATAGTAACAAGCAGTCAATTGTCAACTAGATCCTTTCCAATAAACCCTCAATGGACTATCACTCGGATGTCTTCTGCATGATAGACCTGCACTCCTAAGTTTCACAAACACTGTAAATTTTGTATCTTTCTTGACATGTTCAAGGCAATTGACACAGTATGCTACCAGAAGTTCCTCAGTGTACTCTCATCCCTTAATCTATCACTTCCTGCCCTCTTTTGGTTTCACATTTATCTTTCCAAATGCCAGCAAGCTGTGAAGTGGTGAAATTACCTCTCCCCCTTCTCCGCATTACAGCTAGTGTCTCAAAAGGTTCTATACTTGGTTTCCTCCTCCTCACTGTCTTTACCAATTAGCTTCACACCACTACTGTCCTTGCCACTGTCATCCAATATGCAGATTACTCCACAATCATCTGTGCTGCACATTCCCTTGCTCAACTACAAGAAATTACCCAAAAATCATTCTTTGCCATCAAATCCTATCTCTCTAGCTATCAACTTATTCTAAATCCAAATAAACTGAAATGAATGCTCTTCTCCAATTACAATAACCAGTCCAGAGACCTGACTCATCCCTTTAGGATCGTTTCTGCCAACATCTTAATTGAACCAGTCTCTGACACTAAATTTCTAGGTGTCACTGTCAACTCAAGCTTGAAATTTGAAAAACATATATGACTTTTTATTAAAAAGACCCCCATAAAGCTAAGTTTATTCTATAGAATCAAAGCTTATTTTATCAACACCACCAGACAATCAATCACCAGGACCCACTTATTGTCAACCTTTCTTTACACCACTCCTATCTTCACAAACCTCAAAAAAGCCAATCTAAATAAACTAGAGGTCTGTTATCACATAATTGCCAAATTCACTACAAACCTACTATGCAGAACCCATCACTGTGTGGCTCATAGCAGCTAAAAATGGCAAGAGCTACCAAACCTGTTATCCTTCTTCCAAGTTACAGCAACCCACTCCATAATATGCCATCCTGATGAAGGCTCATCCGTCCATAGCCTTGTTCAAACACACACCAATAACAGAATCATTAGCTCTTCAGACAAATTCCTAGACAGTGCAGTGGTGCAGCAGTTGGTGTTGTTGCCTCACAGCATGAGGTGCTTTGGTAGAATTCTCGGCTGGGTGCCTTCTGTGCGGAGTCTGCATGTCCTCCCTGTGTTCGTGTGGGTTTCCACTGGGTGCTCCATTTCCTCCCACATTACAAAGACATGCATTTGGAGCATTTTTCCCTGGACCTGTGCTGAAAATTGGTTCATTCTAAGTCAGACTTTTCTGGTAAACAAATGTTAAATAAGTAAATAAATAAATAAATAAAATTCCTCCTAAAAGTTTCAAAATCCAGTAACAGTTTTGGTGACTCTTTCTACTCAAACCATACCTCTAAGTCATGAAATTCCAACCAACAACATGTTCTTAACACCAGTAACCCTTTCATATTCAAACAAATTGCTCAACGCACACTTACATGATAATTGATTATGCTCCTGCACTTCCCCAGTCTGATTTATATAATTACTACTTTCATTTTATGTCCTTCTGCTCTAGCATTCTTTTTTCCTGCTCCTCTTTTTCTCTCCCCCTCTATAAACATCTAATTCACTTGTTCTTACCTTCTAGCTATTATGCCTTCTCTGCTGTTACATGTTCTTTTTATTGGTAATTTTTACTGCTCCTCTCCCTATATAGCATTTTCTTCTGATAATATAATCCCTACAACTTAGTCGCTACCTACTCTACAATGCTTTTGCTGCATAAAACTTGTACAAAGAATTGTGTGCTATTAAACCATTACCCTCCCAAGCCTTCAATATACGAACCATTTGTACCCAGAATTATGTATTTTTAATCTGTGTGTCACCAACCTTTGCACTGAAGTACCTGTGTGCTCTGTTAAGTAATTTGTATTCCTCACTATGTCATGTTGCTAAACACCTGTATCCTCATTATTTTTGTCCCCAATTTCATAATGATGTTCTTGCTTTCAAATTGTAATTTTTACTCTATATTTCCTATGTTCTAAGTAATTGTTAGCTTCATTTTAGTACTGTGTTAAATTATTATATTCTCAGTGTTTGCTTAAGTTTTGTAAATAATTATTTTTTTTTGAATATTTGTACTTGGAAATTTTCTCCCCATGCCTCCACCAAAAATGGGCTTTTAGCACAGATAGACTTCCCCAGTAAAAAAAATGATAAATAAATAAATAAATTCTCTTCTATTGTTATTATTATTATTATTAGTAGTAGCATTACTTTAACATTTACTATTGTAGAAGAAGATATTAAACTTAGGGCATTTCTTATATGATTTTCCTTCAATTTGTGTATTTTTGATTATTGAATGGTCTGTCATATTTTCAACATACTGACTGCATTTCGTAATACTAACAGTTTTTTTTAATCAAGTAAAAAATATTTTTTTTAATTTTTCTGTGATAGTAGTATAAGTATATGGTAAAGACATAGTAAAACCGAACCAATGAATCTGCATGTATTAGTGTATCATGAGGAGGATATAACCCCCAAACTGAATGGCTGGATTGAGGTATTTGTCTGTGGTCCCCTGTCTCACCATATTCATACATACTAACCCTAACCCTGCACATCAACTTCATAAAATCCCTTTCTCTGTAAGTACCACAGATCAACACACACACACACACACACACACACACACACACACACACAGTGAAATATACAGAGCAACTTAACTCTCACTCTAAACTGAAATGTACACACACCCAAACACACACACACACAGCAGTCTGTGTAATTAACACAGACCATACTGATTACACACCTTCAGTCAGTATTAAAGCTATTAAAATTCCTTCAAACCTTCTACATTTACAGTGTTTGCTAAACAACCAAACTTTTTCACATACTATACACAGATACTAAAAATTATAACTCCTAATATAAATTAGGGAACCAAAAACTATCCCCTAAACCTAAATCTATATTTAATTTAAATAATTTAAATAAAAGAGTAAATGATATAAACAGGCAAAAAGACCACATTACCCAGTCAATACAATGCAATATAAATGAAAATACATCTACAAACTACAAACAGTACCCACATACATAAGCCCTGATAAGAAATATTTTCCTCCTAAGTGAACCCCTAGGAATGAAATTTGTTCTTATTAAAATAAAAAACATAAGGAAAATACTATAAAAACAAAACAAATTATAGACTGCAACAGTCCAATCAGAAAATGGGATTAGCACCAAGAGAGACTCAGTTTTAAAACTGTAATACTAATAAATTCTACTATAACTCCCACTGTCTACTAAAATATGTTAAATAAGTGCACTGCCACTGCAAAAATGAGCAATTAAATTTTACCTCAAAAACAAGAGAAGAAAGCAACACAAAAGATAAACATTCTATTCATAAAATTGAGTCCAAGCTACCTAAAGCTCAATTTAGGAGAAACATGAGCAATTCATATATACTATTAATGTCATTTGGAAACACCAATATAATATAAAAAAAGTCAAAAAAGGCTTACTGGAACACATGGATGTCTGTTTTGCATTGCAGTAGGAGAGATCTTGATTTAATGTGTGGCTTCAAATCTTATTATGAAATATACTCTCTAATATATACATTTCAGGATATTTCATTTATCATAAATTAGTTTCCATCTATTTTACATATAAGACCCATACATTACATAAAAAAACATAAAGCACAAAAGGAAAAAAACATTCAAAAGATAAAATGGTAAATTAATTAGATGTTGATAAGAAAAGCAATTCATAATACAAAGGATAAAAGATGAGATCAAGCATATTGTTTACATATTTTTATGGTTTAGAGCAAGTTTGCTGGCTTTAATATATTTAGTGGCCATCTCTTAAAGTTTGGTCAAGTCATATTTTACAGTTAATCCAGTTTTTTAGTTATGAGAAGTTTAATTAGCATGAAAATGGCAACCAATGAAATTTGATATTTTAAGTTAGATTAAGTGAAGAAATGTGCATAATCATGAAGTTTCTATTATACATATATTTTGATAGCGTAGGAGCTGTAATTTAGATTTGAGGTTAAGCCACATTTGTTGTATTTACAACTCCAGAGAATGTATATCGTATTCAAGGTCATCACATATAATTACATGATGGTGAGATATTGGGGAAAAATGTAAACAAATTATAGGGGAGTCATGTAAACATTATTTAATACGAATTGAGTAATTTTTTTGAAAAAGCATGCATTTCGTATTAAATATAATTGATGTGTGTATTGCTCCAAGTGGAAAATGACTTATTATTATGCCAGTAGGAAGAAAATAAATATGTGTTGGATAAAGGTGTAGATGTTTACAATGCGGAGATCAGTTGATTAAATACTTTACAATCCTTAGAATCAAATTGTATGTATGAAATGAAATTTATTTTTCAATAAGTGACACATTTGATTTAATATAGATGTAATGTTATGTTTTCTTCTGAAAAGGGGTCACATCGTAAGTCAATGGCTAACATTTGATAAGAAAGAGAGATGTCTAACATGCAGTTTTAGTTTTAAATATGGATTTTTATTAATGGGTTGTAAAAACTTAAACATGGTATATATAGCTGTATGGAATCAAGAACTTTTTAACGTAAAATTCTTTTAGTAGTGAAAGGTGTTACTTTTAGGTTTTTAAAGTTGTTGGTGATTTAAATGTGGTTGTCTTGAATATTACAGTGCAGACTAATTAGACGTTTATACCATATTTTAACACAGGGGAGTTGCCATGTTTGAGTATTAGATGAGTCAATGACTTTAATTACTCTAATCACATTTATGACCACATAATAAAGGTAAAAAAACTGGCAATCCATGTCCTTCCAGTTATATAGTAAATTTACCCTTCCAAGAAAACAGGAAGGACATGGATACTAATTTATCTGACCACATAAATGTGTTATGTTTTGAAGTGATAATCTATCATAAAAGAAAATTCTATGTAGATCTTATATAATTATGAAGTTAATGTTACCGGTAATATGTTGTAACACTTTAAATCTATGATCAGGTTTTTCAAGAGTGTTTGGCTAATGCATTCTTAACATTTTTAGTCTTGGTGTCATCCAAATGCTTGGTTACTCTATCACACGATCTTTTAACAGTTTTCCCCACATAAAAACAAGAATAAAAATCACATGTGGCTAAATAAACCATGTGTGTAGTGGTGCAACCTGCATAATGCCTAGATATAAAAACAAACCTCATACTATGATGGTGAAAGACTTGTTTAGATATAACAGAACAAACCTTACAGCTTCTGCAGGGAAAACTACCTAGTCTATTCCCCTGAGGTGTCCTATAACATCTTTGATTACAAAGTAATTCTTTCAAATTTTTACTATTTTTGAAAATAAATCTAGGGGTATCACCAATTATATTGGCTGTATGCTGGTCTGTAGTTAGGATCCTCCCATTGTTTCGTATAATGTCCTGTACCACATTTGTATCATTTGTATACTTGGTGATAAAATTCACCCTACTACATCCAGACATCCCTAGTGGTCTATCTCTAGTTCTAATTTTATTATTGTTGACTCTAGATGGCATTCTCCTCTTTGCTAACATTTCTCCTTGGATCTTTTCACTGTATCCCCTGTCTATAAATGACTCTGAAAGAATAAGCAGTTCCTTCATTAAGTCTTCATCCCTGGTACATAGTCTAGAAATTCTAGTGAACTGGCTCTTCACAATGTTAGGAAAACCATGCCTTGGGTGCACGCTATCCTTAAATAACAAGCATTCATCCAGAATTCCTTACAATATAAAGTGGTAGCAATGTCAACATTCATATTTCCATAAATAATTCCTTTGATGAAAGCCAGTAACTGTGAACAACATCAATGTCAAAATGGAGCCAGCACTAAGGCACTCTGCATTTAATTGGGATGGAGGCAGAATGATTTCCTGACACCACTCTCTGGGAGTGATCAAAGAGGTAAAAAGTAGGCCACTCAAGGACTCTGCCAGTCAAACCTCAGTAAAGTATCATGTATTCTACATGCCAGCAAGACATCAAGGATGACCAACATGCAATATCATCTTTCAACTCTTGGCATCAGCAGGACATTGACTACCTAAATGAAAGTTATATGATGCCTAAGGGTAAATTTACCATATAAATCTGTTATGTTTTGAAGTGATATTCTAAAAAAATGAGTGATAAAATGTGGAAAGAGGAGTTGAAAAGAAAATGGAATTTTTGGCATTATATTCATTTTGACTATAGCAGCATTCTGAGAAGAGAGAGAGAGAGAGAGATCCAGTTTTTCCTTCTGGCGATATCCTATTGGATTTAAGCCACATATTAAGAGCATTATTTGAAACATCTTGGAGTGATTTTGGTCAAAATGAATACCAAGATATTTCAAGAAGGAAGAAACTTTTGTATCACACTATCAGGTTTTTCTGAGACACAGATAGTTGGAATTAAGAGTAAGAGTAGTATATCTGTGGAAGTTTAAGCAGTAATTGGAAAATGTAGAAAATATATTATAGGTTGGATTATTCTGGGAACACCAGAAGTGGGGAAAAATAGATTAATATGTCATCTGCAAAAGCAGTAAATGGTAGTATACTGTTAAAATAGTTGATGAATGATAATGGGAGTTTTGAGTTAGCATCGTAAAAAGAAATTCTATGTAGATATTGTATAGTTATGGAGATAATGGGGATCCTTGTCTAGCACCATTTATAACAGGGATTGAATTTGAAAGATTCTTATTGATGGAATGTTGACTATATGCTTTATAACAGAGGTTTTTAATAACCTTAATAAAAGGAGTGGGAAAACAAAAATTTCGTATAGTTATGAATAAGAACTTTAAATTAATATGATCAAATACTTTAAAAGCATATGATTTAACTAATTGGTGAAAGATTATGGGATTTCTAGAGTAAGAGTATGGCTAAAAGTTTGTCTATATTTCAGAAAGCCAGCCTGATAAGGAGATAAAATTGAGGGAAGAACAAGCTTTTATCTATTTGTGAGACTAAATGCATGTAGTTTCAAATCTACAATAATAAGTGAGCTGGGTCTGTAATAAGGTGGGTCATTTGGATCTTGATTTGGTTTTAAAATAAATTGTTTTAGAGCCACTTAGTTGAAGATCTGAAATATCTTGATTTTAATACAGTGTATAAATTTAATAGGATGGTTGAGATCTGAGGTGCAAAGTATTTATAAAATTCAACACTGAACCCATCAGGGCCTGGTGCTTTGCCATGCTTAAGGATTTTAATAGTTTCTTCAATTTCTTTGAGTGAATGGTGCATTTATATGGTCAATTTGGATAGGATTAAGTTTATAAAATTTAATTTTATTAAGATAATTATAAATGTCATTCTCAGTAGTGTTTATATTATGGTGCCCATATAATTGTGAAAAGATATCATTAAAGATTTGAATTATGTCTTTAGTATTATGTACCAGTTGGCCTTTATGATTAATTGCTAAGATATATGGAAGATGGTTGTTGTTTTTTATTAATCAAGCCAGTGTTTTAGATGGAGATTGGGCCCATTCATAATATTTAGCAAGGAGTCTAGTTTCATATCAAGTGACCTGTGAGGTATAAAGAATATTAAGTTCTTTCTTAATATATGAAAATAATTTTTCTATGTTAAGGTTTGGTTTGGTTAATTGTTTTGCCTGTAGTTTTGTTAGTTTATTATAAAGGTAGTTTCTTTTACTTTATTGGACTTTTAGTAAAACATAGGCTTTATTTATAAGACTACTTCTTAGCTGATTTTTTTATGCTGCCCATTGTATTTCTATGGAAATATTCAAATTTGAGTTTGAAAATTCAAATTCCTGTAAAAGGGAAATTATTTCATCTTTCAAATATTGTTTATTCAACAGATCAGGATTTAAGGACCAGTTATAGCTATAATAGTTATGTATTTTTTTGGTGTAGACATATTTATATATAGTATTATCTTGGTATGATTGGAGAAATATCTCTGGTCAGTATTAAATCCTATTTTCTTATTATTGGATTGATTTGAAATTAAGAAAAAGTAAGTTCTAGAATATGAATTATGCCATTTTGAGAAATATGTATATCTAGAATTAGAGTTAAGGTCTTTATATAAAGTATGAGGGGTGAACATATAATCAGAAATTAAGTCTAGGATGGTTAGTGGTGCACTTACATTATGAATTGGAATTTTTATCATTCTGAGAGTTTATAAAAGAGTTTCAGTTATCTCAAGTGATAAAGAAATGATCTTTAAATTTACTTAATGTGATGTATTTCCATTGCAAATTCATGATGGTTATTGCAAGGAGCATATAAATTTAGAAAGAGTGTTAGATTTCTAAAGTTTGGGGGGGGTTGCAAGTAAAATAACACCACCTTCAATTACAATCTTTGTTGCTGGCCAAGATACTATCCTGAAATTTGTTTTTTATTAATTTGGCCACCTCTTTACTTTTGTACAAGGTTGTACTGCCTTACATGCATTTAGACCAGGCACTACAAAGACAGGGGTTAAAGGTGGAGGTGTCTTGATATAGATCAAAAGTAAATGTACGTCAAGACTAGTCAAACAGGACAATGCACTTGAGCTTTTCCATGTTCAAATCACCATAGGCAAAATCCAATCCCACTTCCATCTATGACCCAGGGAACCCATGTCATGTATTTGAAATTATTGGAAACACTCACCATCCAAACCAATACTATATTCGTGGGTGGCTTTAGCCCACAATTAACTGGGAATCATATACAACACCAATTGTACAGGCACAGACATTCCTGGATTTTGTAAACACAAACTCCCTGGACCAGACTGTCAATACACTGACAAGGGGAGCAAAAATACTGGATTTGGTCCTCACTAATATGGGGAGAGTGCTGCACACCCCCTAATGTAATATCTTCTCTAGGAAAGTCAGACCATAAAATGGTCGTCTTTGAAGTAACAATAAAATATGGAACCCCTGCTAAACCTGGAATATTCAGGAGCTACTCTAAAGCTAACTTCCTATTATTAAGTGATAACCTGGCAAAATTTCAAGCCGACATAAACCCTGAGACCACTGCTGCTTATGCGAAACTGTTCACAGAAACACTATGCAAGCATATTAAAACCTGCACTGAGGCAGCTGTACCCACCAGGAAGAAGTACATAACTAACAAAAAAAAAACACACCACCCTGGTGGAATCACATCAGTAAGCTGTATAACAGAAGGAAGAAAATTGTGGCAAAAATTAGGAGCTAGCACTCAGCAGGACAAAAGCACTCTCACCAGACTAAAACAATTCAGAAGACAGATAAAGTCTACCAAAGCTAAATGTAAGGTATATTTGGCCTCCCGGGCCAAGGGCATCCACAAGGTGTTCTTTAGCTATGTCTGTAACCTCAAAGGCAATACACAGTTTTGTGCAGAGCTCATTGTAAATGGAGCCACCTGTACTGAGCCAGAAGATAAAGCAAACCCTTTTGGTGGACAAATTTTGCTTCAACTTTACCTCTCTCTCCCCATCAACCTTCCCTCAAGGAAATACCATCAAATATAACTCCTCCTGCTATCACTAGGGAACAGGTCCTTAATGCTCTCTCTAAGGCCAAGAACACTGCATTAATGGGCCCAGAGAGTATCCCAGGATGCCTTCTAAATAGCATGAAACATGATCTGTCAGGCTGTCTAAAATTTCTATTTAACTGTAGCCTTCAAACAGGGTTTGTGCCTCATGAATGGAGCACAGCAGCAGTTATCCCTCTTCACAAAGGTGGGCCATCTTCAGACCATGGAAACGTCAGACCCATAAGTCTCATTAGTCTCATATGCAAAGCCATGGAAAAAATTGTCATTAAAATGATCAGTAATGAAATAAGAAACCCCCAGACACTGGGCCCAACCCAATTTGGTTTCATAAAGGGCATGTCATGCCTATTCAGTCTGGTAGACTTATTTGAGAAGGTCACCAAAACAATGAATGAGGGTGAAATGGTTCACACTGCCTACCTTGACCTGGCTAAGGTATTTGACACAATTCCCCCATTTGGCCATTGTTGACAAACTTAAGTTAGGTACAAACCCTTATGTCACCCAGTGGATAGCCAGTTGGCTCACATAACAGACAGGACACAGGAATTTAAAATTGGGGAGTCCACCTCTACAAATAGGCCAGTCACAAGTAGAGTCCCTCAGGGATTGGTCCTGAGACCACTCCTTTTTGGCATTTACGTCTCTGAACTTAAAACTAATGTCAGTGGCTTCTGTCTGACTAAATTTGTAGATGATTGCAAATTAGGAGCTGTCATTGAATCGTCTGCTAACAGAAATGTTCTCCAGGAAGGGCTAACACAGACAAACAACTGGTGCCAGAGCCGTGAACTAAAACTAAATACCAAGAAATGCATAATAGTATCCTTCAGGAAGTCATCCATCCCTGGTAACTGTCATATTGACAACACACCCTAAGAGCTGACCCAGTAGTCAGAGACTTTGGGACACACAAAGACTGTAATCTAGCCTTTGATCATCATGTGTCTATAGTAGTGAAGAAAGCATTCTATGCTGCGCCACGTATAAACAAAGATATGGTATCTAGATCCAAGGAAGTCATTGTTCTACTGTATTCGGCATATATCAAACCTATCAGTAAGTAGAATGTCCCCTTGGTTTGTACCATGCAGGCATATCCAACAAGTGGAATGTCTGCCTGTCATAAAATGCATGGTCATACTCCACTCTGATGGACCTCCTGCATATCTACAAAACAAACAACACCAGAATTACCCATTTTAAGGACTTAAACCTTGCCCATGACATAAATAGGACCTGCTGGGGAGACAAGTATGTATCCCAGAAACTACCCCTTCTGCAGAGCAGGCTTCTCATCCATGTGAAGCAGAAATGCTCTCTAACCCAGTTTAAGTTTTTAACTTGGGACAGTTGGATGGGGAACAGGAAATTCATCCTTGGTTTTGCCCCAATGTCTCTAATGGACACAGGCTATCCATAAATGGCTCATCTTTCAGGCCCCTGCTTGTAAATGTTTCACCTCCCAAGCCCCTGCTTACACTTATAAAGGGTACCAGAACTTGTAAGAGATTTGGTATGCATAGCTAGGCTTAAAAAGGCCCTTGTCGGTGTTAGCCTAATAAACATGTATGAAACTATTTTCTAACAAATACGGTCCAGGCGACACAGGAAGATGGTAATAAAACGGTCTTTTTTATTTAAAATTCACCACAAGCGCTTTTACCCTGACTCAATTGCAGGGCTTTTTCAAGTACGTACTTGAAAAAGCCCTGCAATTGAGTCAGGGTGAAAGCGCTTGTGGTGAATTTTGAATAAAAAAGACAGTTTTATTACCATCTTCCTGTGTCGCCTGGACCATATTTGTTGGAATTTATTTGGTACTGTTTATGCAGTTATTCCACTGGTTTCAATATATGAAACTATGATTATCACTAGATGCTATAATGTGTTTGATCCATTTTGTATTGATTTGACTCTATTGTTGTGTAGACATTTGTGATTCTTGTATAAAGCTAATTAGTGCTTTAGATATATAGAAAAAGATTAAGAAATAGTTTATTTTTTAGTCTGTTAAATGGTATTTATGTTCCATGATTCAGTAGTCCACATTGATATAAACTACTACAGAACTAGAAAAGATTTAAATATTGTTATTGTTTTCAAGAATGAATATGGTTAAAAAGCAATCAGTTATTCAAGCATTATAACAGTGATGTCTGTCTTTCAGGTCTTCCATCTCCATTGCAAGTGATGATATTGGTCTCTTATACATTATAAAAATACTTCTTTATGTGGAACAATCATCTGGAAGGGAAAAAAGTTGTATCCAAGAGTAAAGGGTTTATGGTCCTCTTAACACCAGGTGATTACCTCAAGTAGTCTTTCCTAATAGAGTGAAAACATCCTATCATGAAGTAGAAATGGAGTTTTTAAATTAGTATTCCAGAATAGAACAGTAAAAGTCTTTATCATCGCAGATCACAGATAATGCTGAGCATATTTGTAGTATCTGTATCTAAATAGACATTGTAAAAGAGCCTCACAGTTCAAGATAGCTACTTAAATTACAGCATCATTTCAGTAATAACAGATTCATAGCCTCAACACACTCATCATCCTGCCATCAGCAACCTTCACTGGTATAGGAGAGGTAGAAGGTGGGCTTACTCAAAAATCTGTTCAGAGCATAAATTGTATATTTTTTATTTATTATTTATTTTTATTTTACATTTGTTGACTGGGCTAGTCTAATTGGATACATGCCCATTTTCAGTAGAGGCCTGGGGAGATAAGCTCCAAGATAGAACAATGAAATTAACAAGATAACAAATAAGGAAACATTAAACAAAAAATCATATTTACACTGCATATTACAGGATATCACAGTAAATTCAGCAGTGCAGAATACAGGCATAACATAGCATGCTAGTACAATCAAGATTTTCTAGAGGGAGGTAGTATTATGGTTAATAAGGAAGGAATTACAGTTAATGAGTAGAAGGGGTAGGAAGAGCAAAGTATTAAGAGACACATAACTAGTCAGGCTTAGTACAGGGGCATAACCAGTGAGTTCTGAGGAATAATTTCAATTTGTTTTTGAAGCATGATAGTGAGGGAAGTGAGGATAGTTCACTGGGGAGGAGATTCCAGGCTTTTCCAACAATATTAGAAAAGAGGGAGTAACCAGCCTTGTTGTTTGGTTTAGTGGTATGTACTAGAAGTCTCTGAGAAGACCATAAGGATTTCAGGTTTTTATAGGGAGTGAGGAGTGTGGATAGAATAGGAGTTTTGGAAGGTTTGTAAAGAGTGTTGTGGGCTATAGATAGTTGATGGAATTTAATCAGATTTTGTAGTTCAAGCCATCCCAGCTGCTTTAAATTAATGCAATGGTGGGTTCTAAATGGGTTGCCTGTAGCAAATCTGGCAATGTTATTGTAGGACATTTCCAATTTGCTAAAATTATTTTTAGATAGATTAGTAAAAATGGGTGAGGCATAAAGAAGTGAAGAGATTAGATGAGTGTGTGCTATAGTGGTTTTAGATGAAGGTAAGAGGAAGGATTTTATCCTATAGAGAGAGCCAAGTTTTTTGTTGACAGTTTTTATAGTATTGTTAATATGGATATCAAAGTTCTGGATATCAAAGTTCAGATTGTTGTCAATGGTGATACCCAATAGTTTGGTGGTTGGTTCAGGGGATATAATAGTTTTATTGGTAGAGATAACTGAGAAATCAAGAGGAGAGGACTTATTGGTGGGAGAGAAGAGGAGGAGTTTAGTCTTTTTGGGGTTTAGGAGAAGGCATCTATGTGTGAACCATTTCTCAACTGTGTTAAATACTTGTTGGGTAAGAGATTGAAGTTCAGAAGAGGAGGTGGCTGAGCATATCAGTGTGGAGTCGTCCACATATTGTATGCATGTGGCTTGGGGCATGGCAAGGTGAAGGTCATTAATAATTATGGAAAAAAGTAGAGGTCCTAGGATGGACCCTTGAGGGACACCAAGGTTGACGGGCAGGAGAGTGGAGAGAGACTTGTGCCATAGTATGGCCTCTTGTCTTTTGTCAAGGTAGGACTGGAACCACTTTATAGAAGATGTATCTAGTGACAGGGATTTCAGTATTTTGATGAGAATTCGGTGATTTACCATGTCAAAAGCTTTAGACAGGGTAATAAATAGTGCTGAAGAAAGCTTGTTAAGATTGCATTTTTTGTTGATACAATCTGTGAAGGAAAAAAGGGCAGTAGTAGTGCTATGTGAAGGTCTGAATCCATGTTGACAGTTGGAAAGTAAATTATTTTGGGTTAGATGGTCAAGTAATTGTCTGTGAATGCATTTCTCCATGATCTTTGCCAAAGGAGAGAGAAAGGCAATGGGGCGGTAGTTGGAGGGTTCAGGCGAGTGTCTACCTTTATGGAGGGGGGATAATATGGGAAATTTTCCATAAACTGGGGATATGACTTTCACTAATAGTTCTATTGATCAGAATAGAAATGGGATAAGCAATAGCTTTGGCTGATTGTTGTAGGAATTCAGCAGGTAGTTGGTCTGCTGAGGGTGAGCATGGTTTTAGTTTCTGTAGAAGGGTTAGAATATTTGTTGTTGGGACAGGTTAAATATGAAAAGTAGGGGGTAAGGTTGATTTATAGGAAGGTAGAGTGAAGTTATTAGGTGATAGTTGACTAGCTAGTGTTTGTATAGCATTAGTAAAAAAGGTATTGAAAGCATTAGCTGTATTCATTGGATTTTTGTGGTCAGAATTTTGAGGGTTTGGAGTAGTGGATTGACCTGGATGGAGTAGTTGGTTAATGCTAGCCCAAAACTTTTGTGGGTTGTTTTGATTAGCTTGTTGGGATTGTAGGTAGTAGTTTCTTTTATCAGATATTATAGCTTTCTTGGTTTCATTTCTTAGCTGTCTAAATGTTAGTTGGTCTATAGGGTTTTTAGTCTTCCTCCATTTTGCCCAAAGTTTGTTTCTAAGATTTATTTTATGCTTTGTTTCTTTTGAAAGCCATTGAGCAGATTTGGTTTTAATTCTAATTAATCTGGTTGGAGCATGGTGGTTGAGAATGGCAAGGAAGTTGGAGTTAGTAACTAATGGCTTCATCTAAAGGGAAGTTTTGGTAGGGAGACCAGTTGCAAGCTCTTAGTTCCATTTGAATAGTTCAGGGTTAAAGCACTTTTTAGATCTGATGTTTTTGACAGATGTTGGAATGGGAGAGTTGATTATATGTCTGATGATATAGGTAAGAAAGTGGTCACTTAAATCATCAGGGAGGGTTTCTGAATCATAAATGTGAGGATGATGGTTTATGAGAATCCAGTCTAATAAGCTTGATTTCTTGTTAGATTTATTTATCCTGGTGGGGGAGATAATGGTTTGGGAATACCCATATAGGTTAATATGGTTTGTGGGGAAGCTGCTGAAGTAGCAGCTCCAGTCAATGTTTGTGTCGCCTAGGATTAGGGTTTCTTGGGGCAAGTATTGGGAAAGCCAGCAAAGTATGTTTTCCATGATGGCAGTGTTGTTACCAGGTGGTAGATATATACAGATAATATAGATGGATTTGGCATTGTTAAGATGACGTTTGGAGATAAGAATTTCTGCATTGGAGTCTATAGGTGGTTTACAGTCGTGAGTGGCTAATTGTAAGGTAGATTTATATAGGATAGCAACCCCACCACCTTTCTTGGATACTCGGTCTAGTCTCAGGATAATATATCCAGGTGGGATGATTTCATTGTCTTTGGTTACAGATTTTAACCAAGTTTCTGTTAAGCAGAGAATATCAAAGGAGTAGATTTCAGTTAGAGCTTGGAGTTGAGTTACTTTATTGTTTATGCTACATATATTAAGATGAGCAATTAAAAGGGAGTTTGATGGTTTAGAGAGGGCACGAGTAGGTGATTCTTTGTGGTTGAGGAGAGAGATAGGAGTTGTTGGTGGGCCTGGGTTAGGGTGGATGTCACCATCCTTTAAAGAGAGTAGTAGACTTAGATAGTTTGGGTTTGGGAATCTGCTGTATAGAAGTAGGCCTTTCCTGGGGTTCTGATTGTTCTATTTTATGTGTAGTGTTCTATGGTATTTAGGAAGTATGTAGTTAGATGAGGATGTTATATTTGCATGAATAAAAAGGAGAGGAGAGTTTGGAGAGTTGGTTTCTTTCTTGGGGTAGTTTAGGTATGGGCCTAGTGGGTTTTCAAAGGAGGTTAATAGATGGGTGAGGATTAAAGGAGGTAGTAGCGAGAGTGTGAATAAGAGTGGGACATAAGATGGGATGGGTTGTTTATACATTGTATGAATAAATATATATTGTTTGTATGTAGAAAAAGAAATTCACTGGGTCGAGATGAAAGAAGGGAGTAGGGTGTGGTGTGATAAAAGGAGAGTGGTGAGAGGTTAATATTAGTGCAGTTGGGTAACTGGAGAGTGTTTAGAAAGTAAAGGTAGGAGGAAGAGTGTGTTTGAAGAGTAATGGTAAGAGCAAGAAGTATGTAATGAGAGTTATGGTAAGAGGAATAGGTGTGGTTAGAGAGTAATGGGAAGAGGAAAAGGTGTGATTAGAGAGTAATGGGAAGAGGAAGAGGTGTGGTTAGAGAGTAATGGGAAGAGGAAAAGGTGTGGTTAGAGAGTAATGGGAAGAGGGAGAGGTGTGGTTAGTAAGTATAAGGGTAGGACGCCTGGGGGTGGGTGGGAATTGGGGGTAGGGGAAGCGGAGTGAGCCTGCATGGGGAATGGAGCGGGTAGAAACAGATACTGAACAGTTAGCGAAAAACAATCAGCTAGGCTAATTTCGGTGGTAGGTTGGAATAGAATAGGGGCTAGAAAGGTGTCTGTGGTCAGTAGATATGGAGGGGAAAAAAAGAGAGGACTAGAAAGGTGTCTGTGTGTTTACAAACATGAGAGCCTAAATTTCCCAATGGCAGCATCCAAAATCAATATGCATCGGTCACTAGTATTTTTAACTTATACTCTGCAATAGAAGCCAATGTACTTACATTTAGAGACATACACTCATCTAGGACACCACAGTAATTAAATCCAGTAGGGAAGATTTTAGATTTAAGGATGGCTCCAAGCTATGCAAGTAGGGTAAAAAAAACTTCTGATCTGCTGTCAGTGGGCAGGCAAATAAAGAATGACAAAGTGTGAGCCAATGAAATGCTAAGGAGAGCCAAATGAGGGAGGGAAGTAACTCACTTTAGACTTGATTTTCAAATTTCTTCATATAGATGAGTATGATGAGTCTACTTAATAAGCATGTAATCAACACAACATAAAGTAGAAGGAATATTCATATCCAAAGATAACTTTAGGGTTTGATCCAAGATCATACCCCTGCCCAATATGTATAAAATCAGAATATAGGTAACTTAAAAGGAAGTCCTTCAGTCCAAGACCCTTTTTTTTAAAAAAGGTCCACTAGGTTGAGCAGACATAACCTGCCTTTAACAAAACCAAACTGTGATAGGTATAGTGTTTGGATGTTTCCTATGTTCTTATTGATTATTTCCATACTTTTACATATGTGACTAGTCTAAAATTCAAAAATATGAACTACTGTGTTAGGAGAATGCTCTCTAAACAATTCCTGCTGTAACAAGTAATTGTTCTTATGTTTATAGGTAAGAAGTATGCTAGCTACCCTTGCTGGCCATTTTAACCCTACCCAGTTTCCCTTTTTGGCACGACATTTATTTTGAGAAATATGGAAATGATGAGTAATGTATACCTACCATGTGACTCTGTGTAAATCCCTTATCCAGACAATGCTACCGGATCAAAGAGATATACATGCATCCAATGGGCTTACCTGCTTAATAAATAAATGAAATTAAAAAATAGTAAAATTGGTTATGTAACTGTGGTAGACTTAATTATTGCTACTGTTCATTAACATGACAGTACCAAAAATGAGAATATTTTACTGGCAATTAGTTGCCATGTTACAAGGCGTAAAATAAAAAAGAAAATTATGAAAGACATTAATGAATAACACTAGACTGCACATGAGCAAAGATAATGGATTTCTTAGCTGGACATGACTTTTTTAAATGGATATATTATTTCACAGTTCTATATAGTTAACGAGAAAAAAGATAAATTAATAAAATGTATAAATGGTAATAACAGAAATTACATATTCAGTAAGTCTTGACTGACAGATGTGGTATTAAGCAAAGGTTAGAAAGATAGAGTTGTCAGCCCTTTAATATGGTGTTTCAGCTGAAAGTGCTCCAGCTTTGTCTGATCGATATTAAATTATAATAGAATACTGGCTTCATTGATAACATGTCATGGTACATAGGAAAATGTCTGCCATGAATTAATAATAAATCCGTTTAAAGTGATTGGAATAAGAACTTAATTTCAGATGTTTCAAAATAAAGAACCTACAGAAGATATTAACATTTTTAAACAGATTTCATTCCTCTGCAAATGTTAGATTAAAAGGTAATGCAGACAATTAATGTGAACTAAATATAAAGTGATTCTAGCCATTCTGTGCAGTTCCATAAGATTTTTAAAATCCTTCATTAACCTTTCTTGAAATGCAACAAGAAGCTTAAAGAAAAAGAGATCAGATGTTGCAGGACAGGTCAGCTAATGAGCAGCTGTGTTATTTTTATAATTTTATAACCATATATAAAGACAATACTAAAATATAGGAAGGTGCACACACACACACATACACACACACACACACACACACACACACACACACACACACAAAAAACAGAAACTTCCTGTTACATTTTTTTAAAGGATATCAATGGATATTTTAGTCATAGCATCATCCAATACAGGGCAAAATAATTAAATACCCCCCCCCCCCACAAAAGTGTTTTTGCTGTTACTACAGAATATAGTGTTTTGTTGTTTATTGTTTATTCTAAAATTATGCTTAGATTCTTACCATTGTTTAACTGAGCCTTCTGTTTTGGAACTTTGGTGTTATACAGCCTATTGAGATTCATATGACGGCATCAATACTGTTGTTCGTTGGCCCGTATTGCAACCTGCTTTCTATCTTGTTGTGCTTTTGAAACTCTCTCTATTATTTAAATGACTCCTGATTTGAGCAGGGCCTTGGATGATGATTCCTATTAGTCATCTATTTTGTTTTACATCAATGTGATTATTAGCGTGTGTCAGCTGAGATATTAGTCTGTATCAGCAGTCTTTCTTGAATTTGATGACTCATTTTAGGGGATATAGTAGACATTCTGCAATAATAATGGTTGCTTAGCATCCTGCAGAGCTCTGCTACAGTTTTCTTCTTTTATCCAAGAATAGAATGGTTGCATCCTGTTGTGTTTACTGAGTTATTACTGATGGGCAAGATTTTATTGACCTGCTATCCTCTTGGAGCTTGTGTTCTTCTGGTCAGTGAATGGTATAGTAGTCAATCCAGTTCATTTACTCCAAGTATCCTGATCAGAGAAAGCATGATTATTGTTCTTGATTGACCATTATGTTGAATGAATGGTTTCCCAGCTAGCAAAGCATTGTTTTCAAACATGTGTGGTTGAATGAAGAAAGGCACACTCTACTGCTTTGTTTGCTTTGAATGGGCAAACTTGCAGTTTTTTGCATATGAGTGAAGATTTTGCCAGTAGAATAATCTTTCTATTAGTATGATATTTTATATAGTTTTATATGCATTGTTTGATTTTCTGTTGCAGTATGTGATGGATAACTGGCACTGACGGGGATTGAATCCCATCACTGCACAACCAAAATGTTATGTATGGCATCAAAGCCACAAGTTGTCATAGGACAACTGTCAACTAGCATGCCACCTGAGTATGTGAGGAATTGGGGATAGAATCCTTGGATTCACTCCACTGTCCCAAATAGGTCTGCTGGCCACCTGAGGGATTGTCTAGCCAGTTAAACAACAGGTAGCCAATTAGTTAAAATAAAGGAATGTGAACATTAATTTGACTCCATAATCAAGTCACCAAACAAAACTTTTCTTAAGAGCATAAATGGAATATAGACTGCTGTCCTTGGTATGAATTTCTAACATCCAATTCCAAACAGACTGCAAAGTTACATTTTTACATCTTTGTCTAGCTCCCAGGCCCTTTTTTTACAACTCTCTCCATGAGTCACAGTGTCTTCTAGTGCCCCTTACCCATGGTAGCTACATTACAAATTATTTCCACATATACACAATTTCCCAGAAAGGCTGGTAGAATTTTCTAGTTCTTTACAACATTCTTCCCAGCATGGTAATACTATATAGTGATATAGACCCAGACTCTGAGTTTATCTGCTCTCTTGATTTAGACAAATATAAAAAAAAATCAAAAGTGGTATTTTTATTGGCAGTAGACTCATGCAGTCTAGCTAATTGAAGGTGGAAGCCACAACTTTATCACCTTTCAGTGCTAAGTAACAATAACCCTATTCACAAGTAATACAATTAATACATATATAAATAATAAAGATGTGCCTCAAGAGCTTAAAAGTAAATAAATTGACCTTTAGTCAAGCAATAAAGACAATAGTACTGATGCATATTAAATATGCATTAGTCTGTATGCTAGAGAAAGAAAAATGAGAGATTTCTACAGAGGAATTTTTAAAGAAAACCTCTACCTAAGCTAAATAAATACATATAATTGATTATATCTTAAAGAGTACTGAACGCTTGCTGTTCTAACTTCAGATTTGTAAAGTGCAGTTGGCAGACTTGAAATGTATAGTAAAGTGGTCATCTCATTATCTTCAGCAAAACTATGGCAACTCTCTGGTTCTCTTCCAAAATGTATACTTCTCAACTCATCATTTTATTCCCATACAACACCAGGAGTCATGAGATTGCATCATTTCCCTTTCACAGAAAAAATCAGATATAATTATATGACATTGTCATACTAGTTTTTTTCTCACACAGACAAGTATGCAAACTTTCTTCCACATTTACAAACTTTGAGTGCTAATGACTTTCCAAAGCTTTGTTCATCTGCCTCTTTGAAGTACATAGTACTTGCATTCTTATAGCCTGCGATTTTCTTATTCCCAAACCCCTGTTTGTCTTAATTGTATGCAAGAAATTAAGTCTTTTATGAGAAACTAGAGAAATGTACAGTTTGTCATTTTTCATTTAAAAGATGAAAGGTTATAAATTCTAGATCATAAGAATAATCAACATTGCATATTAAAACTGAGTGTAAATATAGTTTACAGAGTTCCCAACAGTCTGCGGTAGGAAAGAAAAAAAACATTACATATGATTTTGGCATCATCGGTTTAGTCTAACCAAGTTAGTACAGCTATCCAGTTTCCTATTCACCTCACTCTTATACTTTGCTGAAGTGTCTGGATGGTCTTCTCCCATGATGAGTAATTATACCACTTGCTTTAAGTCTGTTGGTCTTTATTCTCTTGAATCTTTTGGTTTCCCTGAAATGTTAAAGACTGAGGATTGTAAGGAGCAGTTGGACTGGAGAAGAAAGGGGCTAATTTTACACCCACCTTGACCTGGGCTGCCACATCATGGTGGCAATTACTCAGCACTGCTGGAGAGTCAAACCTCACTGGGAAATGTTGTCTGGCATGCCTAGTTGCAGTATCTCAGGAGTCAGATTCTTCAACCAACAAGCAAGACGTGTCCCTCTCAGAGCACGTATGGACCTTTGCTTTTGAATGCCAGGTTGACCCATAATAAGTTCGGTCTTTTGTCTGTTCAGCTCTTTGAAACAGAATTGATATTGAGTCTAGAGACCTAGTTGGATAACTTCAGTCCTCATGTTGAAGCATCTACTCCTGTTGGTTTCAAGTAATTTGTAGTCCTAAGAAGAGTGACATTGTTGGTGGCAGCCATATGTTTTTCAGCTGCCTTGCACTTGACCACGGTGGAAGATGGAAGATCTGTCATCTTTTATAATAGTCTGGGTGCAAGAAGAAATTACAGACTGAAATTTTACTTCAGCTTCTGCTTTCTTACTGTGCTTAAACCCAGGTGTAGTAAAACAAAAATGTTTAAGTGAAGTGTTATTAGTGAGATAAATGAACACAATAAAAACAATTACAATAACGATAGATAACATTGAACATATGGTAATAGGTAATAACATGAGTAACTCAAAGTATATAGAGTAAACAATAAAAGTATAACATTCTGTCAACTACTGAGCTTATAATGATTAATATATATAAAGTCCAAAAAATGATCACAACCATGATTAGCAAATCAGGTCCATTAAAGATAAATTGCAATGTGAGTTGATAGGAGCATTCAAGTCCAACAAAGCCAATAAATTACAGTGGGCTTCACATAGCCAGATTAAAATTTGGTAATAAATACATTCAGAGGCACTTTAAAAGTAATATAGAGCTTTGAGAATGAAAATCTGAAGATCAAAGTCATCCATATTATCAGGACTACACACAACTTTCAATCCCAGTTCCAAAATGCCTTAATTAGAAGCCATCCCAATTAGCAGTATCAGCATCATTCCAAAAGCCAGAGGTCATTCAAAGCATCTGGACCACATATAGCACAGATGAATAAAATATGCTTGGCCATTAAACAAATGAACCAACAATCTAGCCATTCTTAATAGCAGTCCTAAATGATAAACCTCAGTCCTGAACTTCCCCACCTAAGACAGGCATCTACCTACACTTGCTTCACTTATCCTTCAATGACATACTTACCAAAGTCTTCACCACTCTGCTAATATGCATTTGCCCTACAAATTCATTATTGTAACTGCATTTCAGACACACTACCATGTGTTCTCTCCTTCACCTCTCACCCTCTAAGTTAACTAATAGTCCCAGACCTAGCATTCCACCTTTGATAACTAATAATCATTTACCAGTTATCACCATGATACCTTGCACATCTGTATATAGGGTTATGTTGCATTTGTCTATATTGCACTATTCTGCACATTTTGAAAATGTCATAGATAGTTTCTATGCTGTTACATACATTTGTGACCTGTATAGCCAATACTGTCATTCACTCTATTTCCTGTTTTTTTACAGCTATTGCACTAGCTTTCTCATGTGTTCTAAAAGCTCCCAGGCTTTGACTAAAATGTATCCACCTTGGATCATCCCACCAGCCCAGTCAACAAATCTAAATAAATAAATAAACTTTAGAAGCAATGTAGCCTGAAGACCAGATCCTATCAGGACTACACAAGGTAGTTTATACCCTACAGCATATAGTAGAGGAAGCAACATTTCAACCACGCTTACAAATAGTATCAGGTAATAAACCAATAATTCTGAACAAAAAGTGCTCTATAACCAGAAATCTATGCCTGGAAGTCAAATACATGGAAACCAGAGATGAAGAAAAGCTGAAAGCAACAATTCGGTTTTAAGTACAAGGCAGGTGTTAGCCTCCAAAAGTTGGGATGCTAACTTCACTAATTTCCCAGCCATCACAGTCACAAATGTTTTGCATTACAACTCTTGGAGAAGCAGCAGTACATTGAGTCCCCACATGAAACATCAGTGTACTATGAATACACACACCAAGGTAAAATTAATCAATGACAGCATGACCTAAACAGTCATTCTTCTGGCATTTGTTTCATAGGTAGGTACTAGGCTATCGGCCCTGGGGCCTATACAAGCCCAGCCAAAAAGGTAGCCTGGCTTTTGCCACCCAAGAAAATTATTTTTCTGTGCCACTATCAAGCAGAGCCACAGAGGTGATCCCCAGGGTGAAGTTCCTATTTACCATCCAATCATCAAGATTTTTCTTGAAGAGTGCTGAGGAGCTTTGTTTGATATAGATAGGTAGTTTATTCCAGAGTATGGGAAGTCACTGGGACAGGAATCTATCCCTCTGGCATGTTCTGTTTAATGTGGTGACAAGGTTTAGGTCCCTAGAGCATGTAGCTTGGAGGGATTTCTTTAAGTGGAGCATGTCCAACAGCTCTGGGTTTGACATAGCTTTGTATGTTAGACAGATCGCCTCTGAGTAGGCGATATGTGATAGACAGTCTCAAAAAACTGCAGCTTTACGCTAAGTAGGGCATCTGTTTGAGGCCGGTAATCTTCTTTGTGAGGTATTTCTGCAGCCTTTCCAGATGTCTTGTGAGGTACATACCAAAAGGGGCATTGTACTCTATAATGGGTCTAATGAGTGATGAGTAGAGGGGAACAATGACCTCTTTTTTTCTGGATGAAAAACCTTTTGTGATGAGGTGTGCCATGTAGAAGGATTTCCTGACTACTGTGGCGATGTGATTATCGAAGGAGAGACTACTATCCACCTGTGTCCCAAGGTCTCTTATCACACGTTCAGTGTTAAGTATACTACCGTCTATGTTGTAGTTCATGGGTACAGAGTTTTTACCAAAGGGGATGACAATGCACTTTTTGGCGTTAACCTTGAGGCCATGGCTGTGACACCAGGCATCTGTCTCAGTAAGGCCCTTTTGTACGATGTCCACATTGTTAGGAGTTTCGATTATGGCTCCTAGTTTGCAGTCATCTGCGAACTTCATTAGCCAAAGACCTTCTGTATTAGCCTGTACTTCAGAGAAGTAGATACCAAACAGGAGAGGACCCAGGACTGAACCCAGTGGTACTCCATTTGTCACTGGTCTGAAGTCGGATTTGGAGTCTGATACTTTCACAGTGTGTGTTCTGTCAGTGAGCCAGTTGGCAACCCATCTTGTGACATAGGGATTTATACCTAGTTTAGTGAGTTTATCTATAATTCCAGAGTGGGGGATGGTGTCAAAAGCCTTGGCAAGATCTAGATAGGCTGTGTGACCCACCTTACCCTGGTCTACGGCTTTGGTGACTGCTTCAACGAAGTCTATCAGGTTTAGGAGACATGATCTGACTTTTACAAACCCAAACTGGGTAGGATCCAGAGTTTGGATATTACCAATATCTTTGTTTATAAGTTCCATAATGATACGTTCCATGGCCTTGCAGACCAGGCTCATCAGGCTAATGGGGCGGTAGTTCCCGGGGTCCATGGTGGCTCCCCCCTTGTGGAGTGGGATAACCATTGCGCCATTCAGCAGGCACAAAACCTGAGGTGAGGCTATGATTGAACATGGTACTTAGCTGGGGTGCCAGTTCGTTCTGTAGTTCATATAGAATGCAGCCTGGGATGTTGTCTGGTCCCATCGATGCTGTGTTCTTGGCTTTGGAGAGTGTGGTTTTTACTTGTGCAGCCGTGATTACAGGAACTTTGCATTCTTCCGGTATAGAGATGGGCTCTTTACGGGGTGAGAGGGGGTAAAGTTAGCACTGAACCTATCTGCCAGGATGTTGGCAATATCAGTTGGGTCTGTATATTTTGTGCCATTGTGTTGTAACTATAAGCAGATCTGAGTGTTGCCATTGAGATTCTTGACATAGCTATAGAATGCTTTGTGGTTGTCTTTAGAATCAGTGGCGATTTTGTTTTCATAACTAGCTTTGGAGGATTTTATCAGGGATCGCAGCTTCTTACTGAGGCTGATCAGGGAGCTACTCCTCTCGTGGGATTTTACTCTCTTTTGCAAGAGTTTCTTCCTTCTGTTGTACAGTTTGCTTATGGCAGGGGACCACCAGATTGGCTTCCTTTTTTGGAGGATAGTGTCTTGGTTCTGTTTGGGATAGCACGATCCATGCACTCGTGTAAGTGCTTATAAAGTGCAATTGTGTAGGATTCAGTAGTCATAACTGTATTGTCCATCTGCATGGGTGTCATGAAGTTCACCACTTCTGTCTTAAGAAGTATGAAGTTGGCTTTGGAGAATTCTTTTACCATGGTTTCCTTAATGGGGGGAGGAGGCAGGATGTGGATATCTAGGGTAATTAGCTTATGGTCTGAACGGACCAATGAGGTGTTGACTTCAGGTGTGGAACACCGGTCACTCATATTGGTAATGACTAGATCCAGGATATTGTTGCCCCTGGTGGGGGTGTGGATAAGATGATCCAGGGCATTGGAGTTTATGAATTCCAGAAAGCGTTGAGTGAAGGAGTTGGTACATGAGTAGTTTTCCCAGTTAATGGTGGGGTAGTTGAAATCGCCCATTATTAGGGTGTTTGGTTGAACCCTAATATTTTCCAGTACATCAAGAAAAGAGGAGTGGGAATCCTGGGGCATGGTGGGTGATCTGTAGCAAGCTACAATTTGGATTGCAGTCTTGCCCAGAGTTAGTTGCACTTGGATAACCTTAGCTGCATTATGCTGAGCAACTAGCCTGGAGGTGTGGATATCCTTAATGAATATGGACACACCTTCGCCTTTGGTGTTCCGGTCCAGGTTACATGGCTGAAAAGTGTGGTATGAGTTATAGCCTGGTAGTTCCGCGGTGCTCTCTGGAGCCTTGAACCAGGTCTCAGTCACTGCACAGATATCAATGTTCTCCATTTTAAGGAGTGCCTCGAGTGAGTGCATTTTAAGATTCAGACTTCTAGCATTGAGTAGCATCACCCTCAGTTTTTGCTTGCCTGTTCCTGTTACGGTGGTGAATTTGTCATTTGAACCTTGCCTAAAAAAGGCACTATGGGGCGTCAAGAACCTTAGCCAGTATCTAGAATCCCAGGGGTGACAGCTGCAGGCCATCTCTGGCAAAGCATCGTAGTCTGTCGACCATGTCATCCCAGGCAGACAGATACTGGATCCCTTTAGAATGGCACCAGAAGCTTAGCCAATTGTTGAAGTCAATCATTTTGTCCTTGTACTGTGGCATCATTCTGGGTGATGGCAGAATGCTACTCAGGGCTAGTGTCATACCTGCCTGGGCTACAAGATTGTAGAGCTCTTTCACGTCTTTCACCATTGATGCCCCCACAGCACTGTTATGCTTCATGGATGTAACATTTCTTGAGCAGGTAACCTTCAGTTTTTTCTGCTGTTTTCCTTCTTGATCCATTGCATGATTACCTTCATACTGGGTGACTTTAATAGCTATCAAGCTTCTCATTCTTTTTTAGAGTGTTTACACTTCACTCAGGTTAGACTGAAGATGAAACCAGGGAACTGTGGATAGAATCAGTCTCCTGAAAAGACCACTACCTGGTACACTTCAAGATGGGCCTTCCTCAGCTATCTCCACCTGTTGTGGAGCTGGTCTATTATTGCATTTTATGAGCTGTTGTAAACTTGGGAACTGTCTGTCCTCTGCTGAACCATTTCTTGCACAGGATCAGCGCAGTTGAGCCAAACTCACTAGTGGTGGCTTTATAATCTGGCTACAACTGTTGCTGTGAACTTTCTTGCCTCATTTTTTGTATATGATCAGTTTATTGCATAGCGTTAATCATAGTAAGACCATGACATAAGATCACAGCAAAGGCAGAGGTTGGAGCACAAGTAGCATATGATTTACTTCCTTAAGGATGTGTTTAATCTAGATTTACACTATGCTGTATACCAGTTGGAAATCTCTAAGAGGGCATTGTTTGTGGCCATTAGGATCTTTATTCTGTCTAATAATGCATATGCACTCTACTGAGTTATGACTAGGTTAATCTCCCATTCAGTCTTACCACTGGATGAGTCCTATACCCAGAACAAATGCAGGGAAGTCACATAACTTTTTATAAATAAGCTGTCCAAGATTAAGCAATCTTTCACCATTGATGCCCCCACAGCCCTGTTATGCTTCATTCACTGACCTGCCATATTCTTGTTGGAGTAAGTTTGGTTATGAGGATTATGGGGATGTCATAATGACTGTTTTTGTGTACATCCTACTTCTTGTGGATAGACTCTGGCCACACAAGGCTAATAAGTACTTTCCTTGAATTATTAGAACCAGTTACATCCCAGATTATTATATTAGCCTAGGGGATGGCGATGTTTTCATTTTTGTATAACAGGCATTGAAAACCCAGATCCAAAAAATCTGATGATTCGGTCTAACCTCTGCAAAAATTACAACCCTGTTTCTACTCTCCGATCTACTAGGAAAATTATAGATATATTTCTACCTCAAGTCTCATGGCCTCTTTGAGCCATGCCAGTACAGTTTTAGACCTAAGCATAACACTGATATGACTTTCATTTGAGTAGTTAATGTCCTGCCGATGGCAAGAGATGAAAGATGATATTCCATGTTGGTCATTCTTGAGGTCTTGCTGGCATGTAGAGTACCTGATACTTTATTTAGGTTTGACTGGCAGAGTACTTGCATGGCCTACTTTCTACCTCTTTGATCACTCCCAGAGGATGGTATCAGGAAATAATTCTGCCTCCATCCCAGGGAAATGCAGACTGCCTTAGTGCTGACTCCATTTTGGCCCTGATGTTCACAGTGACTGGCTTCCATCAAAGGACTTATTTATGGAAAGATGAATTTATTGCCAATCACACACTGATGATATGCAGCTTTACATCTCCTACTTTTAATACCTTTGGGGACATCTTGGCTGATATTTTCAGTTAGTTGGTGCATAACTGACTCAAACCCATGTCTATTTGTCCCATCTTCCTCTGCTCTCTCCTTTGTCCCCTTTAGGTCTCATGTTTGTAATCTGTGTGTAGATTTCGATGACAGACTGAAACTTAAAGACCAGATTTCAGCTGCTATCAGGATGCCCTATTTCTGTCATAGAACAACATCCTGGATCAGGTCATAAATGCTGTCTTTGAACTTAGTGATGGCAGTTCATGCCCTGGTGATGTCTCAGTTGGATAGTCCCAGAGCTCTTTAACTTGGGCTAATGGTCAGTGATCTAGTTTGTATGCAGTGGGTGCAGAGTTTATTTTTTTTTACTTCTGTGTAATTGAATTTGTCAGAATGCGCCTTATATTTATAAACATGACCAATAGGCAAAGATAAATACAACAGAAAATAAACAGTGAAATTAGTATATAGCAAGGAAACAATATATCTATATTCAGCAGTAGTTACCATGTAAACGGAAAAAAGATATTATTTTTAAGGGGCAGTAGTACAAATATGCAGTGTTGTAAGATATAAAAGAGCACATTATAAATTCCATGGCAATTAATAACTGTAGGTAGCCAAAACAAGAGCTGAATGCAGGGAAGGGGACTGAGGTGAGACCGCTCTTTCTGTGATTACGAAATTAGCCATAATACTTCAAACACATCCATTTGTTACTATTTAGCAAATGCTGTTCCAAGTTATTTCTGAAAATTTTAGAGAAAGCCTTCAATGGTTGATAAAAATAAAAGCTTTCCTACCTAATAATGTACCTTCTTCAAACCTCAAAAAGTGAATTTAAAAGTCCCATAGTCACGCTTGTGACAGACCACTGGCTGCTCTCTTGAAGAGCAACACAATGATGCTCTGTATTATAAGAGAGGTGACTAAAGCGTAGTACTGTGGATGCCAGCAGTAGGGAGGAGGGGAAAAGGACTGCAGTACTGTTAGCTGCAGTATATATCCCAATCTAGAAAGTAACATTAATGGCTATGGCTATCTTAGCTTCAAAAGTTAGACAATGAGATAGCTTGTAAGCAAACATTAATAGGAGTGATACTTTTTCTACTATAGCCAGTGTTAATTTAGAAATTCATTTGCAATTCCACAGCAGGAAAACTAAGTGGTACTTACAGAAATAATCATATTCTATTGATCTTGTAATATCTGCAGTGCCTGTCAATTGCACTCAGATATGTATTTAAATTTTTGCTTCTCATCTTCCATGCTCTTTATATCCTGCATTCTTTCTACATAAAAGAGCTATAAACACCTTACTTATGGCAACTACCTCAGATTATCAGAAGAGGGCTGCTGTCAGTTCCCATCACTTACACAGAAACATCCATTAAGTTGTCTTTTGCCTACCTTGCCCTGTTCCTGAGGAACCAGCCATCTTTTTCTTGTTGAAAGAAGCACTTCTGAACACACTTTCAGGAGATTCCAAAAATTCAGTCTTTTTAGGATGGCTTGTATGGCTCCAGATGTGAATGCTGCATTTAGTTCTACATTTCTTTATTTTAGTTTGTTTATCCATAATTATATATTTCTTGTTATATCCTGCAGTTTTGCTTTCCTTTTATGTCCAGTTTTTGCCACTCTGGATTTTATACTATAAGATATATACAGTGTTTAGAATTTTAAACATCTGAATACTTCAAATAAATAACCAATTAATTAAAAATTATATCCTAGACTCGGACAAAACAGGAGCAGTAGCAAATATATTGGTGGGGGGGGAGCTATTCATCCTAAAAAATAGCTAAAGCAACCATACATAATGTGAAGATACATAAGATGATCAGCCAAGTTAATGCGGTGTGTATAGCATGCTAAAACATATGGTCAGGATCCAACATTATGTGGGCATTTTTGTTTTACCAAACATGTGAACTGGATGGACTTGGAGAGAGAGTGACTGTTCAGATTTGAAGGGGTATTAAAGATAAGAGGAATAAACTGTTTGATAAAATAATATTTTAATTTTCCATCCAATATGCTTTCTGTTTTTATAAAATATAAGGCAACTTCAGAATAGTTTTTAAGCAATGGGGTAGTATAGGTTACATATGTGCATAGTGCTAGCTAGTGACTTCAAAACAAAGAGATCTGCAGAAAGTTATTGAATAGGTGGAGCTAATTGCAGTAAGTTTGCCTTGTATTATGTCAAGGTCAGCTTTTAGCATTTCTGTGTATGCTAAATAGGCGTACAGTAGTTGCCATCCTCTTTAAAATATATGCTAGAACTTCTTTGAGAAATAAACCTGATTTCAGACATATAAGATGGTTATAGCCACTTTATTGACAATGTACACTACAAGTAAATGACAGTGAGCAAATAAAAATAATACCAATAGTAATGTAGTGCAGTTTGTTTCACTCAGGCTCACACTAGCCCTGCCAGTCCAGGTGAATAACTGTTTAACTGAAATCAAACAGCAGCAGAGGTCTGTCACTTTTATCAACTCACTGGCTGAGTACCCACCCTTTACAGCAATTTTTCAAAGTACACCTCAGATGTCTGATTGTGAGTAATAATAAAGCTCACAGTAATGCATTTTGTCTTGTTTCTTTCAAATACACAACAGCCTTGCCAGACTAAATTAGTGACCCTTAAATGTGATCAACCAATGACAGAGGTGAGTCACTTTCATATGTTGACTCTACTCCCAATAATTATATCCATTTTACTTCTGTCCTCAGACCCACAAACATACGTACACACACACACACACACACACACACACACATGCATCCATGAGCCACCGACTTAGTCACTGTATTGACTATGCACATCAGATATCTGATTGTGATTAGAAGAATGAATGAAAGTAAAACACTAAATTGACACTGCAATGTATTTCAGCTTGTAATTTGCAACCACATACAGTTTCCCAACAGACTCCTGTATTTTCCATAGTATAAATAGCATCAGTACCAGGTGTTTTAACCATAGCCTTGCAGTTAATGCAAAAATGTAGTGAAGTTTAGTTGCATTGAGGAAACAAGTCTTTGCCATTGATTATGACATAACTGGAACCCCATTTAAGGCTAATACAGTCATTGGAAATGACCTTTCACTGACAGTGAACTGTCCTTTGACCTTTCACTGACAGTGAACTTCCTTTGATCATCATTTATCATTCATAGGAAGGAAGTCTTTCTTTTCATTGCCCTGTATGCAAACAAAGGTATATCCTCACGATCAGAAAAGGTATTAGTCAAGCTATAGTGCTCCATTGTTAGCCCACTCAATGAAGGTAATGCTTTGATTGGTGTATATCCTACCAAGCAAGTATCCCAGCTTGAAAGACTTCAGACTTTACTAGCCAAGAAGATCAAAGGGTTATGCTCCTTTAAATGTCCAGATAGGTTAAAAAGTATTTAATTTTCTCTGTCAAATACAGAAATCTATATACAAGAAAAAAAAAAAAAATATATATATATATATATATATATATATATATATATATATATATATATATATATATATATATATATATATATATATATATATATATTTATATATGTATATATACAGTCCTGCAGACAGGTAGAAGTGCATCTGTACTATTGAGAAAACCACCCATAAGGTCTTCCTAGGTTCATAGATAGGTACTAGGCTATCGGCCCTAGGGCCCATACAAGCCTAGACAAAAAATGTACCCTGGCTTTCGCCACCCAAGAAAATTATTTTCCTGTGCCCCTTTCGAGCAGAGCCACAAAAGTGATCCCTGGGGTGAATTTCCCATTTCCCATCCAATCATCAAGATTTTTCTTGAAGAGTGCTAATGAGGAGCTCTGATTGACATAGATAGGTAGTCTGTTCCAGAGTATGGGAAGTCTCTGGGACAGGAATCTATCCCTCCAGCATGTTCTGTTTATTGTGGTGACAAGGTTAAGGTCCCTAGAGCGTGTAACTCGGAGGGATTGGGATTTCTTTAAGTGGAGCATGTCCAGCAGCTCTGGGTTTGACATAGCTTTGTATGTTAGGCAGAGATCGCCCCTGAGTAGGCGATATGCGATGGAGTAAAGCTGTACTTTTTTGAGACGGTCTGCATAGGGCATCTGTTTGAGGCCAGTAATCCTCTTTGTGAGGTATTTCTGTGATCTTTCCAGTTGTTGTAGATGTCTTGTGAGGTACATACCAAAAGGGGCATTGTACTCTATAATGGGTCTAATGAGTGATGAGTAGAGGGGAACAGTGACCTCTTTTTTTCTGGATGAGAATCCTTTTGTGATGAGATGAACCACATAGAAGGATTTCCTGACCACTGTGGCAATGTGATTATCAAAGGAGAGACTACTGTCCACCTGTGTCCCAAGGTCTCTTATCACATTTTTGGCATTAACTCGACTAGCAGCTATGTGGTAGTTCATGGGTACAGCGTTTTTACCAAAGGGGATGACAATACACTTTTTGGCATTGAGCTTCAGGCCATGGCTTTGACACCAGTTATCTGTCTAAGTGAGGCCCTTTTGTAGTTTGTCCTCATCGTTAGGAGTTTCGATTATGGCTCCTAGTTTGCAGTCATCTGCAAACTTTGGTAGCCAAAGACCTTCTGTGTTGGCCTGCACTTCAGAGAAGTAGATACCAAACAGGAGAGGACCCAGGACTGAACCCTGTGGTACTCCGCTTGTCACTGGTCTGATGTCGGATTTGGAATCCGCTACTTTCACAGTGTGGGTTCTGTCTGTGAGCCAGTTGGCAACCCATCTTGTGACATAGGGATTTATACCTGGTTTAGTGAGTTTATCTATAATTCCAGAGTGGGGGATGGTGTTGAAAGCCTTGGCTAGATCTAGATAAGCTGTGTGAATCATTTTACCCTCATCTATGGCTTTGGTGACTGCTTCAAAGAAGTCAATCAGGGTTAGGAGACATGATCTGCCTTTTACAAATCCAAACTGGGTAGGGTCCAGAGTTTGTAGATTACCAATGTCTTTGTTTATGAGTTCCACAATGATACGTTCCATGGCCTTGCAGACCAGGCTTGTCAGGCTAATGGGACGGTAGTTCCTGGGGTCCATCGTGGCTCCCCCTTTGTGGCGTGGGATAACCATCGCAGTGCACCATTCAGTGGGTACAAAGCCTGAGGTGAGGCTATGATTGAACATGGTACTTAGGTAGGGTGCCAGTTCATTCTGTAGTTCGTGTAGAACGCAGCCTGGGATATTGTCAGGTCCCATGGATGCTGTGTTCTTGGCTTTGGAGAGTGTGTTTTTTTACATGTGCAGCCGTGATTATAGGAACTTTTCCATTTTTCCAGTATAGAGATGGGCCCTCTAGGGGGTGGGGGGTGGGGCTAAAGTTAGCACTGAACCTATCTGCTAGGATGTTGGCAATATCAGTTGGTTCTGTATATTTAGTGCCATTGTGCTGTAACTCAGAGCAGATCTGAGTGTTCCCATTTAGATTCTTGACATAGCTATAGAATGCTTTGTGGTTGTCTTTAGAGTCAGTGGCAATTTTGTTTTCGTAACTAGCTTTGGAGGATTTTATGAGGGATCTCAGCTTCTTACTGAGGTTGACCAGGGAGTTCCTCCAGTCATGGCATTTTACTCTTTTTTGCAACAGTTTCTTTCTTCTGTTGTAGAGTTTGTTTATGGCAGAGGACCACCAGATTGGCTTCCTTTTTTTGGAGGATAACATCTTGGTTCTATTAGGGATAGCATGATCCATGCACTCGTGTAAGTACTTATAAAGTGCATTTGTGTAGGATTCAGCAGTCATACCTCTATGGGTGTCATGAAGTTTGCCACTTCTGTCTTAAGAAGTGTGAAGTTGGCTTTGGAGAAGTTTTTTACAATGGTTTCCCTAATTGGGGGTGGGGGTGGGATGTGGATGTCTAGGCTGATTAGTTTGTGGTCGGATCTGACCAACGAGGAATTGACCTCTGGTGTGGAACACCAGTTTCCCATGTTGGTAATGACCAGGTCTAGGATATTACTGCCCCTGGTGGGGGTGTGAATTAGTTGATCCAAGGCGTTGTAATTTATGAATTCTAGAACACGTTGAGCAAAAGAGTTGGTACATGAGTAGTTTTCGCAGTTAATGGTGGGGTAGTTGAAATCGCCCATTATTAGCGTGTCGGGTTGTACCCTAATACATTCCAGTGTATCAAGAAATGAGGAGTGTGATTCCTGGGGCATGGTGGGGGGTCTGTAGCAAACTACAATTTGGATTGCGGTCTTGCCCAGAGTTAGTTGCACTTGGATAATCTCAGATGCATTATGCTGTGCAACTAGCCTGGAGGTGTGGATACCCTTAATAAATATGGACACGCCTCCGCCTTTAGTGCTTCTTTCTGGGTTAGGTGGCTGAAAGGTGTGGTATGAATTGAAGCCTGGTAATGCAGGGGTGCTCTCTGGAGCTTTGAACCAGGTCTCTGTCACTGCACAGATGTCAATGTTCTCCATTTTAAGGAGTGCCTCGAGTGAGTGCATTTTGAGGTTTAGACTTCTAGCATTGAGTAGCATTACCCTCAGATTTTGCTTGCTTGTACCTGTTATGGTGGTGAATTTGTCATTTGAACCTTGCCTAAAAAAGGCACTATAGGGGTGGCAAGAGCCTTAGCCAGGTGCAGGCCATCTCTGGCAAAGCATCGTGGACTGTCAATCATGTCGTCCCAGGCAGACAAAAACTGGATCCCCTTAGAATGACACCAGAAGCTTAGCCAATTGTTGAAGTCAATCATTTTGTCCTTGTACTGTGGTATCATTCTGGGTGATGGCAGGATGCTACTCAGGGTTAGGGTCATACCTGCCTGGGATACAAGATCAGAGAGCTCCTCCATGTCTCTTTTCATGTAGTCCAGGGAGGTTCGATCAGGTTTTGCCGTACACTAAAAATAGTTTATGTAAATGCACATCCACCATTCTCTCAGCATCAGTCTATCCACAGAAGTACTTACACTTTTCATTCAGAATACCTTGGGTACCAGTCACCTGTGGCAGCCTAGTAAATGTGAAATGGCTGCTCATTGCTTTGTCCGACAGTCAAATCATCTGCCACTGACATGTAGTTACTGCACCCCAGAAATGACAAGAGGATATATAATAAAATTCTTATTTTCTTATCAGTGAGAACAAAAAAAGGTTGAGCTATTTTAGAAAACAGTTTAACCAAGTAAACCAACTTTTTTATTATACAGCAGTCTAGGAATATCCCTGCCATGATGACAACACTCAGAATTTTCTAGTGGATATGCAATTTAGTGATCCAGGCAGAGGTTTACCCACTGTATTACAGAAATGATGAGTGTACTGCATGGCTTACGGAATGATGTGTGCAAACTGAGTAATGATGGGGAATATAGGAACAGGGACCACACTATGCTGCTGAGTGACTGGTGGCAACTATTGTCTCCATGAAACACGTTACAGCTACTATCTCTTCTGCCCATCTGCAAACCATTAAGTCCATGAGGATGGGTAGGACCAGTTGTGAAGTGGTCAGACACAAGCCATGCTACAATAGCCTACACAAACCATTGGTGAGATGGCATTGGTATTATCAGTGGACACATGGCCTGCCACCCCTGTTCGTGCTTATCATTCAGGTAATGGGCAGTGTTACTTCTCCATGCCAACACCTGGGATACCTGTACAGGCTATGTAAACATGGCCCTGTACTTCTTCTCTGCCATGGAGATCATCAAGCCTAAACAGTGGACACCTCATATAGTCACATTATGGCACTGGAGGCTATGAAGCCTGAATCCCCACAACCTCTCAAAGTACTTGACTGCTGTGTTCACCTCCTACAACCCTACCCCACACTATAGTGTTGCATGCAGTTTCCATTGTGCCTTCTCCACTGGTGCAAATTATGATAAATATGAACTGTCCTCCCCACAACCTGTATGTGAATGGTGATGTCTAGTGATAGTGCAGTCATTACATGTACTCACTTGAATAGCCTAAGTGTGATACCATATTCATCAGTTTATTCTGTTTATCTGCATCATGGCCCATGCTTGTGAACCCGATGCTTCAGCTTTGCCAGTGCTGCAATATAATATGACAGCCTGTGCTTCACTTGAGGTACTGCTGTTGTACATTTCTCCCATGAGTCTCCACCCTTCACTTCTTTTCCTGCTATGAGTGCTATGGGAGACCCAGACATAATTGTCACTTTTCCATTTGTCTGTGTACAGCCATATTGTGACACATCCGTGAGCACTCTCTCTCTCTGATTGGTGGAAGGTCCTTGCAGCCACGATGGTTAAGGTTACATGTACCTTTGTACCCACAGGCATTAGCATACCACAATTGTCCCTTAATTGTGCTTGTAACCAACTCAGTTCAGCTCTTATTGCAGTCTGCTAGGGAATGGTGACACATCAGGCATTGTCTGTACCTCCTTCCATGGCATGTATGGCTGCAGCCTGCAACACTGAGAGCACTGCCTCATATGACTTTTCCCAATGCATGCTGCTGTATCACAGCTGCTGCTGCTGCTGTGTCTAGCATGGCTCCTATTGTGCACCATTAATTACAGCATTCGAAGTGGGACTATACTACTATGCTGTCCTGCAACTTTATGCCTTTCTGAATAGTCCACTATGGGTTCTATAATGTGGCTGATTTGCATGCACGTATTCACTTACATGTCTTTATGGACTTATTAGCATGCATTGCATACCACACTATTTTGACCATTGTGTAGTCATGCTTTGTTTGCCTTTGTACATAGCTGCTATCCATCCTAATGCACTTAGTGTGATGTACTGTTTGTAAATCCTAGATACCATGTAGTCACTGTAGATTACAGATAGTTCTCTGCAGTTTTTTGGCCTTTCTCATGCATTAGACGTTCTCTCTCACTGCTACAGTTTTGCTCAGTATCAGGTCCATAAGTTATTTTTTTATTTAACATTTGTTTTACCAGGATAATCTGACTGGATAGCTAGTGTCTGTTTTCGGTGGAGTCCTGGGGAGAAAAGCTCCAAGAAGTTACAGTGTAATACACGGTGATTAAAGAATAAGAACAGCTAGGATAAGATGTTGTATTATGCTAATATTTTAAGATAGGGCTAATAATTAAAGGCAAATACATTTAGAAGACATTTACATACTTTAAATGATAAGAACAGTTAGGATAGCATATTGTAGGATGCTAACATTCAAAAGAGAGCTAACAAATTAGAGGCAAATTCATGTAAATAATAAGAACAGTTTAGGATAACATGTTGTAGAATGCTAACATTTTAAAAAAGCAAAACAGTTGAAAGCAATACAAGCGTATAGTACAGATATGTGATCACAGATCTTACAGTGGTGTAAGCCTAAGTACAATATATGTATATAAGGTTTTCAAAGTAAGCACATATTTGCAATATTTACAACATATACAGTGCACATAGGTAGCAGAATGACAGTGAACAGTATGCATCAGAGGTGTCAGGGTATTACCTGCCTACATTGAGGTGAGGGTTCAGGGAGGATCATTGCAGTTGCGTTGGGGGTTGGCCTAAAGGTGTGATTTAAGGAGAGTTTTGTTATGTGCAAACAGTAGTGTGAAAGAATATATCATTAGTTTACACAGTTTGTAACAATGGAGTTGGGAGTGAGCAAAATATATATTTGTTCGCAAAAAGAATACTAGTCAAAGCTGTACATAAATGTAGTGTTTACTGCTTAATGTCCATTCTCAAGTAACAACTGCATATTTTATGGTGAAAATAATTTGTCTTTTCTTTATAAACATCCTGTCTTTGGGCATTATTGTCAGACTGCCATTCAGCAGAGAAGGTGAGACTGCACTCTGGCCCCATTTAGACATTTGTAAATGAATATAATGTGGCCCCCTCCACCAAACACCCACACAAGAATCTAGATTAAGCTAGCATGTTTATGGTGACGAGAAAAGGGGAGGGAGAAATTAGGGTGGCCACCATTTCAAATGACCAAAGTGGGACATTTTTAACTAAAACTTGAGATTTTGCAGGACAAACTATGCTCCCAAGAACATGCCATCCATGGGACCTGACAACATCCCAGGCTGTGTTCTACATGAACTACAGAACGAACTGGCACCCCACCTAAGTACCATGTTCAGTCATAGCCTCACCTCAGGCTATGTGCCCAATGAATGGCACACAGCGACGGTTATCCCACTCCACAAAGGGGGAGCCAACAAGGACCCTGTAAACTACCGCCCCCATTAGCCTGATGAGCCTGGTCTGCAAGGCTATGGAATGTATCATCATGGAACTTATAAACAATGACACTGGTAATCTCCAAACTCAGGACCCCACCCAGTTCAGGTTTGTAAAAGGCAGATTATGTCTCTTAAACCTGATAGACTTCTTTGAAGCGGTCACCAAAGCTGTAGATGAGGGTAAGGTGGTTCACACAGCATATCTATATCTCACCAAGGCTTTTGACACCATACCCCACTCTGGAATTATAGATAAATTCACTAAACTAGGTATAAATCCCTATGTTACAAGATGGGTTGCCAGCTGACACACTGACAGAACCCACACTGTGAAAGTAGCAGACTCCAAATACAACTTCAAACCAATGACAATTGGAGTACCACAGGGTTCAGTCCTGGGTCCTCTCCTGTTTGGTATATACTTCTCTGATGTACAGGCTAACACAGAAGGTCTTTGGCTAACGAAATCCACAGATGACTGCAAACTAGGAGCCATAATCAAAACTCCAAAAGATGTGGACATCCTACAAAAGGGCCTCGCTGAGACAGATGCCTGGTGTCAAAGCCATGGCCTCAAGGTCAATGCCAAAAAGTGCATTGTCATCCCTTTTGGTACAAACTCTGTACTCATGAACTACTACATAGGCGGTAGTCTACTTAACACCAAAAGTGTAATAAGAGACCTTGGGACACAGGTGGACAGTAGTCTCTCCTTTGATAATCACATCGCCACAGTAATCAGGAAATCCTTCTACTTGGCACACCTCATCACAAAAGGTTTCTCATCCAGGAAAAAAGAGGTCATTGTTCCCCTCTACTCATCACTCATTAGACCCATTATAGAGTACAACGCCCCTTTTGGTATGAATCTCACAAGACATCTACAACAACTCGAAAGGCCACAGAAATACCTCACAAAGAGGATTACCGGCCTCAAGCAGATGCCCTACTTAGACAGTCTCAAAAAACTGCAGCTTTACGCCATTACATATCTCCTACTCAGAGGCGATCTCTGCCTAACACACAAAGCTATGTCAAACCTAGAGCTTTTGGACATGGTCCACTTAAAGAAATCCCAATCCCACAGAGCTACATGCTCTAGGGACCTAAACCTTGTCACCACAATAAACAGAACATGCTGGAGGGATAGATTCCTGTCCCAGAGACTTCCCATACTCTGGAAAAAATTACCTATCTATATCGAACAAAGGTCCTCATTAGCACTTTTCAAGAAAAATCTTGATGATTGGATGGGGAGATAGGAAATTCTCCCCGGGGATCACTTCTGTGGGTCTGCTCGACAGTGGCACAGGAAAATAATTTTCTTTGGTGGTGAAAGCCAGGGTACCTTTTGGCTAGGCTTATGTAGGCCCTAGGGCCAATAGCCTAGTACCTACCTATGAACCTGTAATATAAGTGATAGTCAAGATTAAATAAATTATATATGGTTAGAAAACATATGTATTTGGCTTAAAATTTCACTATAATGACATCAGATTCTTTGGATTATGCTTCCCTGTATAGCACCTTTGAAGCAGTGGAGACTGTTAATGTGATCAGCATTGACACTTTCCACGGTGTTTATCAGAAAATCAGAACTTCTTCAGTATTTGTTGGAAAGAGAGATTATTAGAAGTCCTGCAATCATTAAGTACATAAATTGCTGACACTTGCAATGTATGTAAGCAAAGACATAAATAATCTTTTAATATATCATACAGAGAAGGGGGAATAGGTAATGAAATGTAAAATAGCATTAGAAAAAAGGAAACATAGTTAAAGACTGAGAGTTGGTGCTGATGATAAAACTCAGTTGAAATTTTCAAACATGAAAGTCCAGAAGTATATGTGCAAACTATATTTTCAAAAGGCAGCACAGAAAAGGTTATTCTTTGTCGGTACTTCAACTGTACTGAAGCCTTTGGCATTTCAGTACAGGCAATAAAAAACATAGAAAGCAATACATAAACTTGAAGACTGTATCAGAGGCAACATATTCAGACTGTATCAGAGGCAACATATTCAGGAAACCAGGAAAGACACTGGGTTCTTTCAGGGATTCCATAAATTGTTTATATATGCCTGAAATACTTGCCCCCCCAGCTGCCCTTAAATATAGTACAGCTTTTGATAGGTTAAATGTACAGGTTCAACAACTACTCCAACCAATAATAAAGGTAGAAAAATAGTGTCTTTTAAAAGCACAATCCACAGAGAAATTGACAGTTATGAATAGGATGCCTACAGAAGTATGGCAAATGATAGGTTAAATTATATGTAGAATATGGAGCTATTAATAAACCAGGTGCTACAAGGCCAAGCATTCGTTTGTTCTTGAAGTAGGGTTGTAATTACAGGTAAGAAAACAGTCCTCTTACAGTACCGTATCTGTGTTTAATCATGATCATAACGTTTTTAATGGTTATTTTTGCTATAAAAGTTGTGCAAGTTTTATAGGTTCATAGGTAGGTACTAGGCTTGCTGCCCTTGTGGAGCACTTTAAACACAGTCACTTTCCACTTTTGTGCTTGATATTACATATCCTGTTTGGTTATAGATTTCCCTGCCCATCCTATGGCTGTTAGTTATATATTAACCCTAATTAGAATTGGAGCTGCCACTTGTCCACTAATAGTACAGGCGGCAGTCCTGGGATAAATTTTCTGCTTCCTATCCATAAATCAAAGTTGCTGTTTAATGTGGACAGGGATGTACTTTGTTTTCTGTTGATGAGCAGTCTATTCCACAGGCACCAGTGCCCTCTGCAAGATATACCTGTCCCTCCAAACCATTCTGTTGGTGTTCCAGAAGAGGTTTAGATCCCCAGACCAAGTATTTCTGATGCCATTTGTCTTGCTGATGTGCAGTAAATTCATCAGTAATGGGTCAGAGTATGCTATACAAAGTTCACTTCTTAGCAGTCTGTACGATACAGAGTATAGTGACAGGGCTTTGCATTGGTCCATGTGGGACATGTTGTTTAGGCCATTTATCCTTTTGTTAAGGTGTCTCTGTGAGCATTCCAGTTGCATGTGTCTGGATAGATACATGCCAAAGGGGGGCATTGTATTCATTTATTGGTCTAATGAGGGCTGAGTAAAGGGGGTAATGGCATCCTTAGATCTAGACATAATACACTTGTTTATAAGCTGTGCAGTATAGAAGGACATTCTTACAATAGACACATGCTGGTCAAAAGTTAAGTCACTGTCCAAATAAGTTCCCAAATTCCAAACAACAGGGTCAACTCTTAGGGACATATTACCAGTTTGGTAGTTTAATGGAGTAGCTTACTTCCCAAAGGATACAATAATGCATTTTTTTGGCATGTAGTTTCAGTCCATGATATTGGCACCAGTTATTCATTTGGGGCAAACCTTCCTGCAAGGTGGCTAAGTCATTTGGGATTCAATGAATGCTCCTAATTTGCCATCATCTGCAAACTTAGTCAGCCAGAGGCCTTTGGTATTGACTTTTACTTAAGAAAAATGGATGCCAAACAAGAGGGGTCCAAGCAGAGAACCAAGAGGGACTCCAATGATAATTAGACTCTTTGTGCAGGTAACTTATTTTGATTATCTGCATCCTATTTGTAAGACAACTGGCAATCAAGTGTGCAACAAGGGGGCTTGTACCCAGTTTATTTAGCTTTTCTACTATAACTGAGGGGGGAATTGTCAAAACCTTGGCCAGGTGGAGGTATGCACTGTGTATCATTTTGCCTTCAGCCATTGTTTGGTGACCTTTTCAACAACTCCATCAGAGTAAGCATGATGTGCATTTGACAAATCCAAACTGAGACAGGTCCAGTGTTTGGAGGATTCCTACGTCCTGATTGATTAGTTCCATGATAAGTATTTCCATGGCTTTGCATATGTGGCTGATCAGACTTATGGGTCTGTAATTACCTGGTCTGAGAGATATCCTCCCTTACGCAGGGGAATGACCAGCTGTTCTCCATTCACTTGATTCTAAACCTGTATGGGAGCTGAGATTGAATGGTTCTGTTAGGGGTGTGGCTAAATTGTGTTTCCTGCTATTTAAGATGCATCCAGGGATATTGTCAGGGCCCATTGATGCAGTATATTTAGCTTTTGGTAGCACTTTCAGGACTTGGTGTTGTGTGTTAGCTAGATGCAAGCTAGTTGCAGGTGTATCTTAAGGGGCAGACATTTGTTTTAGCAGGATAAATCCATCTTAATCATTGTGTGCTTGTGGAAGGGAGAGGACATTTGGGAACATATTAAGAATATTGATGGCTGCTCACAATTTATTGGCTAGAAGGTATAGGAGTTAGTTTTCAAGTTTTTTCTCTGCTATAAATCAGGCAAGTTTGCAAGACTCTGCTCACTACACGTTCAATCTCAGCTACACATTTCAAAGTTAAAGTAAACTTTATTGTCCTACAGATCAACACAGAGGAAAAAGTTTGTGTCACTGCACGAAATTTCAATACTCAAGCTTGTACCATAAGAATTATAGTTTACAGAAGGAATATTAATAATTTAAAAATACTGAAAATAGAAATCAAAATAAGATACTAAAAATAAATACAATTAAAAAAATAGATACAAATTTTAAAGTTTTTTACAGCAGAAACAAAAACAATAGAACAATAGGAACATACTTAGTAGAAATACAAGGATATATAACAAACAGTACTATAAAGAAAGAGGCACACACAAAAAAAATGTTTGGTTTACAGTTCTTGTAGTGCAGATAGAGACGTGTAGAGTTATGTAAATAACAATGACATATTGACATAAATAATGTTTAATATTTGACCTCTGTCCTAGTGCAGGTAAATAGATATTAACTGCTTTATGATATTAATTTATATATATATAATTTTCACATTTTTCTAAATATCTCAAAAATGAAGTAACACAGACAGAGCTCCTTAGCCTCATATGAAAGCTCTCAGACAGATGAATAAAATGCTACTGAGAATATGTTTGTAACTTGAGTGGTTGCTGAGATATTGTAAGTTGTTTGCAAAATATTACAAATGTTGTAGTTAGTGTTTAATGTGATTTATAAAATTTGGTTTAAGACCTAGAACCTAAAGAATACTATCACTATAAAAACAGTTTGTGCTGAAGAGTTTCATTTATATTTCTTTCATAACCCCTATGGTTCCAGAGATATGAATATTTGATTGAAATTTGAGGACATAATTTGATTTTGTCAAAAGGCTTGGGCTCTGCCCAGTGCCCATTGGAAGTTACTGTGCAAATTTCCTGAGCTCCATTGAAGTGAATGAGTTAATACTAAACAGTCCATTCTACCCCAGGACTGGACAACATGGATATGCAATTTCCAAATGTCTCTGTGATCAGCTTGATAAATTTGGTCACCGTAAGGCAATGTAGTAATTGTCTCATGTTCTCAGACAACCAGTTAACCATTAAAGAAAATAACAGTTTGTGAGAGATGTAAATACACAATTTCCTTGGAGGGATAAGTGTTGCATACAAACTAACTCATCAGAATACCCACAATACGTCCCTCACACACACACAGATTGACTTATGCTGTGCCACCTCACCATAACAATGATCCTGAGCAATCACTAAAACATGCACCAAAGCAACATCAAACATCTCACATAAGCCGACACCCAGTAACTCCAAGAGCAAAGCCCATAAGGCAAGCATATACTTTACCTGATACTGTTGTCACTGGGGACTCCTTTATGTGATGCACAGATGCCCCGATCATCAGGTCGGACAAGGATAAGGTAATGGTTAGCTGCCTATCATGAGCCAGAATCAGAAATATAATGCATGCACTCAAGTCAATGCACCCTAGGTACAAATATGATTCTGTCTTAATCCATCTAGGTGTAAATGATCTGAGATGTACCTCACTGGACTATATGAAAAGAGACAGATGTGAGCCTTGCATTGAGTAGCATTCTGCCCTTACCAATAATGATGCCACAGTATGAATAGAAAATTATTGATTTTAATAATTGGCTTAGTTTCTGATGTCACTCTGGGGGGATCCAATATTTGTCAGAATGGGAGTACATGTTGTACAGATCATGTTGCTTTGCCAAGGATTGGCTGTGTCAGTGCCCCATTGTTCTTTGGATATTGGCCAAAATGTTATCCACCCATTTTTAGATAATGCCAAAATGTAAAAACTACCAACATAATGAAAAAGTCTCCAAACAACCTTAAGATGTTACTGCTCAATGTTAGAAGCCTAAACAAAAAACTTCAAACCCTTTAAGCCTTCCTCACTATGGAGAATATAGACATCTGTGTTGTGACCAAGACTTGGTTTAGAGTCATGGAAAGTACTCCAAAAGTCCAAGTCTACAGTGCCTTCTACAAATTTAGACCAACATCAGCACAGGCTAGGGCCAAAGGTGGAGGTGTTTTGATCTACATTAGCAGCAAATATACCTGTATGTTGGTTAAACAAAATGATACCATGGAGCTCATCAATGTACAGGTCACCATAGATAAGGGAATAGATACAGGAATCTTACTTCCCTTCGCTCAGCTAACAAATTACTAGTGGCCACCCTCAAAACACACAATAAAGCTGGGGTCTCCTTGTTTACAAATACCATTGGCTCATACTGGAATAAACTTCCCATAGAACTGACCACTCTAGGCTCATCACAACTTTTCAAAAAACAACTAAGAAACTATTTTAAAACTCACTGGCTATGCCCTTGCTCGAATCCTGACTGACCTCAGCTTCCATCTCTCTTTTCAGCTCTTTCCATTACTCTTCCACATGTCCCTATCACTACCATTACCCCTCCTCTGTAGCTCACCTACCATCCACATGGATATTACTTTTTCCTATAAATTCTACTTCTCTTTATTCTTCTCATATTACTGCAACCTTTACTTGTTATATTACTGCAACCTATCATCTCACCTTGTATCTAAATCACCCAGCTGATGAAATCTGTTTCTTAAAACTAGTACCCTGGCACAAAATGTTTATCAAAATTGTTAATACTGTAAATAGTTGGATAGAGTCTTGTGTGAGTTACTGCTTTATTTCTTCTTTAATTGTACTATTCCTACTCTTGCAAAGATTTTGAAATAGAAATCCTCACTCTATGTTATAGTTTTGCTAAATTACTTTTGCACTGTTACTATGCTACTTGGGAATAGTTCTCTACATGCTTATAATTTGTATCTTATTGTGCTATTTTTAGTTTATTTTTATTATTATTATTTACTAGTATATAGTGGAGCTTTTCTCCTCGGGCCTCTGCTGAAAATGGACATGTATCCAGCCAGACTAGCCCGGTCAACAAATGTAAAATAAATAAAGAAATAAATAAGGCCCTCACCATATCATAGTTAGCTACAGGTCACTATCATGCCCCTAGAGTCTCACAACCCTTACCTAAAATTACTAGAGGTACTCACCATCCAACCAAACACCCTGTTCATGGGTGGCTTATCTGCCCCCTCTATAGACTGGGAAAATTATACCCAAACTCACAGGCACAATGTTTCCTGGACTTTATTACCACAAATATCCCGGAACAGATAATGCATGCCCCAGCCAGAGGATCAAACATGCTGGATTTGGTACTCACCAACATCAGGGAGTGCTGCAACCACCCCCAACCCCATGTCACATCCTCACTAGGATCAGGTTGAATCACAAAGCTGTCCCTTTGAAGTAAAGATCATCCCAGAAAATCACGCTAAACCATTAACAGGAACTATTCTAAGGCAAACTACATCATATTAAGTGACAGTTTGTCAAAATTCAAGACTCTCCATAACCCCAGGAACACAAGTACCTATGCAAAATTATTCCATCTACAAGACTGTGAATGGCTACATAGAGACTGCCATACCTACCAAAAGTAAACCCAAAAGAAATACAAAAAACAAACCCCACCTTGTCTAAACAGAGCATATAAGAAAAGAAGAAAAGTCGTGGCCAAAATCAGGAACAGCAACTCCCTTAAAGACAAGTGCTGTCTTACACAACTAAACAAGAAAGTAAGTGATCTAATTAAGTCCAACAAGGCCAGCTATGAGGTCAGAACAACTCTGCAGATAAAGCACAATCACAAGGCTTTTCTTTAGCTATGCCTGGAACCTTAAAAGGTAACATACAACAGTGTGCTGAACCGGTGATGTACGTTACCACCCTCTCTGATCATAGTGATGTAGTAAATATTCTGGCTAATAAATTTAACTTGGCTTCACCCCCCCCCCCCCAACTCCCCATACCTCCATCAGGTGAAATCCCCTCAAGTATACTTCTGCCAAATATTAGCAGGGACAATGTGCTGGCAGCACTAGCTAAAGCTAAGAACACTACATTTATAGGTTCTACAACATCCCTGATAGCCTCCTGAACAGTCTAAAGCATGACCTGCCAGGACTAGTTGAGGCACTCTTCATCTACAACCTAGAAGCAGACTATGCTCCAAGTGAATGTAGGACTGCAAAAATCATTCCCTTCCATAACGGCAGATCAACAACTGATCCAGGGAACTACAGACCCATCAGTCTAACAAGCCTAAGATGCAAATCCATGGAATGAATTATCATGGAAATGATAAACATGAAAACCTGCAACCTTCAGACACTGGATCTATCTCAATTTGACTTGGTTAAGGGAAGGTCATGAGTCCACACAGGATGCGCGAAAGACCGCTGCACGGCAAAAGCACATATAAATCCACACAAATGAAGCCAGCAGCCCTGGGTGTCAGCATAAAAGTAATTTAATACATAAATCTGGAGGGAAAAATCCCTCAGATAACAAATATACAGACCGGTTTCGGCTCAGCAGAGCCTTCCTCAGTGACACAAGTTTTTTTGTAAAAATCAGCTCACAAAAGTTTCAAACACCATGTATATATATAAATAAAAACCAAAAGCACTGCATGATCAGCCTATCAAAATTGGCAGATCATAATTGGTCATTAAGACCAGGTGGAAACATTGCCCCAAGTTTAATTATCCACTTCCTCTCTTTGGAAGTAAGCAATTCATGCCATTTTGTTTTATCCTGGCATTTACCCTTAATATGGTCAATAATACAAAACATAAAGTTAGCTGTGGTGTGTTTTAAACTATGTTTGAATAGTGCATTGTTACTGCGCTTATTCTTGATGTCACTAATGTGTTCACCAATTCTAAGGCGAAATGCCCTAGAAGTCTGACCCACATAAAAGGCAGAACAGGTACAGGTCACTAAATATATAACCCACCCAGAACTGCAGTTTGCCCAAAAATTAATCTCAAAAATCTCAGGTGTATTCTGACTACTAAATTCTCCAATACGTGAAACCTTATTACAAAATTTGCAATGGCCACACGAAAAACATCCAACTACTGGAGCCCCTGTGAGAGTAGATTGAGTGTAGACTTTGGAATCAAACAAGGACTTCTTATAGTGACTCAAATGTGACCCAATAGTACGTCCCCTTCTAAAAGAAAATGAACATCTGTCCCCAAGAAAGTTGTTCAATCTGTTGTCAGCCAAAAGGATGTTCCAATGTCTATCAATAATCTGCATAAAGCCTCGAGTATTGCGTCCATAAGAAGTAACTAGCCTAAGCGGTTGTTGTGACCTATCACGATTGTGATCTTTATAGCACAACAAATCAGTTCTGTGAAATTGAGAAACCCACTGTTTGGCCATGTGTATAGTCCCGGACTGATATCCCCTATGCTTAAATCTGGCAACCAAATCATCACTGGTCTGGACATAGGACCCTTGACTGGAACAAATTCTCCTAGCTCGTAGGAATTGTGACTTAGGAATATTCCGGATGATATGTGGTGGGTGGAAGCTAGTGGCATGCAATAAAGAGTTATATTCCGGAAATTTCCTGAATAGGGTAGTGGATAAAGTATTATCCATATTCCTGTGTAATTCAACATCCAAAAAAATTATATTGGACCTGTCAAAACTCATCTTGAATTCTATACCCCATATGTTGTTATTAAGATAATCAAGAAATTCCATGAGATACTGGTCATCAGCCCTCCACACCAACCAACAATCATCCAGGTATCGACGCCACATATCCATTTCACACATATAGATATTATGACTGGCATCATAAATAATGATCTCCTCGATATATGCCATAAATAGATCTGCATAAATGGGTGCAAAGGATGCACCCATAGCAGTTCCTTTAATTTGCCAAAAGCACTTATTCTGATAATAGAAGATATTACTGGTTAGCACATATTCAGTAAGACAAACCAGAAAAGTGTTAAAACCTGGTTTGTATAGTTCAGATCTAGCCAACCAATATTCTAGTGCTTGTAGGCCTGCCCAATGTGGAATGTTGGTATAAAGGGACGTAATATCAAGGGTACATAATAGCCAGTCCGGCTCCAATTGGATATCACTGATAACCTCCAAAAACTGTGTGGTATCTTGAATCCGAGCTCTGATTAACCCTAATAAGGGTTTCAAATAGAAAGTCAGATATTCCGATAAAGGTTCCGTCAAGGACCCATGTCCAGACACAATAGGTCGACCAGGTGGGTTGGTAAGATTTTTATGTATTTTAGGAAGCATATAGAGAAATTGTTTTTGAGGGGACGACACCATCAATTGTTCCTTGGTAGCCTGCTGGATAATACCCTCATCCACTGCTGATGTCAAAAATTCCTCAATCTTACGCTGTAAATTGGGGGTTGGATCCAAAGGCATGGCCATATAATGGTCTCTATTCCCCAACTGTCTCAAAGCCTCCTGATCATAAGAATCCTTATTCTGAATCACCACAGCCCCACCTTTGTCGGACTGTGTGATCACCACATTTTTGTTTTTTACTAACTCATCCAGACTACACACTTCATCCCTGGACAGATTATTATAAGACAGAGGAAAATCCTTATAGTGATAGTGTAAATCATATAGCACATTCCTTTGAAAAACTCCCACCAATTGAGTCATAGGTGGATTAAAAGACGATTTCTTAAATTTAAACTCATGAGATTTATCACCATCACTATCAGCAAACAACAGTTTTAAATTCAATAGTCTACAAAAGTTAACCACATCCAGGGCTAAAGACTGTTCAGGTACAAAAAAAATTAACCACATCCAGGGCTAAAGACTGATTTTTACAAAAAAACTTGTGTCACTGAGGAAGGCTCTGCTGAGCCGAAACCGGTCTGTATATTTGTTATCTGAGGGATTTTTCCCTCCAGATTTATGTATTAAATTACTTTTATGCTGACACCCAGGGCTGCTGGCTTCATTTGTGTGGATTTAAGGGAAGGTCATGCCTACTTAACGTGGTAGACTTCTTTGAGAGGCTCACCAAGGCAATGGACAAGGGTAAAATAGTACATACTGCATGTCTTTATCTGGCAAACACATTGGATACAGTATCCCACTCAGGCTTTGTTGACAAGTTTTCTGGTCTAGGCATAAATCCCTACATAAATCGATGGATTGTTGGCTGGATCACAGGACTCAAGAAGTCATGATCAGTGAGACCACCTCCACCAAGAAACTGGTCAACAGCAGAGTACTCCAGGGCTCTGTGCTGGGCCTGCTCCTGTTTATCTACTTCTCAGAAGTCAAGGCTAACATTCAAGGCCTCTGGCTTACCAAGTTCACAGATGACTGGTAATAGGGAGCTATTAGATTCCCACCAATATACCAATGTCTTGCAAGAGGGTTTGATACAGGCAAATGACTGGTCCCAAAGCCATGGCCTAAAACTCAGTGCCAAAAAATGCATTGTAATGCTCTTAGGAAAACTGCCAACCCAAGTTAATTACATTGATAAAACACCCCTAATGTCAACCCAGTAGTAAGGGGTGTGGGAACATATGTGGACAGCACTCTGACCTTTGACCAACACGTAGCTAAGATAATAAAGAAATGATTCTGTGTCACCAACTTGTAGGTACGAGTATGGCATCTAGCTCCAAGGAAGGTGTAGTACCACTCTACGTGACCCTCCTCACACTTGTCATTGAGTACGGTGCCCCTTCTGGCATATTCCTAACCAGATACTTGCAACAGTTGCAACGTCCACAGAGGTGTCTCACCAGGAGAATTCAGGGCATAAATACCCTCTCCTACACTAATTGGCTAAAGGCTCTGTCTTAGTCACTTACAGACTGCTGAGAGAGGATCTTTGCCTGGCTTACAGCATTTCCTCAAATCCTGCCTTGATGGACCTGTTGCACATGAACAAAAACAACAGCAGAAACACTAGAGCCAGTGATCTGAACTTTGCTTGTGACATAAACAGAATGTGCTGGAGAGACAGATATGTGTACTAAAGCATCCCTGAGCTGTGGAGTAGGCTCCCCATCCATGTAAACCATCTCACCCTGAAGCCTATTCAAACAAAACCTTAACAATCGGATGGCAAAGCATAGTTATCCCCAGTCTGGCCTCAATGTCCCTTTTGGACAGAGGACGCCAATAAGAATAATCGTAGGATAAGTCTGTTAGGATATACATACTTTGTATATTTGTTTATTTTATAGCACTTGAAAAAGTATCTGGTCGACAAGAAAGTGCTTGTTGTATTGTATATTAAAGTTTCCTTCTGTGCATCATTCCAGTTACGTTCTGTATTTGGACCAGGAAAAATATTATCCTAACAATTCTAACATTCCCCCATACAAATCCCTTAGTTACCTCCCTACTAACATACCCCCCTCCCATATAAATTCTTTTGATACTCTGGACCCACATGGTTTGGGGTGTGCAGCTAAGATTGTAAGGGCTGTAGTGATTGTTAGCCTAGTTAGCACTCTATGAACCTGTGATATGCATAGGACTTCAAAAGGGCATACACGGTTGAAGCTTAGATGTTGATAAAGCTTTTGATATACTTCAGTGGGAGTATTTTTATGATTTGCTGTTAAGGATGGGTTTCCCAAAGCAGTTTGAAGAGGTTTTACTGAGAATGTACTTTGGGATGATAGCACATATTAAGGTAAAGGCAAGATTATCAGATGGATTTATAATGTTCTGATGAGGTCTACATTAAAAGACCAAAGAGGTGTTTCAGCGAACACCTCTTGGTCGACACGTAATGAGCGAACGCACTAAAGCGCAAATGCTCAAAACAGCTATTGTTTTCCCTGGGAAAGAAATTGCTTGGCCATCCCCATGTGTTCGCCCCTTTCCTCACTGTAGTGCGATCTCGGAGTTGGTATATTTAGTTAGGGGGTGTTTGGGGGCCACAGCCCCCATGTTGGGGGGTGTGGGGGGCATTGTTATGTTTTAAAGTGTGTGTGTGTGTGTGTGGGTGTTTGTGCTAACGTTTTTTTTCCCAGGGAAAGAAACTGCTGTTTTGAGCATTCGCGCTTTAGTGCATTCGCTCATTACGTGTCGACCAAGAGGTGTTTGCTGAAACACCTCTTCGGTATTTTAATAATGACCCATTCTGAGGAACCCGCTAAGGTTGCTCTGTATCACTCTTCCCATTCACTTTATTTGGAACCCTTGGTGGTAAAAATTAGCCATTCAAATATTCAAAGTTATTTACAGAATTGCTTAAAGATTTCACTATTTGCCTTCTTTAATAGAATAACAGTGAATTTCCCTGCCTGTTAGGCAAAAGACCAGGGTTCATTTCCCTATTGGAGAATTGCATCTTTTTCCTGGCAGACAGCACATCGGATTAAGGCTACTAACAAGCTGATTCTGATAGTCCTGAGTTTGATTCTTGTAGCATCCTAGCTTTAGGCCATGTAAATATGGATATTCCTAAGCAAGGTGTGCAAAGATATTTTACCTTTGAAACCTAAAACCATGGGGTACCAAGCTTTTGTCATTTAGGAGTGCTAAACAGGATTGCGAAGTGCAAACTCATTTATTGGAGATAGAAATATTCCCACATAGCATTAAAATAATGATATCACATGACTTAAAGGGAGTCTAGACTAAATCATATCGATATCTTATCCTTCAAAGAAGACTATGCCCCCAATCATAGAGTTGTTTATAAATTCAGTATTCTTAGAGCAGGTTTCAAGTAACATCTGTTTTCATATAACAAAATATTTCTCACATCAAGACATTTTGTACCAACACTTCCAAATAAATTATAAATTAAAGGTCATGTTTTGCTTTGTCACAACTTAAATATATTTTGAGGCTATATGAATTCAACCGGTGTAATGTGGAAGTCAGTACTGCTTCTTTGTGATTCTGAATTAGCAGGTATGATAATTTTGTTATCTTTTTGTATGGAAGTAAACATCCCTTCAAGTTTGAAATATTCATGTATAAAAATGAGGCACATGTTTCCTAACAGTGACAGTAAAAGTGATAGAAGCAGTCCATTCTGGGCTGGTGATAATTACATTTAAGATGCATTACATATGAGCTTCGTGAGTGGAAGAAAAAATGGTAGGTTGATAGAGAGTTAAAATGCACTATGCATTTTAGGTATGCTAATTGACTGGAGCTCAGCTTAGCTATTACGTAATAAGGTATATTTATAAGCTTTATTTAATGGGTGCCCAGAGGGCATTTCATAAATCATGCAGGAAACTTGTGATTTTGAAAGATGCATAGTTTGCAAATGTTGCATAAATTGAAATTACGTTAGAGCAAAATGAACTCTGTGCAACTTCTGTTATATTATATATTCATAGCTATACAATTTCCATTATGAACCTTGCCAAATCTGATTGAAGAAAAACACATTTTTGCCTCTATATCAGTATGCATTATAACAAAGAGACATGTTTTCATTAAATTTTTGTTTTAGTGTTTTTTGGACTAAATCCATATTGCTGAGATAGCCAGTTGATAGTTCCAAATTCTTTTCAGAAGTACTTTTTTTCAGTGATAGATTACTTTTTGAAGCATACAAAAATGTTTGAAAAGAATAAGAAAATGTTTGAAAAAGCACGTTTGTTGATTACATCACTAGACTTGACTAATGTGGTTCATGCTTTGTAAAAGTTAATGCATTTGACTACCATGTAATGCTCAGTAAAACAAATGTAACTTATGTGTTTCAGTTTTAAGAACAGACTCAGTGCTTCAGATTTTTGGAAAGTGCTAATGACAATGTTAGTGTTAATATATATTAAACAATCTGATACTGGCATTCCAAAATGAATCTAGCAGTCTGTTACAGTTCAGTTAATGTTATTTCTGGCTCTCTGCATAACATATGCTGTGTTACAGTATTGTGATTAAAGATTGTCCCAAGCATTTGCATCCAATTATTGAGAGAGATTTATTTTACTTAATGAGCAGAGTCTAAAATGAATCTTTATCTGTGTCTAAGCTTGCACCAAATAAAGTTGTTATAAAAATCAAAATATGAATGTCATCTTTATGTAGTGATTCATATTTCATCTTCTAAATAATTAAAATAGGTCAAGCTCCCATTTTCTTACAGATGATAAGTACTTTGATAACAAACATGTACCTCTTAGTGAATGGCAAAGTTAACTGAACTGGATTTTATGATTTATTTAACTATCTGGATTACAAGCAATATCCAGGAGAGAAATATGAGATGTACGAGATGCAAAGATTGCAGTCAGTATTTACAAAATGTCAAATAAATTTCAGTGGCAAAAGATGTTAAGGCTGTGACATAGTAGACTTCTGCAACACAGATGTTATTATGTGGGCTTGGCAATCTAATTACATTAATGATATTAAAACATTAACCTAATTGAAGAAGTTAAGAGATAGCAGCGGCTTCCCTTGATCACAGGCCCTTTTAAATTATTGATACTATCTGTCCAAGAAGCCAACAACAATTCTGACACCTGGAATGGCAGCATTGTGTTTTGACTCTGCTTGTCACACTGAATGATATCTAGGGTTGGGAGGGTGGCCTAATTGTTAAGGTGTTTGCCTTACAAACACAAGGTACATGGTTCGAGTCTCACAAGGGATAATTGGCTAGGTTTAAAATGGCTCGCAAGGGCAGTTAGCCTAGTACTAATCTATAAACCTATAAACCTATATCAAAAGAAGACAGAACAAAACAGTGTTGTTTACTGCACACACACAAATGTATGCATGCACATACCCACACAACACACATGTGCGCGCGTGCACCCTTACACAGACATGCACATATATAAATACATATGAGGATATGAGGATATACACTTACACAAACATGCATATATAAACACATATGAGGATATACACACACAAAACAAGCAAAACACAAAGCCAAGCAAATTCACTCAACATTTCAGTTAGAGTTTTTGTGTACAAAAATGTTTCCAGATAAGGACATGATCTTGTGAATCATGTATGCCATTATGGCCACCTAATTATTTTGGTTGACTGAGAAGGAATTGATTAAATTAAGGGTAACTGGATTATTCAGTAGTAGTAATAAAAGACAGTATTGTTGACTGGCCCTTGTAAATTATTGATACTATCTGTCCAAGAAGCCAACAACAATTCTGACAACTGGAATGGCAGCATTGTGTTTTGACTCTGCTTGTCACACTGAATGATTGTTTAGAATACTTTTGTACTGTGCTTTCCATTTAAGTAACCCAAGCTTTTCCCTTACATATGTTTTCAGTTTTGCAAAATACAGATGAGCCTTCTGTGCTATCTGAATATGGCTTTCTTTTCTAAAGAATACGTTCAGCCTTGTAACTTTGAAATGTGTGCTTGTCTACTGTTGAGATGGAGATTTCTTTTTTGAAAATTTTATGTCATAAATCCAGGTCAGATGGCTTAGTATTCTCTCCGCTTTGCAGGAAGGTAATGATAGAGAATTATTTCACATTCTGCAATAAGATGGTGTTGCTGCCTTTTTGCTTCTCCGCTAATGGGAGTACTCTGAGAAAATTACTTTTTGTTCTCATATTTGCATATTATTCTTTTAATTCATCATACTCCCCATTCCCTTTTTGTTTCTTTGAAATGTATAACTGGAAAAGTAATTGGCAGTGTTATTATTGTGGTTTAGTAGGGAGGCAGACTTCAAAAACATATTTAAGATATGTTGTATGATTTTCTTTCTTATTGCAGACTGTCAACATCTTTATGGATGATATTTAAATTCTGTTTTAATATACAATGTGTACTCCTGGAGGCCAGGGAATGTACACATGTTTCTTTTAAATGCAAAAGAACTTGAAAGGGCAAGAAATGTATTTGGAATGTGAAATGTAGCTTTCTGTAGTTTCTCAAGAATGACTTAATTGCTTGCATTCAATTAAGTCACACAAGGGTTTGGAAATAGGTCATAAAATACATTTAAAGTGTGCTTCTAAGAAGCAGCTCCCTAGAATTGAGAAAGAAAGTAGCACCTGATGCACAAATGGAGTGTTCCTATGTGTGGAAAACGTAACTAATGTATTCTGAAGCAATGTAGTTGCACCTGTTTTTCCTTCTACTGGAACAGCTTGGTTATGAAATATGGTCAAGAAAGTCAAATTATTGCGCCACTTGTACAAAAACACTGGGAAATTATTTTGCATGACATTTTTTTAAGTGACAGGTTAGGTTATAAACCTTCCGTTACTTATTCTAGAAACCATAACATCAAAGAGAGTTTAGAAGGAAGTGCCAAATATATTGGAAGAAATAATAGCACTTTAAGGGTTGGCACCAGGAAATGTGGAGCCTGCCCAGAATGTAGATTTATATATGAGGGTTAGGAATTTTTTTGTCAACAGTATTAGTTATAGGATTACGTTCCACACTCATTATGATTGCAACACTAGGGGGGTTGTGTATTTGGCATTCTGTGCCAGTTGTTCTAGTTTTTATGTTGGGAAAACTGAATATAAATTAAGATTCAGAATGCAGCAGCATCTTTATGACATTAATGCCAGAAGGGCATACCTCTTAACCTGGAAACATCAAAATTCTGGACAATGGCCCAGGAAAAATAGGTACAAATCAGTACGCTGATTAACATAACATTTGCATACATAATTATATAACCCCCACCCACTCCATTGGAATTGTGGGACATCAACATTTAAATGCAAACTGAAGAACAGACAACCAAAATATGATCATGAAACAAAATAAGCAGAACAACAATAGTATTTCACTTATATTAATGTTTGAACTTGTGCAAAACTAAAATACAATTTTCTTTTATAAAAATAAAATGAACTGCGGCTGCTGTTATTTACAACTCAGCTACATTAATTACATCCAGCTTGAGAAGACTGTATGCTTCTCGTTGTCTTTCATAAAAAAGTATACATATGTATTATGTATATACTCATATATATCTCTATATATTGAAAATTCAATACATCAGAAGGCAACTAATCAAACACAACTTGTCCTTTAGCTGTCTATCAAAAAATTAAAAAAAAAAGAAAATCTTTGTTTTTTTGCAGTGGGGCAACCCCCCCCCCTGCACCCCCATACCACCTGCTAGTTATATATGCTAACTCCATGATCACACTTCAGTAGGGAAAATGGCAAATTCCACAATCTCACAGAGGAATAAAGCTGGCACGTTTGATCAGCTGTGACTTTCAACAACTTGTCTGTAACCTATATATATATATCTATAGATAGCTAGATATAAACAGATATAGATATATAGATATGGATGTGCATGTGTATGGGTTCCATAAGATTAGCTGATCATGAATTTCATTGTAAACAAACAACTAAAAGAGTATAAAACACATAATTAATAGTTTAGTCATAAGCAATGAAAGAACAGAAGTTTGACACTAGGGTTTTGAAATAGCACTCCACATTTGATAAAACAATCATGCATTTAACAGTCTACTGCAGGACAGATTCACAAAGATGGCCAAACTGCAGTGAAGACTTTATTCTTGCACCAGTATTTACAATACTGACACAGTGGAAATCTAAATGTTAATGTTTCTGATGGTTACAGCCACTTAGCAGTATGAACACTGCCTTTAGGTGATGGCCACTGTTGATGTGACATCACAACTGTACACAGAAAATGGAGAAAAAAAGGAGGGCTGATTCCACATGCTGGCATAGGTCCTTCTTCATCTGATTCTTTGAGTAGTGGGAAGAGATAGAATGTAAGTGTCCTGAATTATGCCAGAGTCCTGTTCCTAAAAAATACATGTAACATCCTGTATACTGTATACACAAATAAAAAAATGAATTGAAATTTAGGCCCACTGGTCCTACTCAACACACAGTTTACTCACCATTAAAGCAATAGCTAGAAAACGTGTTTGATCATTCTGCTCATACAAAAAATGGGAAAATTAGAACCTCCCTCCCCAAATAAATAAAAACAAATGTCACATGAAAGTTCTTGTCCCAACAAAACCACCATTGGTTAAAGACATACCTCTCAACTGCCCAGATTTTAACAGAATATACAGATTTTTGCCTCATGGTTTTGGTCTGTTCCTCATAATATTTGTGATTTTTCTGGATTTGCAGCAAGTCTGTGAGGATTGAATTCACTAAATAATGACAGACATTTGAATATCAGACTTCATATCATTTAGAAAATGAATGGTAACACAATAATTTTTATTCTAGCAACTTTCTAAGTTTATAAGAGCAATATTTAAAATTTGTCCCTATTTTCAGGGCTTTGTCCCCCCATTATTTTCTGCTTTGTCTATTTTTTTTTTTTTTTTGTGCTAAGAAGTTGAAAACTATGGATGTTCATCATGTTTCACTGTTGCAGTCATTACTCTTGGGTTATCCTGCTGGCAAGGCTACCCACAGTCGGCCAGAATTCCAAAGTCTAGGTCCGGCGTTGGTTGCTGTCACCTCTTCCCTGACGTCAGTGCGCCAGGGGTATAAAAGATGCAGCTGATGCCATTTTCTTCAGTCTTTCTTGCCACGCGGTGCCTGAAGCAAAAGCAGTTTGCAAGTGCCGGTCGGCCGACTCCTTAGATTTTCAAATCTGAATTTTAGAACCGAAATCTTCATTAAAGATAAGTACCCTGTTGGGGAAACTTTTTTTCTTGCTCCAGACCGATGTCAGAAAAAATTAACAATTGTATTTCTTGTGGGAAGCAAATACCTCATAAGGATTTTCACTCTTACTGTATTCCTTGCCTAGGCCCTGATCACAATGTTGCTAGCTGTCTGTTTTGTGCTAGATTCAACCAACGCACTATCAAGCGTCGGTTTGATTTTGCATTTCATTACTTTGGTCGAAGATTTAATTATATAATGCCAGCTGAACAGCCGACAACCAGAGTTTACAAAAAATGCAAGGACAAGGATAGGCATCCGAGGTCCAAAACAGACGACGAAGTCTCTTCTAGGCCAGTCGCCGGTTCTCAGTGAGGTGCTTTCACAGCCCCTGGCGCCCGCTACCTTAGAGCCAGAGGCCGCTACCGACTCTCACGTGATGCCGACTGGGCCTCTGGAAACTCAAGGTATTGGACACTTAGAAATCAATCCCTCAGATGTGCCCATAGCCGCTGAGCAGGCATCGGCTTCTGAGGGTGTCTTCAGACCTACACAGCTATATGTTAAGCCATCTCCAGCTTCAAAGGGAAAGACTAAAGCAGCTCTAAAGACAAAGAAACAAGTACAGCATTCTCCTATTCAGACTTCCATGCCTAAAAAACAGATGCTCAAAATGGCCGAAGACCTAATTACTTTGATCAGGGGCTCCCATCCCCTCCTGATAACAGGCCTAGGCAAGAGACAGAGTATGATTCTTCTGATCAGGTATCAATTTCCTCTGATTCCTCTTCCGAACAGGATTACTCCATGCTTCCGTATGAGGATTCTGATGCTGAAGAATCCATTCCTTCAGCCTCTCCTCCTGAGGACTATTTTTTTGGGGAAACACTGCATACTGTGAGGGAGCATTTCCACTGTGAGAGCCAAGATTATTCTGAGTCTAAGAAAAGGCTCAGAGACTTCCTGCTTCTTCAGCACAGACCTCTTGCTATTCCACCTGTTCTAGACATTGTAGATGATGTATTTTCAGAGTCCGGACTGTCCCCTGACACTTTACCCCCTGCACCTGCTAAGTCAGACAGATACTACAGGGTCCCGGATTCTCATAAATTCCTATATAAAAACCCCGCTGCTGACCCAGAAACTATATCTCAGGGTCCCAAGGGGGTTAAAGCTTCCACTGTAAAAAACCCTGTCCCCTCTGATAGGGACTCTAGGGATCTAGACAGATGGGGGAAAAAGTTTACACTTCTGCCACCCTGGCTGTAAGGGCTTTAAATTGTCAATTTCATATGCTTAAATATCAGCAATATTTAATGTCACTACTTAAACAGAAAATGTTGACAAATACTGAATGTTCAGAGAACAAGGAATTGCAGGATTTATTGCATGCAACTGAACAAGTGGGAAAGCATACTTTGCAATGTGGTTATGATTCACTAGAAGACTCTTGCAGGGCAGCTGTTACAGGTTCTGTTATTAGAAGGCATGCTTGGTTAAAGGAACAAAATCTGCCTGATCATGTTAAAGCAAAATTATTAGATGCACCATTACAGCATGATATTTTGTTTGGTACTAAAGCAGAAGAGGTGTTGAAAAAAAATGGAGGATAAAACAAAATCCATGCAGACAGTCAAGGATTTCTTACAGGTACAGCCACCCAGGTTTAGCAGGAACTGGCCTTCTAAAAATTAGTCCTTTCCAGTCTCAGACAGACCACAAAGAGGCAGATACAGGCGTCCCAGAGGCAGATCTCAGCCCCAAGGCTCATACAGGCCTAAACAATGGGGTGCTCCTACCTTCAAAAGTGGAGAAGACAAATCACAGCCTTACAGGAAACAGTCCCAATGACTTTCCTCTACCAGTTCCAAACAGTTTTTTTTTGACAGCCCCCTTAGGGAGAAAACTAGCACTTTTTCCATCAAATTGGCAAATGGTTACCCAAGACAAATGGGTTCTGAACATAGTGTCCCAAGGTTACAGGTTCCATTTTCACACTCTACCAAGGTCAAAGGGCATGCCAGACCTGCCACACAATCAATGGGCAGAGGCACAAAAACAAATTTAGCAAGTACCACAACAAGAGCAGGGGCAAGGATTTTACTCCAGGAAGGACAAAACCTGGAGACCAATTCTCTGTCTATACTAAATACGTTTCTGGAAGTTCCAAAATTCAAAATGTTGACTCTTCAGCAGCTACTGCCCATGCTGGGCAAGAGGGCTTGGCTCGTAACTTTGGACCTAAAAGAGGCATACCTGCATGTCCCAATCAGACAATCTTGCAGAAGATACCTCAGATTTATAGCTGGCTCAATGCATTACCAATTCTCTGCACTGCCCTTTGGCTTATCTACTGCGCCCAGGGTCTTTACAAAATGCCTGGCACCAGTAATTGTGTTTTGCAAACAAAAAGGAATTCAAATATATCCCTACTTGGACGACTGCCTAATTCAAGCAGAGAACAAAGACACTCTTCTAAAGTATCTGGCGTTTGTAAAAAGATTACTAATTGGCCTAGGGTACACAGTAAATGAAAAGAAATCAAAACTAGTGCCCTCTCAAGAGATAATATTCCTGAGTGCAAGCTTAAATACTGAAAACGTATATGGAGCTTACTGCTTGCTGTGATGGATTTGAAGTCTTCTTAAGACACTCAGTCTTGCTGGCTGGATTCTGCTAAAATTCAAAGTCTGGTTATATTTGCATTCACAGTCTGTTGCATACAGAAACTTGCAGAATATACACTGATGAGAGAATATACTTTGCAGCATTAACTTAGAGCAGTAACAAATAACTTTTTATAATAAACCAAATGGACTAACGTTGCAGCTTAAAGTACTGTTCCACTTTACTTCTCATATAGTACAGATGATGTGAGAGACATAACATTTACCTCAGGACAAATGTGTCCCTACCATATCCCTAACATAACTGGATTCATACAGCTCTTTATATACAATTTTAGTCATGCACAAACATATACAGTTCCTCTTGGTATTCTATTTTGGAGAATTGTTCAGCCTGTAGAAACAGTACTAATTGTTGCAGATGCTGATGCAAACTGCTGACTTAATGATATTATTTTCCAGCTTCCTTGTTTCACATTTTTGCTGAATTTATAAGAAGCCAGCTTTTCTGACAGTGTGAACATCCTGTAGTCTATTTGGATCTTTGTATAAGAACATCTGTTCTTGTGCCAATGCTGATAGTCATGTCCTGTTGTCCATGCAGAAAAACATGTTTTTGAGGAAACACATTGTGTCTATTCTTTAAAAGCAGATTTTGCATTTTTGCTCTTGCATACATCCTGTTTTTAAGTCTGTAAGGGAAAAATGTCCATTCAGCAGGTTCTTTATTTTCCAAGCCATTGTCATTTAGTATGGTTGCTGATTACATATTACTAAACTCTGTTTCTGCATTTAAGCAAGCTTTTTCTTTCAGCATATTTACAACAGAATTAATTTCAGCCTTATACTCATAATATCTAACAATTCCCTTTGTTTTTAAACATACTCAAAACATTTTATACTGATATGTATTTTTTGATCACATTATATAGAAAACACAAGAAACAAACCTTTAGTCTTCTTTTGATACAACAAATCAAAATGCAATTTTACATAGTTTATACAATTATATTAAAGTATTACTACCAAACAATGTATTTAACAACTTTTTCGTTTGCAGACCATTCTGTGAAATTATTTTATCAGTTAAGAGCTGTCTGCTTTAGTTTAACTTGATTAATTTATTATTTTGCAATTACAGAATTTAATTTATGACTTAGAACTGTTTCATTAACGCTTTGCAACTGTTGAATTAACTATAAGAAACAATAACCATGTGCTACTGCAAGCATTTATACACTACTGAAAATATACAGTTTCAATGTCATTTTAACCATCACATTGTGTTCATGTCTCTGAACTGCTCATTAACATCTTGGTAAAATACTGAACTGGGTTTAGATAATAAATATTTGAAAGCAATTATTTTACTGGGGTAAAACCAGTGATATTACAACTTGACAAATTACTTTCGAACTTATTACAATGTATCCTGTACAGTATGTATTTACACAGACTGTTTGCTATTCATGCATTTCAATCTAGTAGGTACCCTGGACCCATTGTTTTCTTTAAATATGTTTTTTGTCACACACATTCATTACTAGACATTAATTTCATTTGTACTGAATTCTTCTGCATTTGTACATACAAAGACTATCATTTGTACTGAATTCTTCTGCATTTGTACATACAAAGACAATAGAGTATATTTAGTCTAATCTTACAAATTTAATAACATTAATATTAAGCAAAATCTTGGAAAATGTTTATGTCTCTTTAGAAATATCTAGTGGAATTGATAGCAAATCCATATGTCCTGTTATTTTAAACTACATACTCAGCAATTAAAAATATTCATGCTTTTTTATACCAACATTGTTTTGCCAAAAACATATTAAAATAGTGACCATTCTTGCTATTAAAAACATTTATGCATTTTGCATATTTTTATTCTGTCTTGTATAGCTTTAATAAAGCAATTTTAAATCATCTCTTGTTTTTTAAACCATCTCTTGTATAGCTTTATAGTTTAACAGGTTGTAAATACAATTTACTACTAAATACAATAATAACCATTATGATAGCTATTAACAACTTGTAAAATATCTTATCCTGTCAGGTTTAATCCAGTTTACCAGTATGTCTAATACACTAATACCTGTTTTTTTCCTCCCCATAAAAGAGTATTGTCAAGAAGGAATGAGATATTTCTTCCTGTAGCTTTATTTTAGACCATTGTTGTTTATTTTTTCTGTAGCTTTATTTCAGACCTTTGTTGTTTATTTTTTATGTAGCTTTATTTCAGACCCTTGTGCAGAACTGCTTATACAGTCAGTGTAAAACTGAGAAAGTACCCCTCCCTGTAGTATTGCATTATTGTTTATCTGCTTTATGCTGTGAGAATAGAATGTATGTCAGCCCAACACTATGGTTATACATTTATTTTATTAAATTATGGACTTTTGTCTGATTTGATCATTTTTTATAAAGCTGTTGCTGTTTACTACCACTAGTAGGCATTTACACCCTCCTGCACAATTGATTTGAACTGTATGTATACTATAGCCCATTTGCTGGCTGTACTTGATGCAACTGAGTTTTTTTTTTCTTTTAACATTTACTTGCAAACAGATTATCAGTGACATCTATGCACAATTGTGACTTTATTATAATTACCAAATAGTGTTGCCTGTAAACATTTTAACAATTATGTTTTAATAACAATGATGCTTTAGAAAAACTCAAACTACTTGTCTGGCAATCAGTCTTGTTTTTTATCTTATCTTTTTAACATTTTTTGTAACTATTCATCTAGTCTAGGAAGGTCTGAGCTCACATTTTATACTCTATAAACTATAGTTAATTCTTTTGGCATTTTTCCTTTAATGTGATTTGCATAACTATGCATTTCTACTACATTACAATTAGCTTACATGGATTTCAGTATTTTTTTTTTTTATTTATCTATTTAACTGTCCTGCCATTAATTTTACAAAAACTGTTTGACAAATACCATCTGTGATTTTCTTTTTAAAATTTAGAACTTTAACTGTTTGGTTTTACAATACAATTATAAACAAATTGTAAAAAAAAACAAAATATATATTAGTTTAACAAACACATGTTTATATTTATATTCTTTATATTTGCTGATGTCTGCCTTTTGCTTTTGTGTATTGTAAACAAATGTACTCTAGATGAAAAGAACATACATGCATGTCTGTCTTGTATCTGTATATCTTTATACAAGCATGTCAGTCTTGTGACTTTAAATCTTTACTCCTATTAACTATTTTTATTTAATTTGTATACACTAGAACAGTTTTGTTTACCTTTTGACTATGCTAATAATGGCAGTTATATGCTCTACTTTACTGTAGTACTGATAAATGTCTTGCTTTAACTGAATGAAAGTAAAACATTTGAGAATGATTTGTCCCTACCATCCTACCATGTATGCTTAACCATTTTCAAAACATAAACATATTATAAAATATATTTCTTTTGCACAGATTAACTGTGTATGCAGGGAGTTCCCAGTCTCTGTCAGTTCAGCTAATTTGTTTTCTTTATCCTGCAACTGCTGTTGAATTTCCTGTAATGTTGCATGGTCTTTCTGACATTCTTTAGTAAGCTGTTCTGCTGAATTTGAAACTCCTATGCACTTTTGAAAAGATGTATGTATAACTTGTCTAAGCTTCCTGAACTCATTGTGGCTGTCTTTTAGAAGTTTATTACATTCTTTTGTAACAAAATGTACTAGGGGTTCTATCAGTAACTGATTTGACTCACATGTGGTGACAGGACATAACTGTTCAAAATCTGAATATAATAGAAACACTTTACCCTTAGTTAATTCTTTATCATGAACAGGTCTGTCTTCACAGTCTATTTTTTTAGCAATATGATGCAATATTTTTTTATGGCATAATACACAAAATGCAGTTTTTGTTGAAGCACACAATAAACATTTATCATATTTCACATGGTTTTCTTTGAGATACCAGTCAAATATTGTAATACATTGCATAATGCCTTACCATCAACCTGCCCTAATAAGGTTTTACATTTACTAATGTGCTGTGTATACCAACATTGCAATTTACTAAAGTTTGGTTTACTCCTGCATGAATTATAAATAATATCCATACTGTCTAATAACATCCAAACTGTCTAATAATATACAAACTGTCTAACAACATCCACACTAAATATGTGACACAGAAAAAAGTCTTACCAGTTAGCAAGAAAACAGGTGATCAGGCCGTTGTTGCTGATGGCTAGAAATTTTTCAGAGTCACTTGAGAAGCTGGTGAAGCACAACAGGGAGCGGACTGCTGTACAAGTAGATATCCACCTTTTCTTGGAGAATTTATGGCACTGTGACTTTCTTGAACTAGTCTCACTCCGGAATTTAGACGTCTAAAAAAACTTTACTACTGCAAGCTGCATAAACTGGAATACTTCTGTTTAGGATTTACACATACGTACAAATGTTAGTTACTGCAGTTTGACTGAAATGACCGTCTGCAGGGCTTACCATCACTCCCCCCTGTGTTTGAATGCAGATTTTAGGTTCAAATGCAGGCTAGCTTGCCATTGAAAAATTATATGGCTAATAACTGCTGTATACATGGATTTGAAGTCTTCTTAAGACACTCAGTCTTGCTGGCTGGATTCTGCTAAAATTCAAAGTCTGGTTATATTTGCATTCACAGCCTGTTGCATACAGAAACTTGCAGAATATACACTGATGAGAGAATATATTTTGCAGCATTAACTTAGAGTAGTAACAAATAACTTTTTATAATAAACCAAACAGACTAACGTTGCAGCTTAAAGTACTGTTTCACTTTACTTCTCATATAGTACAGATGATGTGAGAGATATAACATTTACCTCAGGATAAATGTGTCCCTACCATACCCCTAACATAACTGGATTCATACAGCTCTTTATATACAATTTTAATCATGCACAAACATATACATTTCCTCTTGGCATTCTATTTTGGAGAATTGCTCATCCTGTAGAAACAGTACTAATTGTTGCAGATGCTGACGCAAACTGCTGACTTAATGATATTATTTTTCAGCTTCTTTGTTTCACATTTTTGCTAAATTTATAAAAAGCCAGCTTTTCTGACAGTGTGAACATTCTGTAGTCTATCTGGATCTTTGTATAAGAACATCTGTTCTTGTGCCAATGCTGATAGTCATGTCCTGTTGTCCATGCAGAAAAACATGTTTTTGAGGAAACACATTATGTCCATTCTTTAAAAGCAGATTTTGCATTTTTGCTCTTGCATACATCCTGTTTTTAAGTCTGTAAGGGAAAAATGTCCATTCAGCAGGTTCCTTATTTTTCAAGCCATGGTCATTTAGTATGGTTGCTGATTACATATTACTAAACTCTGTTTCTGCATTTAAGCAAGCTTTTTCTTTCAGCATATTTACAACAGAATTAATTTCAGCCTTATACTCATAATATCTAACAAATACAACTGCCCAGATGGCTTATCTCATGCCAGACAAGCAAAAACAACTGACTACTTGCTACAAAAAATTGGCAACAAAAACCCACTTATCTGCAAGGCAAATCCTGCAGGCCTTTGGTTTCATGGCATCCTGCATTCTACTAATTCCATATGCCAGACTGCATATGAGGAAACTACACTGGTATCTGAAAAGTGTTTGGACTCAACATTGCCACAGCCTGGAGACAGTAATTGCACTCATTCCATGCCTACAACAGGAGTTTTGATGGTGGGCAGAAGCCTGTCACCACAATAAGGGTCTGCCATTCAGTTTACCCACAGCCAGACAGACACTGACAACAGATGCATCAGATTATGCCTGGGGGGCCCATATGGCAGGAAAATGTATTCAGGGCACACGGCCTGACAACCAGATGCATCTTCACATCGATCAAAAAGAGATGCTAGCTGTTCAAAATGCCCTGACAGCTTTCAAGGACCTGCTTCATCCAGGACAATTACTGATAAAGACAGACAGCACTACGGTCATGTGGTACATAAACAAGCAGGGAGGTACACATTCCTACCCCCTCTGCAGACAAGCAATGACCTTATGGGACACAGCATTGACTTTTCAAGTTCACCTGCAAGCACAATTCCTGCCAGGAAAAACAAATACTTTGGCAGACGAACTAAGCAGAAACTTTATGGATCCCCATGAATGGAAACTGGATCCACAAGTCTTCAGGATGATGATAAGGAAATGGGGATGCCCAGACGTAGATCTATTTGCCTCCCCTCACAACTGTCAATTGCAGAGATTTTGCACAAGGATTTGCCACGAGCAAGTATGGAAAGTGGACGCCCTATCATTCAGCTGGAAAAATCTAACAGTATATGCTTTTCCCCCACTGCCTCTCCTGCCCAGAGTACTCCTAAAGGTCAGACAAGAGAATCCAAAAATGATTCTGATTGCAACAGACTGGCCACGCCAGCACTGGTACCCAATCCTAAAGAGCTTGTCTCAAGGTCCAGCATGGATATTGCCTCTAACTTCTCACTTGCTGACCCAACAAAACAATCAGATCCTGCACAGCCAACTCAGGACCTTAAATCTGGCAGCATGGCGGATAATGTAGCCATTCAGAAAACTCCTCGTTCAAAAGCTGTTATGGATGTTATCTTGGAGGCCAGGAGGCCCAGTACCAAAAAATCTTATGCAGAGAAATTTAAGAGATTCTGTGCTTGGAACAAGGCATTGACACGTCTGTACCAAATATTCCTCCGATTTTACAATACCTAACTGAGATGCTGAACAAAGGCCTTTCTTTCTCATCAATTAAGATTCATGCCTCTGCCATTTCTGCACATTACAATACGGAACCACCTATCTTTTCTCATTCTTTAATAAGGCAGTACCTCAGAGGGGCCAAAAATATTAGGCCTCCACGGAGAGTACCAGTTCCAGCATGGGACCTCAATTATGTTTTGGAAAAACTCACACTGCCTCCTTTCGAGCCAGCATCAACAGCGGATATTAAATTCTTATCCTGGAAAACAGCTCTGCTCCTAGCCATAACCTCTGCAAGGCGAGTCTCGGAGTTACAAGCAATCATGGCTGTGGAACCTTTCATCATTTTTCATCCAGACAGGGTTTCCCTGAGGACAAACCCTACATTTATGCCTAAGGTGGTGTCCAGTGTGGGCCTCAATCAAACCATTCACTTGCCTACCTTTTACCCAAATCCACAGAACAAGGGTGAGAAAATTCTGCATTCTTTGGACATACACAGGCAGTTATGCTTCTATTTGAACAGAGCTAAAGCTTTCAGAAAGACTGAGCAACTTTGTGTCATATGCTGCAGGGTCACAAGGAAAGGCTATCTCAAAACAGACTATTTCTAAATGGATAGGCCATTGCATCCATTTCTACTATTCTTAACATGGTAAATCAGTGCCTAAGGGCATTAGGCCTCATTCCACCAGAGCAGCAGCCACTTCAGCAGCCTTCCTCAGAGGAGTACCAACCAAAGAAATATTAGAGGCTGCAACTTGGAGTTCAGTGCACATCTTTACAAAGCACTACCACTTGCCTCTCTACTCTAAGTCCAGAGCAGGCGTCGCCACTGCAGTTCTGCAGGGCCTCATAGCCTCTCCTAATCTTATTTAGCCCAGCCACCCATCCTCAGCTTTGGGATTCTACCCAAGAGTAATGACTGCAACAGTGAAACACGATGAACATAGTACAGTTGTGTACCTACCATAAATGTAGATGTTCGAGGTATTCACTGTTGCAGTCCAGGTTACCCACCCACCATCCCCCTTCTCTTTGCTGGGACTTATCTGCACTTCTCTATCCTATACAACCTTTTTGGTGTATTTGCTTGTAGATGAAGGAAATGTTATTTTTGTGCATGCATTTCTTATTGCTATATTTTTCAGCCTACCTATTTGGGGCATCTGACATCTGGGGTAAGAAAAACTGAAGAAAATGGCATTGGCTGCATCTTTTATACCCCTGGCGCACTGATATCGGGGAAGAGGCGACAGCAACCGACGCCGGACCTAGACTTTGGAATTCTGGCCGACTGCGGGTAGCCTGCCAGCAGGATAACCCAAGAGTGTAATGACTGCAACAGTGAATACACTCAAACATCTACATTTATGGTAGGTACACAACTGTACTTTAATGAGTAGATGGTGGTTACAGTTCTATATTTTGTTTTTTAGCCACATTGTTTGTCTGAAAGTACATTATTTCTGTGTATATTCCAGTACTTTATCATAAATACATTTTTGGAGTATTTTAGCTTGTGGATTATTTAGTTGTAGACCTGTGGTCTGTAGCATTTTTGGAGAAGGTCTTTTGGGAAGATGTTGGATCACAGCATGTTTAAAAGGCTGTAGTAAGATTTGACAGTAAAAGGTTAAATGTGTTTTAAATGGCTCATAGGTGTTTACTAGACTAATGACCACTGTGGTCTTGAAAACCTAGCTGTGCATCCCAAATCTCTGACAAGTTCTGCTCCTTTGTCAGTGTAGGCAGGGGCTAGGGAGATGACACATTTACAGGCTACCCGTGCATTTTTAGAAACATAGGTTCCAAACCAGGGGTGACTTTTTCTGGTTCCCCATCAAAATGGCCAAGTTACACTTGAATTAGTTTAGGGATAAATGAATGTGGAATGATTCAAACCCTGCACCCTTACCATAGGAAGAAACTCATTAACAAGTCAGAGCTTCTTTAGTCCTCTGTGCCAACTGCCAGAGTTTGTAAATTGTCTGCCTAGCTGAAGTATTTGCAATGTTTGCAGGTTATGATTGTAGTAGTCCTGACATTGCCAAGTAGTATGTGCTTTTTTGGAGATGACTATGAATTTGAATGGGGGAGGGGTGGATGTTACTTGATGCAAGGGCTAGGCTAGAGTCAGTATTTAGGGTACATGTTGGATTCCAGGCCAACCATTAGAATTAGAATGCATTACATCTGGGACTGGAGACTTCACCATTATGCCTTGGACATAGGTTTTTCAGACTCACAATTGGTATCATGCAAACATCATTTGCGCCATCACCCAGGTACCACTTTATCACAAATGTCAACATTATGGCCTACCACTTTTAGCTCATCTTTGGTCATGATGTCCATGCTTCTTTTGCAGGTATGTTATGTTTCAAAGATTCAAAGAAACTTTATAGTCATTTAGGAAACACAAGTGCTACTTAAATGAAATTCCGAGTGTCAGCTCTTTTACAGGAGAAAAACACAAAAACATATGATAGGTATTAAAGAATAAACAATAACTATAGTAAATATCCATGTAGCTGATGCACATGCTTGTACACTATTTATATACACTGAACAACAGACTATTAGTTGATTAACACATGAAAATAAAAGTACACTATACACAGAGGTGAGATTATGTGATATTGCACATAGGGAAGTGATTGGAATTGCACTTGAATGAGAATATATTAACTGTAGTATGTAATAAATAGAATTACTGTGCGAAAAAAGAAAAAGAACGAGAGGGTAACAATTTATTATAGTTTTAATACAGCCAGATATTACGTCTGCATTAATGAGTCGTACTGCAGTTGGATAAAAACTGCTCATGAATCTGGAGGCCCTGCAGCGGATACTCTGTAACCTTCTACCAGAAGCAAGTTTAGTGAACCATCCATACTCTGGATGAGAAATGTCACTCAGTATTTTGCGGGACCTCATTTTACATCTAGGTTCAGAGAGCTCCTGTAAGGTAGGAAGACTAGTGCCCATCATCTTTTCTGCTGTTCTTATTATTCCTTGCAGCTTCTTCCTTTCGGCCATTGTGCTGTTACCGAACCATATAATGTAACTGCTGGTGATGATGCTGTCAATGGCTCCTCTGTAGAAGGTATTTAGAGCATTCATAGAGAGCTTTGCTTTTCTCAGCTTTAGTCGCTGGTGGGCTTTTTTAATTAGTTGGCCTGTGTTTGTACTCCAAGAAAGGTCCTCTGATATATTGTACATATATTATACATGATGTTATGTATGGTTCAGTGTGGGATAATTTCATTATAGTTACAGTATGGATGACTACATTGCAATATGTAGTAAGCATGTTCATGTACTTTACCATCTGTTTTGTGTGCTCACTAATGATTGTATATATGATGATAATTGCGTCCCTACTGTAACTCATCTATTGATTTTTTTAAATTATAAATATCTGATGCCAGTGCCACAGGTTATCAGGGCAAGCACATATAAGTGTACTTTGGGTTGGCAAATTTTGAGATAATTACATCTGCAATCCTATAATTTTGTTCTGTGTTCTGATAGCACATATGCTATGCCATGGCACACAGGTTTATAGGCATATTGGGAAGGTTTCTCTCTCACACAGGCTGTTCTTCATCCTTTAATTTCTCATCATCTGTCATTCAATGGCATTATATCCCATTTCTGTTCTTATTCAATTGACTGGAGTTCCTGGGGTAAATCTCCTACACACTGGACCAGAATGCCACCATGTTTTTTTATTATATTGTGTACAGTATTGCACACACAGTGATCATCTCAGGTGTACATTGCACAGCACCCACTGGATATGCCTAGATGCCTGAATCAGGACTTCAGGAACCCAAAGACAAGCTCAGTTACATTTCTGCTATGTTCTTTACTCTGCATGTCTCCTACAGGCAATTGAGGAGAGTTCATTGGTGGTGTTAGCCAGGGCTTGAAGAGTTGCACTCTTTTCATGTAAAATATAGTGCCATTTGTTGCAGTATTATCTGTGTCACATTTGATTCATGATTTACATTTATTTAACATTGTGTGTATTGGAAATGCTACTCTTCCACCAGATAACCTTCCAGTCTATCTTTAGTTGTGAACCTGTCTCTTAGGACACAGGCTCTTGTTATGAAAGAGTCATGCCCACTGCTCCAAAATGATGCTGTGATTTGCAAAATCTCTCCATTGCCAAGAACATAGCTTGAGAATTCATTTAATGTCAACCCTTCCAGGTATTGTGCTTCTGGCATTCATCATTGTGGTGTTACTAATCATAATGTTAGTGCAGGCAGTTGCCCCATGAATATGAGCGATGTACTCTCCATAAAGAGATATTGCTGAGCTGCATGGCACTTGATTGATTTTGCTGGGTTTTATACAGCTCCTAGCCAGGAATGTGACCAAGATGTTTGAGGCAGCTGTCTAGCATAGCACTACTATCATGTCATTCATAGCACTACTATCATGTCATTCATAGCACTACTATCATGTCATTCATAGCACTACTATCATGTCATTCATAGCACTACTATCATGTCATTCATAGCACTACTATGATGTAATTCTCCACAACTATGTTCCTAGAAGGTCATTACGACCCAGTGACCAAAAACTCTTTCCTGTCCACAAATTATCAGATCTACTGGGCATTGTCTGTACTCATACAAGGTTGCTAAGGCCTGCAACTCCTTATCTCTATCCAAAAGGTCAGTACTGTCCCTCCCATCCTTCAAAACTATTCTGAAAGACTTCCTAGCCAAAAGCTCTCTCTGTTCTTGCTCAACACCAGGATAAATCATATCCCTAAATGAGGACAAATAACTAGCCATACCTTACATCTCCATCTTCACTGACTTCCTTACTTCTATCAATTTTTTTCCCCTCCCTTTCTGTATTAATGTACCATAAGCCTGCTTTTCTCTCACTTAGTATTGCATTTCCTGATTGTATTATACTTACTCTTGCTTTCTGTGTAAACTGGCTAAAATTTCTGTGTTAAATCATTGTCACACAAGTTGCATCTATTTGTAACCAATGTTTTCATAGTATGTCTAATTTGGTGTAATTATTAAAACTATTTTTTTTTAGTATTGTTTCTAAAACCTGTAAAATTAATCTTCTGAAAATGTTTTGTGATACTTTGGAGCCATTCTCCTCAGTCCTCCGCTGAAAATGGGCTATTACCCAGCCGGACTTCCCAGTAAATAAATAAATAATCCTAGTGTATCACCCATTTGACAACCTGCAATGCTCTAGATGCAACGGTGTCCATCAATAAGCAAACCTTTGTTTAGCTGTGTAGATTCATATGATGCTCACGTCAGACGTAGCTTCACTAGTTGTCTTTCTACTCAGCCCATATTAAAAACCTCCTGGTCAAAGATCTGATCTAATAAGATGCCTCACTTCAATCTGTGTAACCGGTTGTACCATGAACATATTCCCAATCCTCTGTAAGCATTGCAGCCAGGAAATTGAAACATTTTCGGTTTTACTGATTCTATTCTGTAGTTTCTTGCTATGTACAAGAAATGTGTACATAGTCAAACAGTCTTTATTTCTACTTTATAAAAGCTATGTAACACTCAAGAGTTTTCATGATCACACACAGCCTACAAATGGTCCTCAAATAATTTAATTTGCATACATCAGTAACAATGTCTTACAGACTCACTAGTGCCCAAACGTATCTAACTTCTGTGCAGCATCTCGACTCAATTGGAAAGTCATTTGGAATCCTCCCTTTGCAGAATGTTTTAAAGTAGAATTCCAAGAAAGAAATATAATACCCAGACAATGAAATGCATTTTTGTTGTACTCTTTGTCTGTGCCAAAGTCTGCTACTGCTTGGAAGTGGCTTATATTAATTGCAGTATGTCACTGCAAGGCACAGGGCCCCACCTATTTATATGGAAATACAGACACTGCTGTGAGGAAATGGTGGGTAACCATAGTCATCAAATTCTGCTCAGATAATAGTGTATTAGATGTTCATTCATCAAATTGTTTTCAAGCCTAACACTTAACACACTTGCTTCACATATCTAACATTTACAGCTTGTACATGTTATTAAAGCATTTGCCATGGTCACTGTTCACACACGTGTGTGATAACAGTTTGTTTATTGTATATTACAAAATTAGGGCACACAAGAAAGCAGTATGGTTAAAAAAAAACAACAACAAAGATGTCAATGTCATTTCCTCTCTCAACACATTTCCAAGTATAGTTTTTGCAACTGCATATGTTGCACTGTGGTAGGTTGCCAAATATTTTGTGACAGTTACATTTATCAGCTCATGGTTAGCAAGCTATCAGTGTAAATCGTATTTGTTAACAAAGAATGGAATTCATAGATTGGGTTGCATAGTACAACTCTCATTTGCACAGCAACGCTAAAACATGATAAACAGACATACACATTTATTGTTGTGCTGCATATAATTAAAACTGAAATTGTATTATTCTCTGTTGCTGAGCTGCTCAGCTGGGTGTCTTACCACCTTGTGCAAGGAAACTGCACAAGTTCTTACAGATACAACATACAGAAATACACATACAAACACGGCTGTGCACACACATACTGCAAGTTATAGCTACTGACAAGGAAGGTAGACTACATTAGGTCAGTATAGTTAATGGCTAAGCCCTACTTTACCTCCCTTGTCAGATAGTGGAGATCACACACACACACACACACACACACACACACACACAGACATACACACATCCAGTGCCAGCACATTTTGCATTCCCAAATGTCGCTATCAGTGCCAGCATCAGGAAGCAATCATCAAGCACATACGCAATTAAACACATTAACCAGTCATGAGTATTCACTCTCAACATCCAGACACACTGCTTCCCTGTACCCACACATACCCAGACATACTGAAAACTCACATTCATGATTTCCTTACCTGGATCAGCAGAATGGCAGATTGAAGCTGCTCTGATTCACACTGTGCAGGTTCTCCCACAGGAATGCACAGATGCAACACTGCTACTAAATGAGTGCACATTTGCATTTTCTGCACTGCTCCGCACAGACATTGTACAGAATAAAAGTCTATGAATTCAAGACATTGCACCAGAAAGCCTAATTTAACTAAGCCACACGCATAGAGTACCACATTTATGTGAGATGACTTATACCCTCACTGCCTACTGATGCAGCTCTGTGGTGCTATTTGTCATGCTGACTACGACTTGGGAACCTTTTACCTAGTTTGCAAAGCTGTGCAAATGGCTTTATGAACTAGGTAGCCTATGTATGAATCACAGCTCATGTTTATGAAATACTTTGCACATGAAGAAACATTTACATGTTCATATCTTTTGTTACATTCTATGACCTTTTTATCATGCAATTTCTATCACCTGTAATTGGAATATTTAAGCATAATAAGAAATACTACTGATTAATTTAGCTGACAGGTATATATATTAAATCCCAGTATAACACATGCCATTTATTGTAATCTTAGTAAGTGTATTTGTAAAGAGTTTTGACAAAACATTATGAAATTATAATTTTGATTGGTTATAAAGCACTTAATATATTCTGCAGAATCTGGAATATGATGCAGAGGGATATTGTGCATGTTTATAGCATATTTGCATTATCAAATGCATTTTAAATGATGTAACATTTTAATGTCTTCTAGGCTGTTAATGGAGAAGAGGTCGAATGACAGCCGGGACTGTGGTTATAACAGGTGGAATATTAGCAACTGTTATTCTACTCTGCATAATAGCAGTACTCTGTTACTGTAGGCTTCAGGTTGGTATGTCATAAATTGCTGCTATACAAGGCAAAGTGCAAAGCAATAATGTCACGGGTGATGCATGTCTGTTTAGTAAGCTTAAAGTATCTGAATGCATCATATTTATAGCTTGCTGCATATTCCATTTCAATAATGATGAAAAAAGGCATTTGTGCTGGCTATGGGCCATACAAGCTTTTTCTGTGACAATTTTTCACTTTGAACTACAGAGTTGAAACTTGTGAATATTTAAATAGGTTATGTCCTGCTTTTGGAGAAATAATTTTTAGTGCAAGTGACCATACATATTGTATGGCTATTGCTAGATACGAGTGTTATACAAAAGACTTGCATACATGTATGTTTACTAAATGATTTTCGGTTTGAAGACCCTTTGTGACTAGTTGTAGTGGAGTTTTGTTTGCTCTTAACATTTTTATAAAAAAGTTAATAAGAAGGTAAATGGGTAAAAAAATCAAAACAAGATAAGTAACAGGGCTATCACACTTTTTTTTTTTTACAAAAAATCCAACTCCGTCTGAAGTTGACAAATGTCTAACAGGGCTGTGCCACTGGACAGTGAAATGGAAGTGAAGCTGAATGTAAAGCATGTTAAGAATGAATTGGCTGCAGAGCACACACTAGCCGTGTTCAAATGTGGCACAGTTATGAACCCATAGGCCACAAAAAACTGTGGGTGATGGCTTGTCAACCTACAAACAGTGTCTCTGAATGTGTTTTGATTAGCAGCGCAGTGGCTCACTGGGTAAAACCCCAGAGTTCAGAGTTCAGTCTTGTCCTCTGGTTACTGCCTAGGTGGAATTTGCACCTACTCCCCATGTCTGTATTAGTTTTCTCTAATTAATACAGTTACTTTCCACATTCCAAACATCATGCAGGCTGATCACCTATTCTAAGATGTCTGTTATGTTGCATTTGCCCTTTAGGCTCCATTTGCACCTGAAAAGGCTCAGAGATGGACCAGTTTGTGTACTTGGTTAAAGTGTATTATCACACTTTAAAAGTGCATCACGGCACATGATTAGTTGACTATCACAATATATTTTGCCGTAGTGATTTCATATTTATTTGAGCTGTGTTTTTAATAAAAAGCTTTAAAATTTTTATTGAAAACAATGACCCAAATAAATTTAGAACTTCTCTCCTGTGCTTTCTACATCCATTAAAGTCTATGAGCGCATTTCACATTTTTCTGTGAGTTGATGTCACTGAGGTTAAAGATCATCTTTAGCTTTCATTGTCATCAACGTGGCAAAAACAAATTTAATGAGTACTGGTTTAAGTGAATGTTAGAGGATAACACTTTACCAATCAGTTGAAATGGATGGTGCTAAAAGTTTAAGTCTCAGAGTGTGACAGTACACTTTAACAAATTAGTAAATTAAAATTAAACTAAATTAAATAAAGCATGGTAGAAGTCCTCTGTTAAAACCTCAGTTCCTAGATAAAACTATATTGCAGTAGAAAGTTCACCACCAAATAACAGACTCTTCATCACTTCGAGGTAGCATGCTAAAAACATGTAACGAGACTACCACCCGCGTTCCCTGGCTAGGGCTTGACCCATATTGTAGTTGTCTGTTACATGGCTTCTTACATTCAGACAGCTGACAGCTTACACTGGACATGTGATGAGTATGAAGTACTAGATCTAGTATATAGAGAAAGGTGAAGTGGATCATGCTGAAATTACAAAAAAAATGGGAAAAAGGGGGCTGATGATGATGATGATGATCATGCTGAATTTACACTTAGGTTCATAGGTGTGTACTCGGCTCATGGCCCTAAAGCCTTTACAAGCCTTGCCCATAGGATTACTCTGGCATTGTGCCACCCAACCTTAGTTCCCAGTGCCTTTGTCGAGTAGATCCACTGGAGTTATCCCCACTTATGGATCTTGTGGATCTATTTATTCAACAGAGAGCAGATTATTGTAACTTCAGCTATTTTTTTTTAAGACAGCCTGTAATCAGGATTTTATTTTGTGGGGCTTGGGTCATCCAATGAAATGATGACCAACTTAGCTGTCTTCTTGTTGGCAAAAATGTGTCATTTGGGACTCATTGAATTGATGGATACCTGATTGGGAGGTTCTTCAGAACGATCATAAACAGTCAGGAAACAAGTGGTGAATACTGTTTTCCACCAAAATACTATCATAAAGGAATATTATTCTCCACTAAAAGCTTTCTTAAAATCATAGTGTATGATGAGAGTGGGAACAATTCTTCCTATTATGGTATAAATTTGGCAGTCTATAAAGAAGGAAGTGCCAGAACTATCTACCTTTTATAGGTTTGCAGCAATATGTTTTATAAACACCTCAAGTCAGTGTTATATGTCTGGTTTTATATCTTTTGAATATGACATCAGTGTTGGAAATGCTGCTGCACTCCTGCAGCATAATCTTGTCATATTTTGGGAATTAGATATATGATGTAATTGCTTTAATATTAAGATATCACTCTTTTTATTGGTTTTAAAACAGATGAAGTTGTAACATGCTTATCATTTTGTGATTGAATTTTTATAAAATATGTAGGTTAGTGGACAGAGCAGTGGTGTATCAGTTAGCATTGTTACCTCACAGTACTTTGTCCAGTTTGATTCTTGTCTGGAGTGCCTTCATTGTGTGGTGTTCATGTTCATAGGTATATTCTAGGCAGGTAGCCAAAAGACCTTTGAGAAGCCTGCACAGATAAGCCCAGTACACTATGATCAAGAACTGCTATACTACATACCACAAGGGTGAATTTACAATTACCCATCCAGTCTTCTGGATTAGTTTTAAAGGCAACCAGTATGTTTGTCCTCTCGATGTGTAGGAGAAAATATCCTAAAAATAGGGTATACATTGGGGTACAAGTCTGTCATGCTAGCAGGTTATATTTACATGTCAATAAAAGTTAAGCTTCTTTGTTTAGTTGCTTATAATGCTACTTGTCTTATATTAGTGCAGAAAATAAAGTAGGGAATGGTCTTGGAAAAGCTATGCAGAAATAATCACAAAGGAGCATGCATGAGACAGGTAGATAGTGAGAGAATTTAAAATTTATCAGTTAGGGAGTTTACTCAGTAATTTTCTTGATTAGGAATTTTTTGGGTGTTTTCAGCTGTGCGGGATGCTTCAAAGTACATGTTAAAGGGGAAATTGTATTCTATGATGGGTCTTAAGAAGCATGAAGTATTGTCAGAACTTATGACTGCTTTATTCCTAGAGGATAAACCTTTGGAAATTCGCTATTTAGGACTTCCTGATCCATGATAATTAAAGGGCAGTTTTTTATCAACATAGTATCCGAGATACCCTATAGATTGAATTGATTTTAAATGGGGGTGCCCTTAATATGGTATGAGATGAGGAATTCTTCCCTACTATGCAAATCTGCACTACATTTTTGACATTAAGTGTTATCTTTTGGTTGGCACACCAGACATTAGACTGCTAATGCCTATGCTGAAGGATGTGAATACCCAAAAGAGATTGTTTGGTGGCACCCAGATTACAGTTATCAGCAGAGTTAGTGAACTATAGTATAGTAATTTCTGACTTAACACTGCAAAAATGAATGCTGAAGAGTTTGAGACCCAAATCAGAGCCCTGGAAAACTCCATAGTGATATTATATTATGCAGAAGAGGTGCTCCTGAACATAAATATGTGGGTCATATTTAACTTATTTTATCTCTACTGGATGACTTGGAAATTAATATTAAGTAGTACAAACTTACATGGGGAATTGTACTGAAGGCTTTAGTGTGTGAGTGGAATAGGCTATATCTATAGCTTCTCTAACCTTACCGAAAAAGTCAATTCAAACATGCAGACAGAGTCTGCCTTTTAACAAAGTCAGATTAATGTGGGTCAAGACACTGCAGGCCTTCTGTGATACACTACTGGACCTCACAAATGATAAAATTAAGTCCTGTAAATTTGAAATTACCTGGCTGTCTGTTGGGACCATATTTATGTAGATCAATCACCACAACCGTCCTCCAAGCATTTGGTGCATAACTACCAGAGAAGGTGATCTGATGCTTACTAGGAGGCATACAGGCATTTTGTCTAGGTCCATGTGAAAAGTGTTCTTGGTCTTTGATAGAAATGTCATGACTTGATTAAAAGAGAGGTGCAGTAAGGTGGATTATATATGTTTGGATAGGTAGAGTAATACTGGAGCTCCCATTATTGAAAGAATAATTGGAATCATTAGATACTAATGCTGAACAGAACTAAGTGTGAAGTGTGATGTTTCTAATACAGTTAAAAAAAGGTTTTGTGGCTGTCTTTGTCCAATGTGATGATTTTTAATTTACAGGTAGTCTTTCTAATAAGGTATTTGAAATTGTTGACAGCCTGTTTCTGATCCATTCTGTGGTGATAGGAGGTTTTATATATAAGGCAAGTAGCCTTTTCCTTCTATTATACTGTTTTTTTACATAGGAATTCCATCATAGGTTCGTAGTTAGGTACTGGGCTATCTGCCCAAAGGCATATATTAGCCCGGCCACGTTATGCGGTATTCACCGCCCCTTTGGTTAGTTTCCTAGGCCCTTGATCTAGCCGCTAGTAACCTTGGCCCCTATCTAGTAGAGCTGTTGGTATGATCCCTGGTGTAAACTTTCTGTTACCCATCCACTCGTCAAGGTTCCTCTTGAAGAGTGACAGTGAGGGGCTCTGTCTTATGTAGATCGGGACCTTGTTCCATAGCAAGGGAAGTCTTTGCGAAGGGAATCTATCCCTCCAGCATGTTCTATTCATTGTTGTGCTGAGGTTTATATCCCTAGAGTGTGTAGCTCGAGTAGATTTGGTTTTGCTAAGATGGAGCATGTTCAACAGTTCTGGGTTGGACATGGCTCTGTATGTTAGACAGAGATCGCCTCTGAGAAGGTGGTATGCAACAGAGAAAAGCCTTAGTTTTTTCAATCGTGCTGCATAGGGCAACTGTTTGAGGCCAGTAATCCTCTTAGTGAGGTACCTCTGTGGTCTATCCAGCTGCTGGAGATGCCTAGCCAGGTACATTCCAATTGGTGCATTGTACTCAATAATGGGTCTGATGAGGGAAGAGTAGAGGGGCATCATTACATCCTTAGATCTTGATGCGAACCCTTTCATGATCAGATGGGTCACATAGAAGGATTTTCTAACCACTTTGGCAACATGGTTATCAAAGGAAAGCTGACTATCTACTTGGGTCCCTAGATCCCCTATTAATTCTTCAGATTTCAGGGGGTTACCTCCTATGTGGTAGTTCACTGGTACTTTTTTTTTCCAAAGGGGATTACTATGCATTTTTTAGCATTTAGCTTGAGACCATGGCTTTGACACCATGCATCAGTCTCATTAAGGCCCTTCCGGAGGATATCCATGTCGGCCAGAGACTCTATTATAGCACCCAGTTTGCAGTCGTCCACAAACTTGGTCAGCCACAGCCCTTCAGTGCTTGCCTGTACTTCTGAGAAGTATATGCCAAACAGGAGGGTCCCCAGGACAGAGCCCTGAGGCACACTGCTCGTTACTGGTCTGGATTCGGACATAGATCCCACTACTCTTACTTTGTGAGATCTGTCTGAGAGCCAGTTTGCGATCCATCTTGTGACGTAAGGGTTTATGCCCAGGTTGGTGAGTTTATCAATAATACCTGAATGGGGAATGGTATCAAATGCTTTAGCAAGGTCAAGGTAAGCCATGTGTACCTCCCTTCCCTTATCTATTGCCTAAGTAACTGTCTCAAAGAAGTCCACCAGGTTCAGGAGGCATGATCTACCCTTGACGAAGCCGAACTGTGTGGGGTCAAGTGTTTGGAGGTTCCCAGTCTCTCCATTTATGAGTTCCATAATGATTCGCTCCATTGCCTTACAGATCAGGCTTATTGGTCAGTAGTTCCCAGGGTCGGTTGTGGGCCCACCCTTGTGCAGTGGAACCACTGTTGCTGTGCGCCATTCTATGGGCACATATCCTGTCGAGAGGCTGAGACTGAACAGGGTATTCAGATGCGGGGTTAATTCATTTTAGAGCTCGTGCATGACACAGCCCGGGACACCATCTGGTCCCATGGAGGCAGTTTTTTTAGCTTTAGATAGAGCCTTATTAACCAACGTATCAGTAATAATTGGAGTTACACAATCCCCTGGAATAGTAATAGGCCCTGTAGGTGGTGGTGGGGGGGAATTTGCACTGAACCTGTCAGCCAAGATGTTGGCAATGTCAGTGGGGTCAGTGTATTTTGTTCCATTATGTACTAGCTCAGAACAGACCTGAGTGTTGCCATTTAGGTTTTTGACGTAACCATAGAAGGCCTTATGGTTATCCTTGGCATCTTTCTTTTCAAAATTGGCTTTAGTTGACTTGATGAGGGCCCTCAATTTCTTACTAATTCTGATCAGGGATGATTTTTCTACTTGAGATTTGGCCTTTTTTTGTATAAGTCTCCTCCTTATATTGTATAGTTTGCTTAAGGCCGGGGTCCACCAGACTGGTTTCTTCTTGCTTGAGGAAGGAGTCTTGGTTTTATTTGGGATAGCATGGTCCATGCAATCCTGAAGATGTATATAAAGTGCCTTGCTGTAGGATTCTGCATCCTGGATATCATTATCCTTCTGCGAGGGGATAGTGAAGCTTTCCACTTCTGATGCAAGTAGTTTGAAGTTTGCTTTGAAAAGGTTTTTTACAATGGTTTCTTTGACTGGGGGAGGTGGAGGGGTGAGGACATCCAGGGTTATCAGTTTTGTGGTCTGATCTGACCAGAGAGGGAGTGATAACGGGTGTGGTACAATGGGCGCCCATATTTGTGATGACTAAATCCAATATGTTGTCCCCTCTAGTGGGAGAACATACCAGTTGTTCAAGGGCATTTGAATTTATAAATTCTATGAACCACTGGGCATAGGAGTTAGAACTTTGGTAGTTTGCCCAGTCTATACCACGGTAGTTGAAATCACCCAAAATTATGGTGTTGGGTAGGACCTTTATATTTTCCAATGCCTCAAGGATTGCTGAGTGAGCATCTTGGGACATGGTGGGTGATCTATAACAGGCTACGACTTGAAATGTGGTTTTGTCTGCTAATGGTTGCACATGGATGATCTCTGGGGCATCATGCTGTGACACTAACTTGGAGATGTGGGTATCCTTGATGAATATGGATACACCTCCGCCCTTTGTACTGCGATCCGGTAACTGAGGCCAGAAGGTATGATATGAATTGTAACCTGGTAGTGCTGGGGTGCTCTCTGGAGCCTTGAACCAGGTTTCCGTCACTGCACAAACATTGATTTTCTCCATACTGAGGAGTGCCTCGAGTGCATGCATTTTGAGGTTGAGACTTGTGGTGTTGAGTAGCATTACCATTAGTTTTTGGTTACCTGTGCTGCTTATGGTGGTTGGTTTGTCCTTTGAGCCTTGCCAAAAAAAGACACTATGGGGACGGCAAGAGCCTTGGCCAGTATTCAAAAGCCTAGAGGTGACAGGTGCAAACCATCTCTGGTGAAACAGGCTTGTCTATCATGTCATCCCAGGCAGACAGACACTGGATCCCCTTAGAATGACACCAGAAGCTTAGCCAATTGTTGAAATTGATCATTTTGTCTTTGTATTGTGGTGTTATTCTAGGTGAAGGTAGTATGCTACTCAAGGTCAGGGTCATACCAGCTTGGGCTACATGATCAGAGAGCTCCTCAATGTCTCTTTTCATGTAGTCCAGGGAGGTACGTCTTAGATCATTCACACCAACATGTACAATGACAGCGTCATACTTGTTCTGGAGTGACCTAAGTGCCTGTGTTATGTGGCGGATCCTAGCACCCGACAGGCAGCTGACAGTAACCTTCTCCTTGTTCAGCCTGGTGAGTGGAACATCTGTGTGCCTTACTATAGAGACTCCTATTACTAACATGTTGGGTATGGTGTTTTGCCTTAGGGGCTGTCGTGAGGCACATGAGGTGAATTATGTGTTTTCTGGCTTGTGTTTGGAGGTGCAGGTTGCTTGCTTGTCTGCTTTGGAGGGCCCTGTTTCTTTTTCAGATTGGTACCTAGTGCCTCCAAATATGTTTTTGTGTATTTATGTGTATGTGTATTCCCAAAGTTTCAATTTTAATTGGGGATGGATGTCTCTATGCAGTTGTTAAGAATCAGAGGTAAATAATCAGATTTTTTGTCAAGAAGATTAGTGTGAGACACTGCTTTGAAATGTGTATCTACATTATGTGAGAATGGTCGGGGGTTGGTATGAAGCAGTATCTGAAATGTTGCATGGTTTAAGAGGGAAGTAATATTAGCTCTGAGCGGGAAGATAACAAGCTAGAGATTAGACAAGGAAACCAATGGCTGTCTGTAGAGGTAAGTCATATTCATATGGACAAATCCAATAAAGTTCTGTGCTCCTAGTAGGGCAGTGTATTATTTGATCTAGGGAACTGCTATTCACAAAGTTTATGATTTTGACTAGGGAACTGATATTAACATAATCTAACAAATAGTGTACATACTTAATATTTTATACTATAGGTATGTCCATTGATAAAGTGGAAGTTAGTCATCTAGAAGCAGTGTGTTTGATCTTTTATAAAAAAAAAATAAATAAAATAATCCTTTCTATCAATATCTTTTTAATGGAAGTAGATACAGTATTCAATTATGCAGAACTTTTGGGAAAACAGTATAAATATTGTCAAAAGCATCAGTTGCTATTGATTTTATCTTGGATACATGCTCATTGGATAGATACTTTGAGCAGTGCATGCATTTCTGTTCTGTAGAACTACTGATCAGCTTCTATAATAGTTGGAATTGCTGTTATGAGCTGAATATTTTTACCTTCTTAGAAATAGAAAATAAACTAGTATGATTCCTTTAACCCTGCTTAGCTGCTTTAAGTTTGGCTTAAATCTTTATTAAATATTTAGAAAGAAGTGATTGTATCATTTTATCTGACAGTAGTGTGTTCTCCATGTTGATGTAGAAAGAGAACAAAAACTCCTTACCTTATCTTCTGGGATAGCTGGGCATCCACTGCCGCTAATAGATATTCTGATGTCATGAGTGACAGTAAACACACCATAGCTGTCATAACCATTTCCTTTCTACAAGCAGTGTGTTTGATTTAAAATCACCTAGAAGCAGTGTGTTTGATTTAAAATCACCTAGAAGCAGTGTGTTTGATCTTTCCTCCAAAAATGAATAATCTTATATACAAGAGGATAATTTCATATTGGGATACATGTCATCACAGGTGAGTAGAAAGTGGGCCTAAGCAAATTTAAGGGGTAATTCAGCATCTAAGAGTGGCCAAGGAGAGTATATTTCAGAGTGATTGTATTTGAGGGATCATGAGCAGATTAAGGAAAATAAATGAATACTCCCGTACTGTTTAACAAACAACTATGAAAAGCTTAGAGTAACAAGTATTTAATGTACATATAGTTTACGTTGGTATTGTGTATTCTTATCCACACAGCTGAAACTTTGTCAGTGTATTTATATATTTTTAACTTTTAAATGCAGTAAATAATAGAATTCTGATACATCACTTCATACATATCAAATGAGCAACATCTATCATTTACAGGTATGCGAGAAAGTGTCCAGACTAGAACTGCAATATAATTTCAGAAGCTTTGCCAAAAAGTCATAGACATAAAATGTTAAAAACTGTTAGAACTCAGTTTGCAGCCATTTGAGGCCAAACACTACAGTTTTTGCCTAGCCTGCCAGAACATCTGATAGGTGGTATGATTGTTACACCTATTATTCTACACCTGCTGACACCAAACATAATGCAAGTCTGTAAAGCTTCAAAATTTTCACAAAACAGTTAAGCCAAAAAGCTCTCCCCTTTTTTATTCCAACCAGCCAGCTCAGCCATTGGCAAAAGAGTTCTTTTCAACTTAAATATGTGCTCCCAGTTTTGCTTCTGCCTTTAAGAAAAACACTGCCATACTTGACTATCTCTAACAGTGGCAACAAAATGTAAGCCGAATATAACGAATGTGCTTACTGGATTTGTTGAAAATAAAAGTTTGGTGTGTTTTACGGCTGTTTTTTTCATTCATTCATTCTATCTCTAACAGCATCTACAAAATTCACTACAAACTGATATCTCTGCATCACTATCAGCATAGAAAAAGCCTAAAATGGCTACCAATAAGACAAAGATCTAACCTACTTCTGGGATCCCAGTGCTACAATCTAGTCCAACTCCACACATTTACTGCTAGACTTCATGAAAAACTTGCCATGCAACCTGAGACTTACAAGCCACGCTGGCTCTCATTATCCCTAGAAACAAACTGCACATGCTTCCCTCTCTCAGGCTCCTGTGCTTTGGCAAGCTCTCCCCCATCGACTTACGGAAATCAGAACTTATTCCAAATTCAGATTGCAGCTTAAAAAGCACTTTATCCAACCTAAATGTTCCTGCTTCAATACAGGACATATCTAATGTGTTTCCTTTCCGAGTCTCTTCTCTCTCAAGATTTACTGAAGATTGGCCCACTTTAGAAACTAACGTACATACTGTACATTGCACTCTGCTTGTTCACTAGAATGTATATACACATTTTTATGTAATTAGTCTGAGCTACTCTGTTCTTGCTTACATTTCTGTATTTGTTGTTTGTGACCATTTTTGTATTTCACCAGGCTTGAGCCTGAAATTGGTCAGTAGTCATCAGTGCACTACCCCAGTAAGCAAATATAAATAACTAAATAAAATGCATCAGGGGAAAGGTAACACAGGTAATAAAGTAGAACCACAGTAGCAGATAAGAGTAACCCAAGTTAGCTATTCAAATACAGCCACAGCATCAAAGGAGATAGGAACTGAAACTTTTCTAAAATGACAGAGGCCATGCTGTACATTCTAGTGCAAATGACTTGGAAAAATTAAAAAAGGAGTGTGATGATTGAAGAGAGATGGGCAAAGGCTGCCACATTAGTCAAATATAATTTGATACATAATTCTAGCAACTGTATAAATAAATGTAAAATACAGGCATGTTTCTTGAGTGTAAAGAATACTGTGAAATGTAGAACTGCAAAATATGTGACAACATTGCACTCTACTGGCCCAGTGAAGCATGTTGTGACCCTTTCATGTTAGAATTCGGCTCCACTGCGGCTGGATAAAGGTTTTATGCCCATTGTTTTAAGGCTAAAGTGTATGACCAGAATTTAGATGTGGAAGGTGCTTTATTGCTCTAATTTCTGTTAGAATATACATGTGAAATGTCTTCTATTGTTGTAAGTTTCTGTGCAGGTGCTGGATTGCTAAATAATGCAGTTTGTTTGCCTGGAAAAACCTAAGTGTCAAAAATTATGTAACTTGGGGAGGGACCCAACAAACATGTTTGTTAGTAATGTTTAAATACTATTTCTCAGAAGAGACTGGAAGCATTTTGATCTTGGATATCTAACTCAGCACTCTGCTTATGCTCACATGTAAGTTTTAGCACTGTGATTTCTTGTAGGAATAGTTAAAGCTAGTAAAGATTAATTAGGTATTTTTCTTTGAAATCAGACCTGTCCTACTGTATTATTTTAAGTTTGTGTGATCTCTGAAATCTAAGATATCTCTGTGGTGTAGTAGTTTTGTCTTGTGTTTTAATTATTTATTATTAAATATTTTTAAAACCTTCTACCTGTGGCTGATTTGTGTAGAGATAAGCTCTAGAGTACATTGCATATTTATAGAGGTTATTGTAATAGGCCACTCTAAAGTAAGCCTTGACTGTTAGTCATACTACCATTGGATAATAATATTGCACAGTAAAAATTGGAGGGCCTTTTAGCTAATATTATTAGTTGGGTGGTGGCAGTAATTACTACCATATAGTCTGGGTAAAGGGGCACAGCTGGAGAATCTGTGTCAGCCCAGGAGTGTCTGTGAAGTTGTATAAATAGTTATCTCAAAGTGTGTGCATGTTGTGTCAACTACTTGGCAGGGACACGAAGCACTGGTTGGACAGAGAGGGTACTGGAGGTTCTAGCTTGCCCAGTTAGGCTAAGATCTGGACCCTATAGCTGTGCCAGTGGGGAGTCTTATTAGGGACCTGGTGAGCAAGGGAGCAGCCAGCCCCAGACTGACTGTGATCTCTGTGTGCACTTAAGGGAAATTGTACTTTACTGTGTGTATTAGTTATCCTTTTCTCTTCTGTGAGACGACCTCCCTGGTGTTAGTGGTGAGGATTGAGGCTCCTTGATTGCTGGGCCAGGGCGTGGTCATAACAAGGAGAAACACTCTGAATGAATTATTTTGTGCCAGGTATGACCTTATTTTCAGAATTATGCATCGAAAATGACTTTCAAGTGCATCATTGTTTCTTCAGTTTGAAATTGCTTTCTACTGCTCTTCGTTGAGTGGGTCTTATGCTACTCAATAACCAAACGTCATCCTATAGCTAGGTCTACAAAAAATACAAATATATCCACAAAGGTCAGAAGATCATTTGTTGTTGCCCTCCTTCATGTGATTTTGCCTTCCAGTTTTGAAAGCAAGATATTTATTTGCAGAGCAAACAGTTGCCTGATGGAAGTTGAGATATCAGAAAGGTTATTTCAAATATTTCTGTGGGTATAGCTTGCAGAATGATATCATTTCTTGTCATCTGACTTTATCACAGGTAAACAAGCCTTGATTGCAGCTGGTAGCATTTGGCATCTACCTATGAAAATACCTCAGATCTTTGACGAATGGTGGAAGTAATAAAACACTTCCAAGACAATACAGAAAGCTTCTCAGCACAGACATTGTGTCTGTAGCTGCCATAAAGTAATTTAATTTCAGCTATTTTTCTGTAGTTTTGCAAGTTAACCTTCTGCATTCCAGTTTCCCCTCTTAGAATATACATTTAAACAGTTGCAATAGTGCATGCACATTTCTGTTCTATTCCAGTACGTACACTGTGGATGCATTTCAATTTAAACAGTTGCAATAGTGCATGTACATTTCTGTTCTATTCCAGTAGGTACGCTGTGGAAGCATTTCAAACAGCACTTTGTAAAATACCTCTTCAGCACAAGTTTGTACTAACCATCTTATATGACATACAGCTCTAATACATTGGTAACACAAACATCAAACATCTTATATGAATTATGTTGATATTCACAAATGGCATATAATTATTTACAAAATTTCAGACAGCTCTGCTGGTAGTATCTCCCTTTGTCACACTTCTATATAAATCATGTTGATATTCACAAACGACATACTGTATAATTATTTATAAAATTCCAGCTAGCTGGGCTGGCAGTATCTCCTTTTGTCACAGATGGCAAGGGCATGTCTGCCTGAAGTGTAATGAAACTTTGTTACACAGGTTAGGGATGTATTAGTATATGAATCTATCACAGCCATATGTATTATTTATCTCTTGATGAAGGTTTATTTCTTTTAACCTGGCATTTGAAGAACAATTCAAAGATCAAAGAGGACTAGATCTTTCATGGGTCAAAAAGCTAGACACAGATCCCTACAAAAGAGTCTATAGAAAACATGGTGTGTCCTGATAAACATTTTTAAGCCACTGATAATTTTAATTAGTAATCCCTGAGATCCGTCAGGTTGACTGATATATTTACATATTTACACCAGTGCTGCACAACCTTTTTGCTGAGAGGGCCACTACACAAATTCTTAATGCATCTGTGTGCCACCTCAAAACATAGTAAGTTGTTACAAGTTAACAATAGGTACAGGAGACTAGCATTTTACTTAAGACAGCAGTCATGAAATTGCCTGTTTTCTCCACCAGCTTTGCATTTAACTTTATTCTGGCTTGCAGCCATGACTTAATACAAACTCTTGCAGCAAGTTACTACTGTTTACAGAGTATAAGTTATAAACAAGAAAGAATAGTTACTTCCGTGGCTAAAATTAGAGGTGTGCGCAACTGTAGTCAATTAGGTAAGTAAGCACATGCTGGAAAGTTTGGATGACTGGAGTAAGGCATAGTATTTTTTCACTTTTTTAAAATGTTTTGGTTACTCTCTGGGGGCCGGATGATGTTGCATGGAGAGCCGGATTTGGCCCCCGGGCCGGACATTGTGTACCACTGATTTAGACTAATACATGCCAAAAGGAGCATTAGATTCAATAACTGGTCTGATGAGATACAACTAAAGGGAAATTAAGACTTGTTTGGATACCTTTGGAAATTACAGATAGAGTGCTTTCCTAACTACTGCAGACTCATGATGATTAAAAGATCAGGAATAATTAATAGGAGTGCCTAGATCACACAGTGTCCGAATGAAGAGGCATGTCACCTATATGGTGTTAGAACATGTTTTGCTTACCAAACTTAACTATATACATTTTTCACATGAAGTTTGAGACTGTTGTTCTTGCACCAGTTATTAACATGTTGAAGTCCATGTTAGATCAGATGTTCATTGTGTTTCACTGCTGCAGTCCTAACCAATGGGTTATCTGGCTCCAGGTAGCCCTCGAATGGCCAGAATACCAAAGGTAAGTAAATATCACATCGGCTGTCGGTTGTAAAGGATGTCAGGAAATCTGATGCAAAAGGAGGCAGCTGACATCACTTCCTCAGTCTTCTTTGCCATGGAGCCCAAAACAGAAGCTTGTTTGCACGAGTGCCAGTCGGCAGTTTATCTTTTTGGTTTCAGACTACAAAGTTGAAGTCAACTACAGCCAAGTACCCCATTGAGGATCCTCTTTTCTTGCCTTAACGAATGTCAGAAAAAGTTAATAATTGTCTTACCTGTGGAAAGCAGATTCCCCATAAAGATTTTCATTCCTATTGTATTATTTGTTTAGGCCTTGACCATGACGTTCCTAATTGTGATCTCTGTGCTTCCTTTAATCCACGTACTATTCATCATCGGGCTAAGCTTTTAGCTAAGCATTTTGGAATGTGGCCTAAGTTTGTCGGTATGGCATCCGCTGGTCTTCAGGCTTCAGATATCCCCAAGAAGTGTAAGGATAAGGACCACGACAGGCTTCAGAGGGTCAAGTCTTCAGATGATAAGTTGGTCGTCAGTCCTGCGGTAGCAAGTGAGGCGCCTTTGCAGCCTCTGCAGTCCAAGGATTTTCACCCCAGGCCTTGGTTGAGACCATTTCGGAGTCCTCCAGGCCTCCAGCTTCCATTTTGTCTTCTGACCTTCTACCTGTTGCTTCTTTAGCTGGATCTAGAGCCGCTAAGCTGGCTCTGGTGTCTGAGGCCTCAGTTCTTCGTTCGGACAGCAGGCTCATACCTACGACCTCTGCCACAACTTTGGCAGTTGCCAGCCCCCCCCCCCCCCCGAGTCCTTTACACTTGCAGGTAAATCTTCCAGTCGTAAGCCAGTGAAGAAACAGGCTCCAGTTTCCTCTCATTCCTCTCAATCTCAAATGGTTAAAATGGCTAATGACCTTTTGACTCTTATTAGGGGTTCACAGCCTCCTCCTTCATAAAGGAGTAGGGATGCCTCTCCTTTGACTTTCTTATTCCGGTTCTGATACTTTTAGCATTTCTGCTGATGAAGAGGAAGTTTCTCAGGTTTTTTTCTCCTTTTGAGGATTCAGATGCAGAGGAATCCATTCCTTCTGCTTCTCCTCCAGAGGATTTCTCTTTTGGTGATACTTTGAATACTCTCAGGGAGCATTTTAAATGGGAAAGTCAGGATTATCCCCAATCTAAGAAAAGGATTAGGGAGTTTTTGGATTTGCTGCAGCATAAGCCTCTGGCTATTCCTCCAGTGTTGGAAGTGGTTGGTGATGTTTTTCTGGAAAATTCCTTGACTCAAAATTTGGTTCCTCCTGCTCCCAGAAAACTGGACAGGTACTATAGAGTCCCTGATTCTCATTTGTTTCTTTGTAGGAATCTGCTAGCTGACCTAGAGGTTATTTCTCAAGGGCCTTAAGTAGTTAAGGCCACTGTTACCAAAAATCCTGTTCCTTCCGACAGGGAGTCTAGGAACCTGGATAGGTGGGGTAAAAAGGTTTATACCTCTGCCACTCATGCTATTAGGTCTACTAATTGCCTTTTTCATATGCTTAAGTATCAGCAGCACACCTTGGAGGCTATTAAGTCAAAGACTGCAAATGTGCCTCTTTTGGCAGAAAGTAAGGATATGCAGGATTTGTTGAATTCTGCCAGTCTTGTTAATAAACATTCATTACATTGTGGTTTTGACATTCTAGAAGCCTCCTGCAGGGCTACAGCTACTGGATCTGTTCTCAGAAGGCATGCTTTACTCAGGGAGCAGCCCCTTCCAGAGACTGTCAACTCTAAGCTTTTAGATGTACCTTTACATAAGGACAGTCTTTTTGGCAGCAAAGCAGAGGAAGTGCTCAAAAAAGATGGAGGATAAGGCCAAGTCTATGCAAACAGTTAAGGATTTTCTGCAAGTTCAACCTCCTCGCTTCAGCAGGAATTACCCTTCTAAGAGTTGGATGTTTCCTGATACCAGCAGACAGAACCGTTCTAGGACTAGAGGCTATAAATCTTCTAGGGGACAATTGGCTACCCCTCAAAGGTCTAAGCGTTGGCATGCTTCAACTTCCAAGGTGGGACGTTCTAAGCCTGCATCTCAATCCAAACATTCTCAATGACTCTGTCCAACTTCTGCCTGTTCCTGCCTGCCCGAAAAACCCTTTAAGGGGGAAGGTTGACCTTTTTTGCAAATGTCTGGGCCACCATCATGGACGACAATTGGGTACTCAGAATTCCAGTACCCAAAGAATTCCTGGACACTCCTCCAAACCAAAGGGCAGAAGTAGAAAAGCAAATTTTGTCTGTGTTGCATCTGGGAGCAATAGAATCAGTTCCTGCTCAGAAGGTAGGCCAGGGCTTCTATTCTGGACTTTTCTTAGTTCCAAAAAAAAAAGGCACCTGACATCCTATCCTGGACCTATCTATTCTGAACTCTTTCTTGGTAATTCCAAAGTTCAGAATGCTCACTCTGCATCAGTTGCTACCAGTGTTAGACAAGGACTCCTGGCTAGTAACTTTGGATCTCAAAGAAGCTTGCCTGCACATTTCCATCGGGGAAAGTTGCAGGCAATACCTTCGTTTCAGAGTGGGCAAACAACATTATCAATTGTCTGCACTGCCCTTTGGCTTATCTACTGCTCCCAGAGTTTTCACAAAGTGCCTAGCTCCAGTCATTGATTTTTGCAGGCAGAAGGAAATTCAGATTTATCCATACTTGGACTGTCATTCAAGCAAATTCTCAAGAACAGCTATTAAAGGATCTGGAATTTGTAAAGAGACTTCTCTCTTCCATGGGTTACACACTCAATGAGGAAAAATCAAAAATGGTGCAATCCAAGGAGATAACATTCCTGGGAATGAGTATGAACACAGCCGCCCAGATTATATATCTCACCCAGGAGAAGCAGGCAGCTCTTTCAGTTAACTTCAAGGATTTATAAAAAGTAAAAGGCATGTAGACTGGAAAATAAAAACTTTTAATTCATAAGTAGTAACAACGGAAAGCGCTTTCGAGGTTGTCCTTTTCTTCAGACCTTAATAAAAATGTGAATATCAAGATAGTTTAAATACATGACAACAACCAATAAAAACACTTCAAATTAATCAGTGATGCAAACCTCTCTTTCTCAGGACAGGTTTTAAAGAAACAGCATTGTTAAGGCCAGTTGATACATGAGCTTTAAAATCAACAATACATCTTAATTCTATAAACTCTGTTTTATTACATATATCACCTTCTCTTAAACTTTCATTAATAATCCGTAGCACCAAGAATTTAAAAGTATGTTGAAAACCAAAATCTGAACAATGCTTAGGTAAGGCATTAGTTACTTTATTGTTCTTTATATCATTGAGATGCTCCATTATTCTCTCTTTTAGCATACGATTAAGTCTTACCTATGTAGTAAGCATCGCATAAGCTGCACTTGGCAAAATAAACTGTATTTTTGGTGCAACAATTAGCAAAGAACTGAAATTCTATTGGTTTCAGGTACACTGGATACATAATCATAGTAGGTGACCAGATATTACTGCAAATGTTGCATGCTCTACACGCATAGGTTCCCCTGCGTTCAGAAATAGACTTAGCTCTAACATTATTATGTCTGTAACATAATCTTTGTTTAAGATTTTATTATTCTTAAAACTAAATTTAGGAGTAGGACCTAGGACCCTACTAATATCTGGCTCTGTAAGTAGGATGGGCCAGTTCTTTTTAACTATTTCACAGGTTTTGCTCACATCACTAGAGAATGTTAAACACATCCTATTGATAACCTGATCACATTTTACCTTTGTATCCAATGCTTCTGTTGAAATCCCACTTGAAAAATATGGCTTAGTCTTATGTTCATCTAGAGAGTTACTCTTCCACAGCCTTGTCAATGTCATTTATTTTATAACCTCTATTCTCAAGATCTACATAGAGGCCTTTAACTGCATCCTGCAAATCTCCCTTATCTGTATAGTCTTTTGCAACGTAACACTTGATTCTTTATAATGTTTTTAGTAACATGGCTTGGATGCATACTATTAAAACAGCAAGGCAAGCGGAGTTCCGAGTTCGCACCAATAACACCCACAGTCCAGTAGTCCTTAACGCAGTTTTATTCCTCAAAACAAACAAAAGCGTTTTCGCTACGGACTCGTAGCTTCATCAGAGGTTAATGCAAACAATTAATACACTGAGGAAGAAATCCTTTTAACAAGCATAGGCTCTGGTTGTAGGAAGTGACGAAATTTCAATTAATTACTCTTTCCTCTAACCACCTTTTTACATAAAAAAGATCCGAAAAATCATGTTTGAATTAGTTGGAATACATTAAGATGTAACATCAGACATACAACACTCAAAAAGTTTTTTTAAAAATTCAGTTGATGTGTAATAATAGTAACAAGAAATAAGTTACTAACATTCATTAGCCTGTTTGTAAAATTGTAAAATTAACAACTGTTATACTCCTAATGTGCCATTTCATTAACTAATACTAATGCATTCATATCCAATCTGTCACTGTTAATCATATTTAAAAATAAATTCACATTTAGACTTAACATAAATTTAACCAAATTAAATTCAAAAACATAATGTAAACTCATTTCTCCAAAAAAAGAGGATAAAAACTACTTGTTTTTTAAAAGCATATTCATGTTTAAAAAGTATTTTTATTCATAAGTATTTTGATAACCCATATGTACTGCTTTAAAGTATCACTACCGTAAATAACTGCGTAGTTTTAGCACTGGGGTTATGTTACAATTTTCATTTAAACCGGGAGACTTGAAGGCATCTAAACTCAGTTGCCATTCAAGCTCCCGGTTTTCTAAAATAAGAGATGTTGGACCACCCCTGATGTCACCCGGGACATGGTCAATCCCCATAAATAAAAACGTATGTCCAGGGTGTGCACAAGTATGTTTTGCTAATGCGTTTTCTTCTCTGTTTTTTCTAATTGCGTAGGTATGCTCATATATTATTTCACGGACCTTTCGGTCCGTTTTACCTACATAAAACGCTGTGCAACATTCACAGAAAGCAATATATACCATTGAAGTGGTTTGACAATTAATTTTGTGATGGATTTTATATTTTTTGTTTCTGATACTAAATGAATTGCCAACTTTCATATATTAACCAAAAGCAGAAATCAGTACACAATTGCACCAAATGGCTATGCAGATCCCCTGGACTCGAGCAATGAACGAATACACAATGTAGACCTTAGTTTTCTTTCGTCACACAGCTTTAATATTAAAGTGCCAGCAGCAAGATACAAGTCTGATAGTAATGGTTAAGCGCTTTCATCTGCAACACCAGATTTCTTCAGAACCATTTACCTCCACATACCACTTCCTTTTTAAATCAATTTTGGCGCCAAAAAATTCCTTATTATACAATAATGAATAAAAGCAAGTTTATACCATTACATTTATACATATATAATGTTAATTTTGATTATATAGTAAAACAAATATTTAAAAAACTTACACTAAAAACATATACATCTATTTACACTTACTAATACTAAAGTGCATCTGTTTATATGCAAAATCTATTGGTTTACGTAATTATCCTTATTACTCATTACACTCTACCTAATATTAATTTCATAAAAATTTCATAAAATTATATAAAATGTAAAATATATATGCTGGACAGATGGATTACATTTATTCTAAAATTAAAAAAGGTTTGATACTGATGTGATCATTTATCCCTGGTGGAGATGTGGCATCTAAACAGATCTGCCACTTACTTTCCAACCAGGCCAAGTACGTTTTCCAATTACCACCCCTGTCACTTACCTCAACCTGATCTATGATTGCAAAGTTAAATGTGTGGTCACTACCCTTTTCTGTAATATGCCTACTTAATGCATTCTTGGAGTCTCCTCTCTTAATTCTATACAGGTGCTCGTATATACGCGTTTTGAATTTCCTCTCGGTCTTTCCTATGTAGTACGCAGAGCACTTAACACACACAGCTATATACACGATACGCTGTGTGTTGCAATTACCTTTCTTGGGATATACTACAGATCTAATAATGTTCTTTAGCCTAATCCTTACATTGGTATTAATGTATTTACATTGACTACATGCACCACAACACATAGTTCCCTTCTTACTATTACCTATGTATTCTTTTATCTTTTTCTCTATCATCCTTTTTAAATTATTTCCAGTCTTATATACTATAGAAGGATTCATACCAATTATATGTCCGATAGGTACAGAAGTCGAAATTAAATCCCAATGTTTCTTCAAAATTTCAATCACTATATTGGTATATGGATTGAACCTTATAATACATACTCTATTGTCTCGATCTGATTTAATATTAGTACAAACCATACTACCTGTACCCAACAAGGGTACATATTTAATTCCCCATTCTTTCTTAACATATGAAATAATGTTGTCCAACATATTTTTTGGATACCCTCTATCAAGGAATAATTTGGATACAACATCCAATTCTCTATACATAACCTCCTTAGTTGATGACATTCTGGCTACACGTATGCATTGGCCTTTCACTACATTACGGAATATGTGGGCAGGATGACAACTACTGAAATGTATGTAATCATTTGAAAACGTAGGTTTTCTGTAAATACTAGACGCAAACCCCTGTCCTGTATTACTTATCCAGGTATCCAAATATGCTATTCCTACTTCGTCATATTGATAAGTGAATTTAAGAAATTCCGTGGTTTTATTAAGGTACTCAATAAACTCGGGTATCTTCTCCACCGGACCTTTCCATAAAATGAACATGTCGTCCAGAAATCTTGTGTATAATCCTATATATTGGAAATATTCACTGGGAAAACTTTCATATATTTACAATAGTTGCAAGCTTCACATTTAAATGTTCCTTTTTGTCTACAAAGTAAGTCACTTTTAACTTTCCTTTGTAGAATCTCTTTTAAATTCCTTGCTCTCCTATAAATTATATTAGGACGAGAACCAAATTTTTCCAGAAGTACAGGCGAATCAGAAATAATTTGCCAATTTTTTACTATAATCGACCTAATCACATCTGAATCCATGTTAAAAGTTGTGATGAAACTTAAATTAAAAGGTGTTGCAATATGCTCAACTACATTCACTACCTCTGTCATTTCTACACTTAAATTTACCAAATTTTCCGTTTGATTAGAAATAGAAGAATCTCGGTTAAGTAGAGGCTTGTAGAAGCCATTTAATCTTTTTTGACTAACTTCCCATATTAGGTCGTCAACCAAGTTGACTGGATAACCCCTATTCACAAATAGTTGTTTTAAAAGGTAACATTCTTTTGTGAAGTCCTCAAAAGTACTGCACATCCTACCAGCTCTGACTAGTTGACTTTTGATTATTGACCGTTTTTGTCTGAATGGATGTAAGCTTGAAAAGTGTAAAAAGGAGTTAACATACATAGGTTTTCTAAAGACTGTTGATGTTAGTAATTTCTTTTCTAGGTCTTTTTCTAATTTGACATCTAAATAGTCAATTTCTTTTGTGGAAAACTTATATGTAAAATTTTAAAATTGTGTTGTTTCATTAATGGTATCCACAAACTGACTTGCCCATCGATCGTCTTCACGCACAAGTATGAAGATGTCATCAAGAAACCTAGTATAGAAAATGATGTTCCTCATCAAGTCGTTGTTGTTGAACACAAAATGTTTCTCCCAGTATGCTACGAAAAGGTTCGCTACACTGGCTCCACAAGGGGAGCCCATTGCTACACCTTGTTCTTGCAAAAAGAACTCCTTGTTGAACATAAAAAAATTCGAAGTCAATACTATGTCAAGCATTTCTGTAACTAAATCAATTTCAGATCTAGGGGCCCCTAGTTCCTTCAGTAACAGTCCTATCCATTCCACCGCTTCCAAGTGTGGAATGGAAGTGTACAGATCAATAACGTCAATGGTCAAAAAGTTGTTACTGGCATCAAAGGGAATGTCATTAATGTTGTTTAAAAATGTCCAAGAATCTTTGCAAATACATGAAACACCCCTGATGTATTTAGTCAATATATTATCAATCAACTGTGAGCAATGGTAGGTGATGGAAGACCGTGCATCTATCAGGGCCCTCATAGGAGGGTCCTGCACATTTTTATGTATTTTAGGGATCCCAAACATTACTGGCACTTTTGATGGAACAATGTCAATGTAATTGAAGGTATTTAAGTCAGTTTTGCCTTCCAAAAAGAGATCCCTAAAATATGATCTAGTACGTCTTTGTGAAGTGTTAACTTCACTTAAAGATACCGGTTTGTATGCAATACTCTCAAGAGTAATCTTCATTTTATCTACATATTGGAACTCATCAAATACAACTACACCACCGCCCTTGTCCGGTTTTATAAACCTGACAGGGAGGTCAGTAAGGTAGCGTAGTCCCATTTGTTGTTCCTTTGTAATGTTAAATTTAGTATTTTTGTGCTTTTTAGACTCTAATAGGGAATGTCTTAAATCCATTTCACAAATGGTTTCAAACAAATGTAAATCATTGTGTACAGGAGGGTTGAAAACACTAGGCATCCTTAAATCACTAGTTACTTCACTACCCACATCGCCATATAATAATTTTAAATTTAACTTACGCGTAAAACATTTCAAATCAATAATAGTCTTAGCGATATTCCCTGAAGTACTAGGTATAAAGGTATAACCTAATGCCAATAGTTCAACCGTTTCATTGTCAATATTGACACTAGAAAAGTTATATACATTGAAATCATCGTTTTTGTTCTTCAAAATCCTGGGTAAACAATCTTCTTGGGCAATGTCACAATCAACACGGGTGCCTATTGTCATCTGTTCCTGTTGTTGAAGGATGGTTTCCTGCGGTTGCGTTGGCCTAAAAAAACACCCTTATTATTATAATTGATAGGGTTGTTTTGGTTGGTTTTCAGTCTATTACTACGTCTAGGACCTTGTTTAATGTTCTCTGTTTGATCGTCATGGGTCTCATCTATCCCATGATTAGTTTCATCAGTACCAGGATATAAGTTGTCTTCCTCTCTAAAAAACGTAGCATTAGTATTAGATTCTGAAACAACCAGATGTGGAAAAGCTTTCCCTTGTTGGTAAGCTTGTCTATCTCTGAACAGTTTTTTATCTTTGTTACTCTTAAGCTTAGTAAGTAATGCATCTATGCTTACAAAAATACGTTCATAATCGTACTTGAATTGTGAAAAGGCCGTATTAATTTTTATGACATTGTCCAGAGTATTGATTTCATCAGTCAAAGTTTTAATATGCAGAGAGTAATGTTTAACAATGGTATTCAGTAACTGCACACCTTGTTCCTGGAAAAGGGCTCTCAAATCGTTATAAAAAACGTCATCAGTTAAAAGACCTGATGGAGAGAAATTGTTCCTAAGCCCCTTTGGAACAAGATTTTCCGTTATGCATTGTTGGAAATAAGCTGATTCAAGTTGTAATTTTCTCAGCTTCAAAACTTTTTTGTCCAACAGTTTTAAATTGTCTGTTAAGTCAATACTGGGAGGCCCTGGGTTACCAATGTTAGACTTCCCTAGTTGCACGTTAAAGTTGTTTTCAAACGTGAAAGCTCCTACATTCCCCATCCATTCAGAAAGGGAAAACATAATATTTTGTGTAGGGTTACCTGTATTGGCATGCCTCGAAGTATGCGCCGTTCCTGTAGATTCACGAATGTCAGTACTGTTATCATTTCCGCAAATTTGAGTACGCTGTCCTGTTTGTGAAGCAGTAACTCTTTCAAACCTCAGGCTAGTTTCACCGCCTGTGTTCGGAGCATTCAACTCTGTTAAACGGAACGGTTGGCTCGCTGGAATACTCGGCGTACCACTTACTACACCGGAAAAAGTCCTACCGAAGTTCAAACTGATGTCCGCACCTGAATTCGTGCTGTTTGACTCAGAGTTACGTTGAGGTTGACTCGCAGGAATAGTCGATGTACTACTTCCTGAACCAGGTCTCGATGACGTGCTAAATGCTGGTAAATTAAGCCCCACATTCGCTTTTTCATGTTGAATTAAGTCCATTCGGACATTAAGGAGATCGATCTTTTTTGACAAGTTGGCTAGAAGGTTAACAATGTCCACATTTCCAGTGTTATTGCTGTCTGCGGTAGTAGCGAAAATGTTAGGTGTGTCCGGTGGAGACGGGGATCCGGATATCCGGATGCCATAGGTTCAAACCAAACAACCAACGAAAAAGGCAACAAACTATTAAAACAGCAAGGCAAGTGGAGTTCCGAGTTCGCACCAATAACACCCACAGTCCAGTAGTCCTTAACACAGTTTTATTCCTCAAAAACAAACAAAAGCGTTTTCGCTATGGACTCGTAGCTTCATCAGAGGTTAATGCAAACAATTAATACACTGAGGAAGAAATCCTTTTAACAAGCATAGGCTCTGGTTGTAGGAAGTGACGAAATTTCAATTAATTACTCTTTCCTCTAACCACCTTTTGACATAAAAAAGATCCGAAAAATCATGTTTGAATTAGTTGCAATACATTAAGATGTAACATCAGACATACAACACTCAAAAAGTTTTTTAAAAATTCAGTTGATGTGTAATAATAGTAACAAGAAATAAGTTACTAACATTCATTAGCCTGTTTGTAAAATTGTAAAATTAACAACTGTTATACTCCTAATGTGCCATTTCATTAACTAATACTAATGCATTCATATCCAATCTGTCACTGTTAATCATATTTAAAAATAAATTCACATTTAGACTTAACATAAATTTAACCAAATTAAATTCAAAAACATAATGTAAACTCATTTCTCCAAAAAAAGAGGATAAAAACTGCTTGTTCTGTGGGTGTTATTGGTGCGAACTCGGAACTCCGCTTGCCTTGCTGTTTTAATAGTTTGTTGCCTTTTTCTTTGGTTGTTTGGATGCATACTAGACCAATGTAAAATCTTATTTTTCCTGCAACTTTTCTTATGCATCTTAGTGGTGATGCTACCAAGCATGTCCTTATTGACATTGATGCCTGAAAAGTCAATTTGAAATTTAGAGTGTTGTGAAGTAAAAGATAGACAGGTGGTAGTACTACCTAAATAGTTGACAAAAAACTCTAGTTGGCTCTCAATACCATGCCAAACAAGAAAAATATCAACAAACCGTTTGTAAAAAGTGACATATTTCACAAACAGGGGTGAGCAGAATACCTTATCTTTCTCCCATTGGGCTAAGACAATGTCCGCATAGGTATTAGCACAGGCTGTGCCCATCGCGACACCAATTTCTTTGTAGAAAAAACTTTCTCAAAGAGAAATACATTGTTTTCCAAAAATCAGGTCCAACAGGGCACATATCATGTTAACCTTACTGTTGGAAAAGTTGCTTTCTTTAGATAAGAATTTCTTATATTCTCAATACTATCGTCATTTGATATAACCGTGAACAAAGAGTTCACATCCAGTGTTACACAGAAAGCATTCCTTTCAGATTGATTATCCATTATATGTCTACTTTACTGTTGAACATCCCACTATACCTGCTATATATGGCCTGCCTAAGGTCCACAAAGACCTCTCAGATCCACCCCTTTGACCGATTGTGTCAAGAAGAGATTGGATAACTGAGCCAATGTCCATATATATGGAAAAATAACTTAAAAAGGTGTTGAGTACTGCACCAGCCATTTCGATAGATAGTAAACAGTTCTTGGAACACTTATTCTCATGGGCTGATTCTAGATCTGCAGTTGACATCAGGAATGCTTTCTTTGTAACACTGGATGTGAACTCATTGTTCACTGTTATACCAAATTACGATGGTATTGAGAATATAAGAAATTCTTGTCTAAAGAAAGCAACTTTTCCAACAGTAAGGTTAACATGATCTGTGCCCTCTTGGACTTTTGGAAAACAATGTATTTCTCTTTGAGAAAGAGTTTTTTCTACAAAAAATTGGTGTTGCGATGGGCACAGCCTATGCCAATACCTATGCTAACATTATCTTAGCCCAATGGGAGAAAGATAAGGTATTCTGCTCACCCTTGTTTGTGAAATATGTCACCTTTTACAAACGGTTTGTTGATATTTTTCTTGTTTGGCATGGTAATGAGAGCCAACTAGAGTTTTTTGTCAACTATTTAGGTAGTACTACCACCTGTCTATCTTTTACTTCACAACACTCTAAATTTCAAATTGACTTTTTGGACATCAATGTCAATAAGGACATGCTTGGTAGCATCACCACCAAGATGCATAAGAAAGGTTGCAGGTAAAATATGATTTTGCATTGGTCTAGTATGCATCCAGGCCACGTTACTAAAAACATTTATTAAGAATCAAGTGTTACGTTGCAAAAGACTATACAGATAAGGGAGATATGCAGGATGCAGTTAAAGGCCTCTATGTAGATCTTGAGAATAGAGGTTGTAAAATAAATGACATTGACAAGGCTGTGGAAGAGATTAACTCTCTAGATGAACATAAGACTAAGCCATATTTTTCAAGTGGGATTTCAACAGAAACATTGGATACAAAGGGAAAATATGATCAGGTTATCAAAAGGATGTGTTTAACATTCTCTAGTGATGTGAGCAAAACCTGTGAAATAGTTAAAAAAAAACTGGCCCATCCTAATTACAGAGCCAGATATTAGTAGGGTCCTAGGTCCTACTCCTAAATTTAGTTTTAAGAATAATAAAATCTTAAACAAAGATTATGTTACAGACATAATAATGTTAGAGCTAAGTCTATTTCTGAACGCAGGGGAACCTATGCGTGTAGAGCATGCAACATTTGCAGTAATATCTGGTCAACTACTATGATTATGTATCCAGTGTACCTGAAACCAATAGAATTTCAGTTCTGTGCTGATTGTTGCACCAATAATATAGTTTAATTTGCTAAGTGCAGCTTATGTGATGCTTACTACAAAGGTAAGACTTAATCGTATGCTAAAAGAGAGAATAATGGAGCATCTCAATGATATAAAGAACAATAAAGTAACTAATGCCTTACCTAAGCATTGTTTAGATTTTGGTTTGCAACACACTTTTAAATTATTGGTGCTACAGATTATTAACGAAAGTTTAAGAGAAGGAGATATATGTAATGAAACAGAGTTTATAGAATTAAGATGGATTGTTGATTTTAAAGCTCATGTATCACCTGGCCTTATTGCTGTTTCTTTAAAACTTGTCCTGAGAAAGAGAGATTTGCAGCACCGATTTATTTTACGTGTTTTTATTGGTTGTTGGCATGCATTTAAACTGTCTTGATATTCACATTTTTATTAAGGTCTGAAGAAGAGGGCAACCTCGAAAGCGCTTACCTTTGTTACTACTTTTGAATTAAAAGTTTTTATTTTCCAGTCTACACGCCTTTTACTTTTTATATTTATTACTTTTGGGTTTGTTGGCTCCACCACTTTCTCGTTTTTTGGTACTTCAAGGATTTGGCAAGCCTGTCCCAGCTCCCTGCAAGGAAATACCTGCAAGCTCTGGGATACATGGCCTCTTGCATTCTCATGATTCCATATGCAAGACTGCATATGAGGAAATTGCAATGGTACCTCAAGAACCTTTGGTGTCAATGCACACAGGACCTGGATATGATAATTCCTCTGCTTCCATGTCTGCTGAAAGAGTTTCTTTGGTGGGCAACAGCCTGTCTACAAAACAAATGCATGCCTTTTTGCCCACCTCCTGCCATTCAAGTTCTTACCACAGACACATCAGATTATGCCTGGGGAGCTCACCTGGATGGCAGAGGGATACAGGGACGTTGGAACGCCCAGCCAATGCACCTGCACATAAACCTAAAGGAGTTGATAGCAGTTCAGCAGACTTTACTACCTTTCAAGCATCTTCTATCTCTAGGAACTCTGCTTGTCAGAACAGACAACACCACAGTCATGTGGCACATCAACAAACAGGGAGGGACTCATTCTTACCCCCTGTGCAGACTGAGCATGATTCTCTGGTCCATATCAGAATCCTTGGGCCTGCATCTCCTAGCTCAGTTTCTTCCAGGGAGAGATCCTCACAAGTGGCAAGTGAACAGAGCAGTCTTTTACAGCATCATTCAATGTTGGGGCACTCCTCAGGTGGATCTTTCTCCTCTCCAGACAACCACCTTCTACCATTTTTTTGCACCAGACAGCATCACAGCAAGGCCTGGAGAGTGGATGCTCTGTCCTTCCCTTGGACGCTTCTGTCAGTTTATACCTTCCCTCCTTTTCCCAGAGTATTATTGAAGATCAGGGACGAAAGACCAAGGACTACACTCAAAGCTGCAGACTGGCCCAGGTAACATTGGTATCCACTGCTTCGCAGTCTCTCCCAATTTCCTCCTTGGCTCTTCCTCTGAAACCAGATCTTTTGGTTCAGGAAGGGGGAAATATTCTACATCCTCATCTTCAGTCTCTCCATTTGGCAGCATGGCTCATTGTATGAATCAGTCTATTTCTTCTTCCCTTTCCCAGCAGGTGGTTAATGTACTTCAGGAGACCAGGAGGCCTAGCACTAGGAAGTCTTACATTGGCAAATGGGAAAGATTCTCTCACTGGATGCAGGCTAGAGGGGAATCTTCTTCTCAGACTACTCTTCCTCTGATCCTGGAATACTTGGCTGATTTGCTTCAGGGTGGTCTTTCTTTTTTCTCTGTCAAGATCCATGCTTCCGCCATTTCTGCTCATTGTTCTTTTGAGCAGCCCATTTTCTCTCATCCTCTGATAAAAATGTTTCTCAGAGGTGCTTGCAACTTAAAACCTCACAGAAGGGCACATACTCCAGCCTGGGATCTTAATTTTGTTCTAGAGAAACTCACTCTTCCTCCTTTTGAGCCAGCTGCCACTGCAGATTTATAGTTTTTCTCTTGGAAGACTGCCTTCCTTTTGGCTATAACTTCAGCTTTGATGGCTGTGAAGCCTTTTCTTATTTTCCATGCAGATCATGTCTCTGAGAACCAATCCCTCTTTTATGCCTAAGGTGGTTTCTAGCCTGACTCTTAATCAGTCCATACACCTTCCTGCTTTCTTTCCTAATCCTCGAAATAGAGGAGAAATAATCCTACATTCTCTTGATGTGCACAGACAGCTCAGGATTTACCTGGACAGCACTAAAGACCTTTGGAAATCAGCACAGTTATTGGTCAGTTTTGCCCCTGGAGCTCGGGGCAAAGCTATCTCTAAGCTAACTATCTCTAAGTGGATTGCACATTGTATTGCTTTCTTTTATTCCTTTCATGGCAAGGTTCCTCCTCAAGGGGTTAGACCCACTCCACAAGAGCAGCTTCCACTTCTGCAGCCTTTTTAAGGGGTGTCCCTACTAAAGACATCTTAGAGGCTGCCACATGGTCTTCTGTTCACACTTTCACAAAGCATTATAATTTGCCTTTGTTTTCTAGGGCCAGGGCAGGGTTTGCCACTGCTGTAATGCAGGGCATTCTCTCCAATCCTTGAAACTCTTTGTGCCTCCTCCCTTTTCTCTGAGCTTTGGTAATCAACCCATTGGTTAGGACTGCAACAGTGAAACACGATGAACATAGTACAGTTGTGTACACTTACCATAAATGTAGATGTTCGAGTGTATTCACTGTTGCAGTCCTGGTTTCCCTCCTTCCCCTTTTTTGGTCCTCTCCTGTTCTTTCCTAAGGTACAGGCTGAATCTGGTTTTATTTGCCAAAGTTTCTTTTGGCTTAAGCCTGGTTTCCTGGGGGCTCCTGACTGTTATGGAAAGAAAGACTGAGGAAGTGACGTCGGCTGCCTCCTTTTGTATCAGACTTCCTGACGTCCTTTACAACCGATGACAGCCAATGTCATATTTACTTATCTTTGGTATTCTGGCCGATTGAGGGCTACCGGGAGCCGGATAACCCATTGGTTAGGACTGCAACAGTGAATACACTTGAACATCTACATTTATGGTAAGTATACACAACTGTACTTTGTCAGTCATTGGAAGATTGAATAACAGCTCCCAATTCACAGTCAGCTACAAACTTAACCATAGGCTAGGATAATTGGCCTGAATGTCTGAGAAATAGATGTCAAATAACAGAGAGCCCAAAATTGTGCCCTGTGGTTACACCCCTGATTTTTTTTTTTTTTTAGCTTTCAGAAGTGGCATTTGTGTTCTGACAGGCGATCAGTTAGATAAATTAATTACATAACAAGGAGTTGATAGCAGTTCAGCAGACTCAGATTTGCAAGTTTTTTAATAATGTCTGGAAGGGCTAAAGTGTCACACGCCTTAGTCACATTCATATATGCTGTATGTACGTCATAACCAGTGTCCACCACTTCAGTGACTTTTTCAAAAAAAGTAATGAGGTTAAAGGGACAAGACTTTCTTTTGACAAAGTCAAATTGATGAGGGTCCAGGATAAACAGATTTTCAGTGTCTCGATTAATGAGATCTGAGGTAATGCATCCCATACCTTTACATATGAGGCTTGTGAGACTAATGGGTTTATAGTTACTGGGGTCTGTTAATGGCTGCCCTTGTGTAATAGTATTACAGTGGCAGTTTATTTCGGTTTTCAGGAATGTAACCAGTGGAGAAACTGAGATTAGAAAGTATGGCTGCAGATAGTTGATAGGTGAGAGGTGATATGTTGCAGTAACAGTCAGACAACATTGACCCATAGGTGATATATTCTTAACCTTTGAGAAGACTGACAAGTCTTGATCCATAGCAATGGCTTTACTACACTTTACATAGTAATTAAATTATATGGCACTGACTGTGGAATCTCTGGAAGAGTGATAACTTTGGGAATAGTAAAATTTGCATTAATTTTTTCATTTACGATACTAGCTCTTTTCTTTGGGTGAGAAGGTGCAATATTATTTTGGACTAGTTCTTAACATTGAGTGTTAGTTCTTAAACTTCCTGACCTAGGTAAAGAATGACTTATAGTTATATCTGGTTTTAGTGGCTATTTAAAGTGTGCATTCAATTAATATTCACAACGGTTCTCTTAAACTCTTTCCTAGTTTGCTTAAGTATGCTGTTAAGGAGTGTAGAATGAAATGTCTTAACAAGCATTAAGGAATTTGTTTCACTTGTTATGTAATTAATTTATATTGGTATTCCTTCACAGGGGGTTGTTTTAAAATATCTCATTATATATGTTGTGGATAGAGCGACTGCTTTAATAATACAAATAAGTTGGGAGTTCAAACATCAAAGACATAAATGGCAGTTTTAACAGTGGGATCCATTGAAGGAGCACTGTAATGGAATTTATTTAGGTTCTCAAGTAAACAAAGGTTTGCCTTTGAAAAATCCCTAAATACAGAGGTATTTACATGGTAACTACCACCAGATTTAAAAGAAAAGTTCATTGATTTTATTGTGTGATTTAAAAGGCAAGATGATACATATGTAGGTGTGCAAGAAGTGGCCATATATTTGAGGATAAGATCAAGGGTATTGGGGAACCTAGTAGGGTAATTAACTCTCCTATCTCAAAAATTCTTGAAAAATGTATCCACCTACAACTCTTACCCTACGTGTTAGAGAATCAAATATTGACCCCCTACTCAAGACGGTTTCAGACCTGGTCACAGCACCACTACTGCCTTGCTCTCCTTTATTGAAATTATTAACTCTGCTCGTCATTCTGGCAATATAGTTTCTACCCTCCTTCTCTACTTATCTAAGGGCTTCAATGCTGTATCCCACAGTCTCCTCTTGTCCAAGCTCTGTCATCTCAGCCTATGTTTTCTTCCATTAACTGGTTCACCAGCTACCTCTCAGATAGAGAACAAGCTGTAAAGTGGAATAATTGTACTTCTTCCTCTATCCATACTCCAACAGATGTTCCACAAGGTTCTATACTGGGCCCCTTACTGTTCAACATTTTTATCAATGACTTCTATCAGAACATGCCCAATGTTAAACCTGTCCAATACACGGACAACTCTGCCATCATCCTCTCAGCCAATTCTCTCCCTAAACTTATGAATTTAAGGTGACTTCTCCTACATCAAAAACTGGATGCTAGGGAACCATCTAGCTCTCAACGCATCAAAATCCAAAATTATGGTATTCACCCCCTTCCAGACACACCAAAATTGACAAAGCATCTTTCTCTATTGTCAGCCAAAACAAGACCTCTATTGAAATTGCTCCCTATACAAAGCTACTGGGAGTCCTTATTGACGATCAATTAAAATTTGACACACGCCTACAAACTAACATTAAGAAAACTCATCAAAAGCTTGGAATGCTATACGACACAGCCGCTACCTTACTCCGTCAACTAAACAACTCCTAGCTACCAAATGTCTCATTCCCTCTCTCTTATATGGAGCCCCTCTCCTTACTAATCTTCGGTCTACCCTAAAATCCAAACTATCTTCCTGCTATTGTAAAATCTCTTACGTTTGCCACCAGATCCACATCCCCCACTCACCACCGTGATTCCCTCCATTCCCTAAACTGATTGGAACTTCAAAACTATCTGACAAATATTCAACTCACAACAGCACATAATCTTATTTTCAACCTTTCTAACTGTCCTTCCCTCTCCTACACCCTAAAAATGCATCAGCCTCATGGAGTACGCAGATCCAACAATCAAAATCTCCTCGAAGTTTACAAACCCATACATAACTATCTTTGCCCCTTGCCAGATCCTTGAATTCACTTACCCCACACATTAGAACTACCCATAATCACCCCCCCCCTTCAAGAGCTTACTCCACTCTCATCTCTCCTTCCTCTGGGAATGCTCCTGCTCTCACCACACCTGATGCTTTCCACCCCTTTCATTTTTCCTATCCCAATTTCAAGATAAGACTCCCATAAATCTGTTGAATGTATATTTTCAGTTTCAGTGTTACCTTGTAAGAGCTCGTATATATTGTGTATTACTTGTAATTTTTGTTTGCTTCTTTTGTTATTGTAAATAATGTAAATACTGTATTATAGGAGCTTTTCCCCCTGGGCCTTCATTGAAAATGGGCTCAACATGGCCCAATGGACTTTCCCAGTTAACAAACTGCAAATAAATAAAATAAAAAAAAATAATAATTGTACAAGGGAGTTGGAATTTATAATGTCTAGGAAGCACTGTGCATGAAGACCACTGGCAGTGTAGGTCAGTCAGTTTATGGGTGGATAACTGAATTCCCCCAGTAGAAATGTGTTTATTACGGGATTTCAGTTAAGGTCTTAATATAGCTGACTGTGGAAGAGTGTAGTCTAAGAAAAGCCATATTTTCACTTAATTTGACTAAATGGGCATGATTCTTTCAACTTGTTAATTCTGTGATAACCTCTGGGTCTGGGAAAGAAAACAGGTACACAGAGACAGGCAGCAAAATGGGTCAGCTGTATTAAATAGATGCTGTATCCAATTCTTTCTGCCAGCTGTTTCTCCATTTGTATATATTCTCCCCTTCCTTAAATTGACCATCCACAGCAACCTTAGACCAGTGAAAGGGTCATGTCAATTTCTTTCTTGCTTTTTATTTTATGGCTGTCTTAATCTAGATGACGGGACATGAGTGATCAAGAAGCGACAATTATTTAAGCAATTTTATAGGACATGGCACAATATTTATCTATAACAAAAAACAAAATAACTGGCAGACCTTGGGATAAAAGCTCCGTAGTACAAACTCCAAATACAAATAAATTTCAAATAAGATAACCGGACTGTGGAGCAACCAAGGCTAAAAAGTCATTTATATCCACAACAGCAGCATATAAGAAGTCCATGAATCAAAAATAAAGTCTGTTTAAAACGCAGGTTTATTCGACAATGGAGTCCGGTTATCTTATTTGAAACAATATTTATATATGCTTCAGGCACAGTATTTGTGTATGCTTCAGAACATTAGGCCTCCATTTAGCTTGAAGTGTCTGTTGCATAAAATTGCAAGACACTATTTTGAGAGTCATAAATCTGAACACTGAACTGAAATGTCAAAATAAGCAGTAAACACTTAAACTCACTGTAATGATATTAAAGCATTTTATAGAGGGACTTTGTCCTCTGCCTCTTGACATAGGGGGTACCCTCACAACCCTTATCCATACTAATTTTAAGTTAATGTATTAAAGTTAGGGGGATTCTCTGAAGTAGCACAATGCTGAAACAGTTTGTATTCAGTCATATTTGTACTCTGTGTCAGTGATCCCAATTTCACAGCTGATACCCTTGCACATTTGAACAGATCACTATATTTGATTACTATCTAGTTAGTGAACATTAGAAGTGTGTGTGTGTGTGTGTGTGTGTGTGTGTATATATATGTATATATGGGTTCACTACTAAATCTGGAATTATGGAATCTCGAGACTCTGAAGCCCGAAGACCAGAATCTTGAGATTTCGTAATATCAAAATTAAAAGAAATAAATTTTTAAAGCATATGCAGGGGGGCAAGCCCCCCTGCACCCCCTACAACTTAAATATACCAACTGCGAGATCGCACCACAGTGAAGTGAACAGCAAAATAGTGCCATGCAGAGCAGAATGTAGTGCGATCTGTGAGTTGTGTATTTAAGTGCAGGGGGTGTGGGGGGGTGCAGGGGGGCTTGCCCCCATGCATATACATTCTAAATGTTTTTTTCTTTTTATTTATTTATTTTTTTAATTTTGATATTATGGAATCTCGAGATTGTGGTCTTTGGGCTTCAGAGTAATTCAAGATTTAGTAGTGAACCCGTATATATATATATATATATATATATATATATATATATATGTGTGTGTGTGTTTGTGTGTGTGTGTGTATATATATATATATATATATATATATATATATATATATATATATATATATATATATATAATACAATATGCTTAAGTTATCCATACCTCTCAACTGTACAGATTTTCGCAGAATGTCCAGAGTTGTGCCTCATATTTTTGGTGTGTTCCTCCTAAAATCTGTACTGTCCTGGCAAATAGTTGAGGATTGAAGTCATTAAATAATGACAAACATTTCAGTTTAAGACTCCACATCCTTCAGAAAATCCATGCTAATGCAAGATCTATCATTATATCAACTTTCTAAGTTTGTAAGACCAATATTTAAAATCTGTCCCTATTTTTCCCCCCATCATTTTAGGGTTTGTCCAGAGTTTTTGCTCCCAGAGGTTGAGAGGTATAATCACCACCATAGCTTCTGAGATGATGCTTACAGGAAGCCTTATTTTTATCAAGAAAATGTTTTTGCCAAGTTTAATTGATAAGCTTTCTGTCTCCTTACGTCTCCCCTAAATTCATTTGCAGATACTAAATAGTTTGTGATTAGTATCTGTAAGAGTTACTTAATAATTATGCCACAACTTTTCCTTTTCCTAGAAATTAATGATACAATTTGGTTCTAGCACAGTGCACAATGCTTCTTACTTGCAGCTTTGCTAGATCTACATGGTACATAGTTGCAAATTAAGCTTTCTAACTTATTATAAAATATATTCCTGATTTCATCAGGTTTTTTTTGCCTTTAAAGATCTCCATCTAATCCCATAACCCTAACTCAGACCTAATAAAGACAGTTATGACTGGGTCACTGATAACTAATCAACTTATTATGTGTTGGGATGCCAAGAAATTCACCTCGATGGCAATGCCACTCTAGTGTTTAACTGATTTGTTTTTTCTGAATATTGTAGTGTAGTCACTGTGGTCCCCACGCTATATCTCTTACATTACTTCTTTTACTCCGTATTGTACCAAAATCAGCTTTCCAGAAGACACCAAGTTAATGGAGAGACATGTATAGCTTGAATGTCTAATAAGCCTGAAACCCCAAGGCTTGTAAACACAGCATCCAAGATATTGCCCTACCTAGTGGGGAAATCTACATGCAGATAGTTATTGATACTTTGGAAGAGTTCTGCCAACTGCAAATACCAGTGACATTTAAATCCCCTGCCATTAATTAACTATGGCTGTCACCTCATTTTCTCAGCTTGCTCATGAATATGTCTAGCTCAACAGAACAAAAAAAGTATAGGACTTGTATAAAACCCTATAATAATAATAATCATAATGGTACATTGACCAACTGGCCATGGGTAAACAATAGGCTTCCCCTGTGTACTGGATTAGCACATAGTTGCAGTCATACAGCTGTAATGTAATTTTAAAAACTGAAACTCTAGTCAGTTACTATAATTCTACTATGGATAATATGAGATTTTTTTTTTTTAATGTGGAATTAGTCTTTCTGTCTTTTGCTTTATATCCAACTCACACACATGGTTACATACATACATACGTACACACACAGCAAAACATATACATTGTTTTCTGCAGAGGTTATTGAGTTTTTAATGTATAAAATATGAATTTTGAAGACCTTGAGAAGTAAGTAAGCAGTGAAACTCATTTTTCCTTTTCTCTCACCGCTTCAGTATTACTGCTGCAAGAAGGAGGACTCAGATGAGGATGAAGAGGAGCCGGACTTTGCAGTACATTCTCATCTTCCTTCATCCCATTATAATCACAATGTAGTGTCGACCAATGGGCCATCCCCTTATACGTCATCATTTTCAAAAAAGCACTCCCAGTCACGAACTGTATGCCCTAGCTGCACTCACTATGATCTGCCCTTCATTGTTCACCCACCAGAAGAGATTCGCAATGGTGGTGATCGTATCAGCTATAAGACTGTCACTCAGGAAGAGTTGGAGCTCCCTGTGAACGTGACATCTCTTCAGCCAGTGGATCACAACAGATTATCGGCAATGAGAGAAGCCTTTTCTCGCAGCAGAAGTATAAGTACTGATGTGTAAATTACAGGAAATTTGGGGGTTTTATATGCCTTTATGGCTTTTAATAAGATTACAGTAAATAATAAAACAAAATTGTCACTGTTTTAAAATGAATGTATTTGTATATATCACTATTATATAGATTCTTAAGAGAAAGGATGGATCATAGGAAGTAACATTTAACATTATTGTTTTCAATGACTAACCTTTGCTTTTAATGTTACTTCTTTTTATAAAGACATGAAAGAGGAGATTTTAATATTGTGCTTTATTTTATATGATAGAAAGGAAATGAAAGCCTGTTGCATATATAGCAGATGGTTATTACAAAATGTTTTTATTATTTGTCATGTGAAGCCAGGATGAAGGATAGATGAAAATGTCAAATGAAAATATTCTGTAAATTGTATTGTTTGCAAATGGCCAGTCTTTGTGCTGCTATATTTAGGCTAATCTAAATTTTCTGAGAGTAATTCATATTTAAAAAATACAGATTTATAGATGCAGCACTCCTTGTAGACAAAGCAAATTGCTTTCAAACCACTGCAGGCTAGAAAGAAAATGTCACTTTGAAGGAAAGATTAATTATAATACAACACACAATAAAAGTTCTACATTTCTAAGGAACCCATATTTAATATTAAACAATATGCGTGAAGATTATTTTGACATAAGTGACATTTCTGAAGTGTAGCACTTAAAATTCCAAAATGTTTCTTTTTTTGGTGGAGGGTGAATTATTTTCCTCTCAATCTGTTAATGATATTGCAATAGGTAACTATTTATAAATCATAATATTTACTGGAAGACGATACGTTACTTGTAAAACATCTGTACAGTCAATGTTTGAAACTTGATTAAAGCTGCTTCTTTTATTTTTCAATGCTTACTTTTTAGAATAAAATAATTAAATCTACTGGTTAGTGGTTCAAACTGTCACTTTTACTGCTGTACGGTTCTGTTAACAGAGATTTCATAATGGTTTAACAGATGATGGTAGGATAACAGTTTTCCTGCACTGTATAGCAGATACTTCAGACTTGTATTCTAGAACCCTACAATTTCTGCCTTATGTGACTTTTTCATGGCAACTTGGGACAGTGGAAGACTTAAGTACAATACAAAGATCCTCCTGACTCCAAGATCACTTTTGGTAATATGTTTAGATATACAATTTTCTGAAAAGAAAGGCAGTATTTCATCCCCTTAAACAATTATTTCAGTCACAATTAGGAATAAAATTGTTCCAGTATGCTGATTCTATATAAATCCCATTATTAAAATGAAAAATAATAACATAGTTATCCAAACTCATTTAGTCTGATTATCAGACTAAAGCACTATATATGAAAATTGAGAAAATAAAGCCATACATGCTGAATCTGAAAAAAAAAAACATCCACAGTATGCGTTTTACTAAAATAAGCTTTTTTTTCTGTAGTACTGCCATGTTAGTAATGTTATTATTTATTAGCTGTTTCTTCTTTTTTGCAAAAAAGTAGTCCACTAGAAACAGAAGAATGCACAGATTCCCTTTCCAGTGTAAGATATTTTTAAATAAAATAAGGACTACATTGCTAATCATGCTGTTATACTAGGTACAATAACAGTGGAAATGTGGATGGTGCTGAGGGAGTGAAATAGAATTAAGCTGATAAATAAGGTATCTAGTTATAAGTTATCTGTTTTATATACAACTGGATTTTTGATACTGTATTATCACAGTTAGTGAGGCTGTAACCAAGCAGGCAGTCTTATCATTAATAATAGCTCAAGCTTGTGTTTTGTTAGGTAAGCTAATTTGTCATGAATTTAACACTTTTTTTCTGCTTACACCACAAAAGTGGGAGTGTTCCTGATTTATTGTGGAATGTCATCAAATAATGTAATAAAACTTTCTGAGATTCTCCCAGCCACTGGTTTGTATGTACAAGTTTGGTATAGATGAATACAGTTGTTACTTATTATAGGTCATTCATTTTCAGTTTTACGAGAAACTCGTAACCTTCTATAACTGGAACTGCCTGCCCACTGTAACACATATATACTCTATATTCTCAGTATTTGTCATTTTTTACCAAATGAATAAATATGTCAGACTTGAATGTTTCTTGTTCTTGCTTCTTATATCTATTTTAGTCAATGCTTGAAAGTGATTTATAAAAATATATTACATTGAGTATTTTGCAGCCACTAAAGCAACCTTGATCATGGCTATAAAAGTGAAATGCCAGATATTGCACAGATGTGATTTGAAGTGTGTTAGCACATTTTCCTTTGCATTTTTTTTAATACTCATCCACACTTATTCTTTCTCAACTTGTTTTTAAAATGTTACTGTGTAAGTGGTTGATTTTGTGGACAGCCCCTAAAAGCCACATTATTTACATGTGATGACAGAGAATGCCAGTGGGTTGTTTCCATTTTCAGTAAAATGCCTGAGAGGAAAGTTGCTGAAACAGTTATTAATTAGTTAATAAACGTACATGAAATAGTATACAATGAAAAATAAGAATAATTAAAAAATAAATTATCAGACTGTAGAGACACACATTACATTAATTTCTCAAACAGTGTAAAATTAAAAATGTGATAAATACCAAAGTACAATGGAAGCAGGGAATGATAATTATTAACATTGGAGAAAAGGCTGAATCAGCATCAGTAACTATAATGTGCATCACTGATTTGTTTTATTTTAATTAGATATGTACGCATATGTTTGTGTGTATGTGATACAGAAGAAAGACCTGACAACCTACTTACATTTCCCTTATGCCTTTTAAACTCCACAGGAAGTGATGGCTGTCCACAGAAAGTGGTGCTATCCACAGGGGTCACATTAGGAGTCAACTAAGACTTGAGTAAAAGACGCAGAGAGAGAATGTCTTGGATATATAGGATATCATCCTTTTTCATAGCAGTGAAATATCATAAAAATCACAAAACTTCTGCAGATGTTATTATAGTACAACTATATATATATATATATATATATATATATATATATATATATATATATATACACACACTCAGTATTAAATTTTAGTGATGATCTATGAAATTATCTCATAAAAACTAACCCAATCATTTGAGCTCTTTGAGATGCACAAATCAAGTACTTTACTTTGGTGGCCATACTTTCTTATTTTATCTTGTGTATAAGTACATGTGGATCAAAATATTGTTTTTGATTGGCTGCATCATGAGCAAATTGTATGTAGCCCTCTTAGTATCACTGAATATGTTTACCACAAATTTTATTCAAATGTGCTTTAAAAGGGCAGCTAAGTGAAGGGTTCATTTCAGTTTGACTCTCCATAGTTTCCAGGGCCCAACATTGCATCCAAAATGTGTGTATATGTGTATGGTTTTATTTTTATTTGTATTTAGTTCATTATTTTGATACAAACCAGAATTCTTGAGGTACACCAATTAAAGTGTGATGCTCTGCACAAGAGAAGGAAATATCTCTTCAGTTCTGTCGGGACACAATGCATGCTAAACATGTCCTGAAGTTTCATATTATTCAAGCATAGCTGCTACTTCCTAGACTAACAGAAGATGACTAATACAGTAGCTCCTTTCTATCAGCTTCATTCCCACAGGAATTCTTTCACTATGATGCTTAAAATCTGCTTCTCACTTTATAAATGTTAGTCCAATTTAACGTAAGGGCTTTATGCTTATTACTTTGTCAGTAGTATTGTCTGGGTTTAAGAGAGGGGTTTCCAAGCAAAACTACTAAATGCTAATATTTTTCAAATTATTATCATTAATTTGTGTGGCCTTTCAAATTCACTTTTACTGAGTTGGCAAAGCTGTACACACACATCTACAAAAATGAATGTTAGAAATGTGTCTTGTTCATGTTTTTTAGAGCCTGATTGCTTTTGGCCTATTCAGGGAGAGATGAAGTTGCATCATGTCTGCTGAAATGTCTCCTAAAGGTATTCATCATTATCACATATCTCTCAGCTGTACATATTTTTGTAGAATGTCCCGATTTTTGGTCCATTATTGATAAAATTGTATTTTTCTAGCAAATCATTAAAGATTGAAGTTACAAAATAATGACAGACATTTGAGTTTCAGCTTTGCCCAGATTTTTTGCTCTAAGAGGTTGAGAGCTTGTGTTTGTGAGCATCTGCACATTTACAAAAAACATAAATAAGGTAAATGGAACTGACCTGCTATTGCATGTTTATAAAGTGTACTAAAACCATGTCTTTAAATAAGCCCATTGCATAATTAGGAATGTTCAGAACTACAAGCATTATAGAAGTATGTTTGATTTTGAATAAACAATGTTACAATGTCAGGATTGCTATACGTTTGGAGGATCCCTCAGGCCTGAGTCTCATAACGTACTGTAGTTCCTTAACTGAAATGCATTTTGGCAAGATTACCCTTACACTTTTTTTGCTTTGGTCTCACTCGTAATGGTTTCTGATCAGGTAGTCAGCAATTTGTCTTCTTTAATTTCCCCTTTAGACATGATGGATGTAGATGAAACTGAACCTGATTAAGCAATATCTGGGAATATTATGTTTTTTAGAACTCAGAAAAAAAAATATCTTAGAAGTTGTTGAAGTCTTGTAATTTTGCATCTACTTACCAGCGGTATTAATTTAATCAGGCATATCCTTACCTTACATTACCAATCCTTCTGATGCCATTTTTCTCTTTCCCTAATTTTTCTTTTCTCTTCTTAAAATGTTTACTGCTAGTTCTTAGTGCTTGCATTTATCCCATATCCACTCTATGCCCAAAATACTGAGATGCCTAGAGGGTTACCTAGATTTTATTTCAAATGTAGGTTTCATTCCTGAGGGCTAATTAGATATGCTGCCTTCATTGCAAAGGCCGATTCTACTCCTAAAGAAACCTTCTAGAATTATGTCCATATATGTCTGTTTTATGTCATCTGAGAATATAGTTTTTCATTCATTTCTATGTCTAAACTGCAAGCATGTCAGTGTCAGCTAATGTAAACTCAATTTTAAATATCAGCTTTATATTCCATAGTGTAAAATTTATTTGGTGGCATATCTCTACTATTTGTATTGAAAAATGACAATTCATGCTGATTGTCTGATTTCATTTGTATTTATTTACATATCATAGTAACTGATGAAGTTCACAACCACTTACGGTTTTACATTAAATAACAGTGGATTAATTTCTGACATCTACAATACTGACTCTTTTTAGATATCATAGCTCTACGTCACTGTACCACAATATAAAGCATATATCAGATACGTGTCCAAGTCATTGCAGAAGTACAGAGTGGACACGGTGCTGGCTTCTGAAAATATATAACTAGAACCCATGTGGACTAAGCAGTCCCTGTGATACAATGTGGGTACAGTCAATGGCCACCCAAACTTCTATGTCATAGAATGCATGCATTGTGGTGTTTCTCTCCTCTGCAGTCTGTGGGAGCCATATATGCTTATCCACATGCTTTAGCAATACATCAAGGAGCTAGTATAGTATGTATGATGTAGATCCCTGTGGCACATTCACTGTTTCCCCGATGGCTACTGGAAGGTCACCACAGTGAGCATGGTTAATACTATACATATCTTAGTGTCCACAATGATTGCTAGTCTGTTCTTCCTATGGGATTCCATGTTAGGATTGCATATATCTACAAACAGTTTGGATCCTAAGTCAGCTGTACAATTTTTCTGCCTGCATAATAGCATTCAGATATGTCCCTGTCATAGAGTTGGTGGTAGGCAATGGGCAATCAGATCCATCTGCCACATATGCTGATTAGCTAAAGCAGCTGCAACTCCTAGCATCTTAACCTTTATTCACTGACAAATAATGTAAAAACTCACAGCTGACTGCATCTCATTGTATGTTTTTTTATAGGTTTCTGAATCATGCTTCCATGTTACTTCCATTTGCCGTTATTCTCATTTGCATAATGTCATTCTTTTCCATATAGTTATGTGGTGACTGGCATATCATGCTTACTGCATTATTTTCTTATGTAGCATCATCACATTGCCAGTGTCTCTGAATTGCCTCACCGTACAGACCACTGCTTTACACATGATTTTGTATAGTGAAATGTGAAAATTGATTCTAATTCTTGGCCTTCCAGTGATGTAATTTTGTCACAAAACTTTACCAAACTGTCCAACACAGAATTCTACTTACCTTAAGATATCAACATTTGCATCAAAATAAACAGTAAACCTCATATCTGTACAATTTTTAACACGTTGAATTGAATGTCCTTTGGTAATATAATAATATTACAGTCACCTCATCTTCATACAAAAACCTCAACTGTTTTGCCCTCGGTTCAGTGTATTGCTTCAGTGACATACTACCAGTAGGACTATATGGTCTACTAACAAACAGCTGTTACAAATAAGTAAAACTAACACCAAAATCAGAGAGAGTCCCATATCTTACTTCACAAAAGAGTGGAACTCCATTCCTCTATTTCAGAGCCAATACTACCACCTTTAAAATGCTATCAGAACCCTCCTGAACATCCCACTTGTATTACAAATGTGGTATCCTTTAATTAGGTCAAACATCAATCCCTGCATATCACTTTTCTTATATATTTACCTGTAATCTTCCCTGGTTACATCTCCCCATTCTCATCTTCCTCCCATTACAGTTTCTTAAGCTATTTTTTATGGGGAAAGTTGCTCACATACCTAAAAATGGTTAAATGTTGTCATGCAGGTAAACTGAAAAATAAAATTCATTGCAGAGCTGAAAGATTAATATAATTTTCAACGTGTTGTAAATGGAATCTATAAAAGGATGGCATTTTCCATTTTGAAGTTTATGAAATGGATAAACTGTATGGATGCAAAGTTACACCGAAGCAGCTTTTTAACAGAAAATACAGCTGCACAGGAACTACAAATCTTAAGAAACAACTTCCATTAAAGAAAAGTTAGAAAGCTTGATGGTAAGATAACTGTGTACTAAGTTATATATTCATTGCAATATAAAACCTAAAACAACAACAATAACCATTTCAGATGTAGTCTTGTTTATGTAACTTCCACCAAGACTTTGAAGATGAAGCATTTCTTAAGCTGAAAATGTATAAGTACAGCACCTACAACTCTTAATTCAGAGCATTACCATGAAGAGATTACCATGCAAGGATATATTACAAGATTCTAAACAACTATATACAGTCAATGTTCTATATTTACTATATTGTTCCTAACACCTTTGCTTATTATAGTAAAGTTTCTCAAAAATAGGCAACCATGTAAATCCCTAACAATAATGTATACATAAATGCTTAGTGCACTTAAATTGCAGGCAACCTACCACTGAGTAATTTATTATAGTAATATAAGATAACCACACAATAAACTAGTAACCATCACAGACCCCTTGCTATCAGCATCTAACTAACCCCAATATCTCACCCTAGAGCCAACATGAGTAATATGGTAACAAATGAAATCATCATCAGAATACAATCACTCATAATCTTAACATCCTGCCTAACAAAATTATTAGAGCTGTGGTCTTTTCAGATAAAATTTCATGGGTGACATATTCTCAGTGATGAGTGATCTCTATATATATTGGACCACCATGCACATGCCACATATCTGATTGAATGTGAGAATTAGAGATAACTCAATGAAATGCTGATAATAAACACAGTTATCAGAATCCGAGTTTAAGTTTGAGGCAAAGTATACTACTTTTGCACTTGAAAGCAATTATTTATTAGATCAATGAGGTAAAATGAAGAATGTGTCATTAGGCAAGTTGTGTCTAAAGTTGTCGAGCCTTAAATTTTGGCAAGTTGTAAATGGGAATGTAAGGCTAAGCTTCTTAAGATCTAACAGATTAATAGCCAAGTAGGAAAATGCTAGTGACTGTTCCCTTGCTTAGGTTCTGGTCTCTCTTGCTGTATCAGTAGGGCCAAGTGGTTTGAAGATGGTTAATGGGTGTACTCCTACTTTTCAAAGTATACTTAAATTTATTTTGTCCATTCTGGCTCAGTTCCATACTTGACCAATTACTATGTATAGTTTTTACTCCTGCCTATTGTTTCAATTACATTTCTCCAGTCCAAACATTTTTATGTGCTCTAAATATCTACCATCTTTAGTTATAAAAGTTTTTCTTTACCCCGATACAACACCCTTACTACAGTTTATATTCCTATCACCACACATGAAGAATAACTGTACAAGAAACTTTACACAACACCCTTACTACAGTTTATATTCCTATCACCACACATGAAGAATAACTGTACATGAAACTTTACCACCTTACTCAATACAGTTCTTTTGGTACTTTATAACAACCATTTAATAAATGTCCAATAAACATTATATAATTATAGATTCATTAGTGCCTAATACATGTTCTAGACTGAATATTGTAAGTGAGCTAAAAGAAAAGAATTGGAGGTGAGATCTTTAATAAAGTAAAGGAGAAAATTGCAGAGAGAGATGGAATTTGTGGGAACAATACATGCAGAGTAATGTCCAGGAGGAGTGAAATTTAAGGGAAGGCAGGTCTTCAGCAATTGTAATATTGAAAAGAATGATAATTATTTAAGCAGTAATCAGGGATGATGGTGTGGTATATTAAGCTTTAGCCATGGTTGGTGTGGTTTAATCATGAGGGTGAAGCCTGAGTGATTAAGTAAAGCCAACCAGGGTAAATCTTAACATAACCACACCACGGAGTAGGCTATTGCTATGACACAATGACAACTTACTTTTCTTAAATAATGCCTTTCTGTAACGGCTCTGTACTATCCTTCTGTGACTAGTAATATCTTGGTGCCTTTTTTTTGATGTACTGCGCATGTGTATGGGACTTGCATTCCCATGCATACCCAGTACATCAGTGCTTTGGAAAGGAAGCAACGGAGAAAAGAAGGTCTCCATTGCTCTGTTTTTGTTTTCTTTTTTTTTTTTTTTTTTTATATATAAAAAAGTTTCGAACAGTTTAGGGATAGGAGAGAGACATAATGGAGGAAATGCAAAGAAAACCAGGTACGTGTCTTTAGTTTTAAGTAATGTACCTGATTTTTACTAGTATTTTCTCCATGCTGTCTGTCTCGTATGTCCAGATTCCTGACTACAGATTTTTTTTTTTTATTTTTGCTTAAAATAAATAAATAAATAAAATGTACAGAATATACCAATGGAAAAAAGTATCCGGGTGACTGGACCTTTTTCCGTTGGTATATTCTCTGATTTTACAACAGGCACACTGGTTGGGCTGGCCAATCAGTGTGCTTGTTTTAGAATACTAATGGACAATAATTGTATAATTTAAAATAAAATGTATATATGTGTAATGCATAATATTAATGAAAAAAGGTTTAAAGGAATTTGTTCTTTTATCTTTTCTATAACTGTTGTACCCATGCCATCGTTTATTATGTGAAGTTAATAAAAATATTAAAAAAAGCTAATCTGGGAATGCAGACTTTTTCATTGTAACTTTCAAATAGGCCCAGCTAAATTAGTTGAGTCCTTTTTCAGCTATAAGTTAGGTAAATGTATTGCTCTTCCATTCTGTTCCTTTTGTTGCTTCATCATTTTGTGTGTATTGTCAAAGGTTTGCTTGCCTTCAGCAAATACACATTTGTCTATCTATGTTAACACCGTCACAGTGTTGACTATCCTGTTTGCTAAAATTGAAAACAATAGTCTAAAATCATGGTTTAGGATTAATATTGGCTTATAAGAAGAGGTCTTTGCTTGAGTCTTAACCTCCTTTTGGGATGAACATTCTTCTAGGTCTTTGGTATCTCTCCCTCTTTCAAAACTTTGTTAAATAATGCATCCCGTACTTTGATTATCTTCTGCCTTCTTAGCTTCAAGGTTTTTAATGGTATGCTATCGTCCACTGGCAATTTCCATTTTTGTTGCTTTTGGACTGGTTTTACTTCCTCCAGTCCTGTAGAAGCTAGCACACCCTCCCTCTATTATTTGTACTCTGCAAACATGGGACTACTTTACATAATCAAACCACACTTAACCAAAACTCTCTTCGTACAGATGAAAAGCGCGATTGTTCAGTAAAGCAAATGTTCACATCAGTGGAAAATTCCACAGGGAAAGGAAGCAGTTGGCCATTGTTAGGAAACTGCCCTTTTAAACACTGTAGTGCGATCTTGGAGTTGGTATATATAGTAGGGGGGGGGGGTGCAGCCACAAGTTTTTCTTTGCCCACTGATACAACACCCTTACTACATATTATATTCCCATCACCACATATTTGATGCACTGCGGTGTGTGCTTCATTCGTAAGGTGGTCAAGTGATTCCTTTCCTTGTGGTATTTTTTGCTGATTTGAAAATTTGCTTTATTGAACATTCGCTCTTTCCGTCTCTACGAAAACAGTTCTGGCGAAGTGTGGTTCAATTATGTGACATAGACCCACAAATATATAATCCCTCAGAAAATTCTCCTTTCAACTTTTTCTCTTTTCTTATTTGCATGAGGATTCATGCAATATTCTTGCAGGTCTTCTTATCTTTTTTGTTTTGTTAGTGGATCCCATAATTTGATGTTTCACTTCTGAATTCACAGCTTTTGCATTCTGACTGTATTCTCATAATCATTTTGCTTCAAAACTCCTGAACATGTTCATTCTCTGTATGTTCACATACTTTTATTTTCTAGTAATTTAATTATTTTTACAAAAGTAACTCTGTTTACGGCACATACATATTGTGCATCACTGATTTATTCCTCTCTTAATACTTATTTTCCCCATCCATTAGTCATAACTTGTATCCAGGAATGCTCTTTACACTACTTTATTACATTAATATATTTTTGTCCTATGTCACATGCCTCTAAAGTCTGCCACATTGCTTCATGGCTCACTTTATCCAATATACATTATATAATTATAGATTCATTAGTGCCTAATACATGTTCTAGACTGAATATTGTAAGTGAGCTAAAAGAAAAGAATTGGAGGTGAGATCTTTAATAGCATGCTATCAGTGTTGCATCTTTATTTTCTTTCAGTACCATCTCTACTGTTTCTTTCACTATAATTGACATTTGTTTTACATCTACTCCTTTTAGCCATAAGTCCCTTATCTTACTACCTCATTCAATACTTTCTCCATCCTTTTTTGTAGTATTTTCATAAATATTTTAAATGTATATGTATTCCCTAGTGTTACAGCCTTCCAGTGTTTATATTTTTTCTTTCATCCTTTTCCTATAAATTGTATCACTTCTAGTAACTAATTGTTTTTCTCCTTCTAGGCACTTCCTGTTATTTGCTGCTTGCATTTTTTGTTCCTACCTCTTCCTTAAATTGTGTCTTCATTCCCACATCTCTGTTATGCTGTCTTCGTCGTCTTTTGATCAATGTGTGAACTTATTTTTGTTATCCATTTTTTGAATGTTTTCTATTGTAGAAAGCTGTGGAGGTAAGTGCTAGCGACTGTTCCCCTGCTTAGGTCCTCTTCTCTTTAGCTGTATCAGTAAGACCAAGTGGTTTGAGATGGTTAATGGGTGTACTCTTACTTATCAAAGTATACTCTTATGTCCATTCTGGCTCATTGCCATACTTGAGCAATTAATTTGTATGTTTTTTATTCCTGCCTATTATTTCAGTTACAATTCTCCAGTCCAAATAATTTTATCTGTGCTCTTAAATATCTGCCTTCTTTAATTATAGTTTAGTTACACAAATTTTTCTTTGTCCCCCTGATGCAGCACCATTACTACAGATTATATTCCTTTCACCACACGTGGAGAGTAACTGTAAATGAAAGTTTACCATATCACTTGATACTTTTTTATCAGATAATAATGGCATGCACACATTGACAAAAGTAACTATGCTTATGAGTCCAACGACCCCTAATCGGTATATGTTTTGCATGGGTCCCTTTTAAGTCAGCGAACGCACTGAATTGCAAACACTGCTTAATCGAACTGACTTACCTGAAATGGCAAAATCTCAAAAGCACAGAACAGCATTTTTAATCCTAGGGAAAAAAAAAATCACTGGGCTGTTTTCGGGACTTTTCCATTTCCTCCACTGTGGTGTGATCTTGGAGTTGGTATATTTAAGTAGAGGGTTGTGGGGGCACAGCCCCCCACTTTATTTTGTGTTTGTTTTGTTGTTTTCTTTAATGGAGCAGCGATTTTTTTTTCCTGGGAAAAAAATTGCTGATCTATTTGTTCAACATTTTGTTTTTTTGGTGTTAGTGGGTCAATTATATAGCATTCGCAATTTAGTGCATTCTCTTATATAATATAGACCACTTTTGCATCCTTATTTGCTGCTTCCTTTCCTCCTCTATTTACTCTGGGTGCTCCTCTTGGCAGTTTGATATTTCACTGTAGATCCCTCTCTAAAACCCATTTTTAGCAGCATGTTATGCTCTGCCTGATACATATTGGTACCAGTGTAGTTTAGGTGCTGGAAGGTCCAAAGGCACTGGGTTCCACCCTGACCCCAGGGGACTGGACTCCTTTTTGAATTACTTACACTACAGTGCAGCATTAGGTAGAAGTGCACTCCTGAGCGTGCTGTCATTTGCCCGAGGTAGTGGTAGCTCAGGTGGACGCAAAAGATCCCATGGCATTTATTGAAAAAAGAGTAGATGTCCTTTATTAATATTTAAATTCATTATATGCCATATAAAAACACTTTAAATCAATTATTTACATTCTAATTTTTTACATTCATACATACAATTATTTACAAGTTATCAAACCAAAAGAAAACTCAACAAATGTAATTCTTTCATTCTTGTTTCTTTTATATTTAGCATCTACCCTCCCTTTCTTCCACACCCATTATCTTATTCAGCTAACACATCACCATCTTCCATTTTCTTTTTATATAACACATTTTAAGACATTTTTTCCACAGTAAGCATGTTGTTACAAACAGTACTTTATATCATTTATTAATGTCACATTTCTTTAGTTTTTCCATACATTCCATATAATATCATAGTCATATTTATACATTTAAATCCTTCCTGTCTGTATTTATTTCTAAACATTTCCCAAAATCCATAATTTGTTTTTAAATCAAAAAGCAATGCTTTGTTGTTTCACTAAGTCAACACATTTTTTATCTTCCATTACATCGAGTTTCATAATGCTTTTCACTGGTAATGCCCCATTTCTGAACATTGTTTCAGGGTGTGACATCAATGGTGACAATCATCTAGAGGCAGTGTTCATACTGCTAGATGACTAAGCCTGCCACAGTTGTCCTTCCATTACACACGCACATATATAAACACACTCACCAGCACTCCCATTCACTGGTAACTTGTCTAATAAAAGCTCTACTAAAAATCCTCTGTTCATAAAAATGTTAAAGCTTTTACCTTCGTTTTTTATTACCTTTTTCATCTTCTTATAATTCCTTCCATGGGTACAAAATACCTAAACTCATATCGTACCACTATTTTCTTTTCCCATCAACCTCACTTTCTTTTAACTTACATAATTTCATTTACTTTTTCTTCCATCTGGTCACTTTTTTCTTTTCTTCCCTTGCATTTTTATATTTTTATACATCTAACCACTGTCATTTATTTTTGTCTTTGTTTTATCTTTCTCCTTATCCAAAAATAAGTGCATAGATGCTAAATGAACCAATGGATTGTCTTTTCAATCCAAACCACTTTTTATTATAAATTATCTCTCTTCTTACTGGGTTCAACCTTGAACTCCAAAATGAAGCTAAATGAAATCTCTAATATCTCTCTTCCATTTGTGTGGGAACACACATATATATATATATATATATATATATATATATATATATATTCTCCCTAAATATGCTAGTGTTTCTAATAACTAAGTATTCAACATATGTGTCATTTTCTGAAATTATAAATAAAATTTTCCACCAAGCTAACATTTTTTTATTTGTTCCACTTTCTATCTGCACTTACTTACTTATACTGTCATACTCTCCAAATGCAAAATAATTCATCCCTTTTTCTGAAAGATGTAATCACAGGGTTCTGTGCAAGTGAAAAGCTACCACTAGTGCTTAGGTAATGAACAGCACTCACGATATCCGCATGGAATAAGTCGGGGGCTACAGTAGACAAAAAAAAAAAAATAAAGTATAGACAAAGTAGAAAAAGTGCTAATAATTAAACAAAGAAAAAGATACAGTATAGCAATAGATACCTAGAGCAGCTAAAAATACAAAACTCAATGTATACATATATCATAAACAGTGGATTAAAACAAGTTAGAATAAAACATGTTAGAATAGTTGTATAACAATTCCTTACAGATAAATTAATGAAAAACAAAAATTAGCATGCAGACCCTACAGCTAAGAATTAGTGCCTGTACACAGTTATAAATATACATGTGAATTAAAGACAGTAATCTTACCAATTCAATTGACTTCAACAATAGTTTAGCAAAAGCAGAGCAGGTATTAAAAGAAAAAAGGAAAATATGTTCTTTCTTTTTGACACAGACTGACGTAATCTGAGCTGTGCTCAGGATAAGAACAGCATTCCAGCAGTTACCCTACCATAAGCACACAGCCGATAAGTTCAGAAAAACGAAAGAAAACACATTTCTATGCTAAACTGCCAATTTCAACAGCAATTCACTGCAGGCAAAGGTTATTAGTTCAAGAAACAGCTCTGCTCAACAATAATTGTGCATGTTACAAAAAGTAAAACACAGAAAAAACACGCTGTGCTAAGTACAATTCTTTAAAAATCCAAAATATTACACTTCTGGTCATTAAAAACAAACTAAGATATCAATAATATGGACTAAAGAGAAGGACATGTTTCAAGCACACTACTGGAACACTAACAATAAAGCAGTATTGGGGCTAGAGAAGATTTAAAAATGGCGCCACATTTGCAGGAGAGCTTAAAACATAGGTTATTCTGCAAGTGGAGGTTCTAGGAGGGTGGGGCTTAAGATAATCAAATTGACAAGAGAGAAAAGATGCCGTTAATGCATATTGAAAACACCATCACTGAGTGAAAAAAAATGTAAGATGGAAAAGTCCATATAGATACAGTGAAAATGAAGTTAAATGAAAGAATAATGATAAAATAGATGAGCTACGAACAAGTGTCCCAGAAACAATCACATATCAGGACAGGTATGTACAGAATGTCCTGGGAATTCATTTAGTGGGATACACCAGAAACAATCACATATCAGGACAGGTATGTACAGAATGTCTTGGGAATTCATTTAGTGGGATACAGCAGACCAAAACAGATTAAATAGGAGAAGAATAATCTTCTTCTTCTTTTGGCTTTTCCTGGTTAGCGCTCACCACAACGGATCACTTGTCCATTCATGATTGGCAGTGGAGTTTTACGGTGTCGAGTTGCCAGCCTGGCGCCCAACCTTCCACAGAAGGCACACACATGCACACACTCACACCTAGAGCCAATTTAGAATGTCCAATCCACCTACAGCATGTCTTTGGGCTGTGGGAGGAAACCGGAGCAGCCAGAGGGAAACCCACATGACCACAGGGAGTACATGCAGACTCCGCACAGAAGGCACCCCAGCCAAGGATTTAACAAGAGAACCTCTTGCTGTGAGGTGGCAATGCTAACCACTGCACCACTGTGGCCACTCAAATAGGAGAATAATAATAAAGGGAAGAAATGGAGAATATATTGACAATTATTTTTTAATGCAGCAAAGTCTATGGGTATCAAATGTTAGCATGAGCTGGTTGTTTAATTTTTACTGCTCCGTTGAAGCTAAGGGTTTATGTAAAGAATGTCAGAGGGTGCTGGACTACCCTGCAGTCCAAGATCAGAATGCTAGACTATTCATGCTAACACCAATATATAAGTAAATAAATTGCTGCAATAACCAGACATTCATGGTGCCTTAAGTGAAATATAAACACCCCAATATCCTATCATATAACACTGTATATAATTCAGGATGCAGTCCTTAATAGTTCTTCTGCTTTAAACAAGTTGATTTACTAGGGAAAAACAAATATAAATGTAGCTTTGTGTAAAATGTAAGGAATAACAGAAATAGTAAAAAAACATATCATTCCAGTAAAGTTTCTTCACAGTCGTCCTAGAGTCATAGAAAATAAAAACATTCAGCAAAGGGTCTCCACAAATCTTTATGGACCTGTATGTGCTTCATCCCACAGTAGTCTAGAACAGGCCAGTGCTTACAGAGATTTCGGTTCCAAAACAAGAAGGTTGTTTAGATAACTTCCACAAGTTTCTTCATCAGCAAACAGCATAATATCCTTTTATCATTTATAGGTTCATAGGAATATACTAGGCTAACAACCACAAGGATCCTCACAAGCCTAACCAAGCTTCCCAACTTCAGGATATATTTCACATTTCATCTTTCAGCTACACTGGGCAAAACCTCTCATTGCTGTCTGGAAGGGCCTGTCAATGTACAGAAACCAGAAATATGACTTTAGCAAGGATAATTAGATAACAAAGATTAAACCTTTCCTAACTCCTATAGCCAGAACCACAATTGCTCACTCACACTTAATCTCTTCACTTCTGTACGCTTCACCCATATATACTAACCTAAAGAAAAATAATATTACCAAACTAGCAAATTCCTATAATTCCATTGCCAGATTTGCCACTGGTAACCCCTTTAGAACTCACCACTGTCTGAATCTAAGGCAACTAGGCTGGCTTGAACTTCAAAACCAACTGATACTACCCCAACTCACCATTGCCCACAAGATTTTCTACCAACCCAACAGCACTCCTATTCTTTCCAATCTCATCCAGCCTTACAAAAATCTAAATTCCTTGCGCTCCTCTAAGAAACTGCTTGCTTGCTTAGGCAAGTCTAATAACCTGGCTGGAGACTCTCTTTTTTGTAACACAGTGGGAAAACACTGGAACCTCCTGCCCAATGAAGTAACATTACTTTCATCCTTGCCTCTCTTTAAACATAACCTCAAAAAACACCTCCAAACAAACTGGTTATGCCCCTGCAGCAAGCCTGACTAACCATTTCCCTTTACTAAGTATAGCTCCGTAAATTTCGAATTCCTACTATTCTCGCTTAAATTACTAACACTCCTAATGCATTTGTTACATACTAATTCCTAGTAAGATAGACTAACTGATACTCCCAAATTTATATGCCAATAAACTCTCTCTAGTAGATTAATTTCTCTAAATTAACTAACTTCTTTTTCTATCTTATTAATACTGGTTGTACAGCTTACTTTCTATCTCTAAGCACAAGTCCTTCTTGTATTTTTATTAAAACCTTTTCTGTCAATTTCTACATTTAAGTCTTTAAATTTTAAATTTTTAATTTTTAATGTTGTAATTTCTATAATTGCCAGAGCTTTTCTCCCCGGGCCTCTACTGAAAATGGAAATATATCCAGTTAGACTAGCCCGGTTAACAAATGTAAAATAAATAAAATAAAATAAATAATGGCCTTGGTATAGATCAAAGGGCAAATGAATCCTATTGCATCCTGATGTCTCTTGTTCCCTACATACTCCTTATGCTTAAAACTGCAGCCATGGTGTTTTTCACAGATACACACCTTGGCTCAGAAGTCACTACATTCTACTACCTCATCCCTAATGCAGCACCAGTTCTAGCCCTGATGGGAGGGCTTCAGGCCCAACATAGTCCATTCACATTTAATTGACTGTAGACAGGATGCTGAAATACTTTGAAATTAAATGAATGGGGGGGGGGGTTAAAGTCCATCATGATAGCTTTGGATTGGAATCTTTTTGTCTATTAGGCTACTGTAAAGGATAGCAGTCAGTTACTAACATAAATTTTTTACCTAACAAATAATATTTTAGGGAGGCAAAGACCCATCTAATTGCAAGATATCATTTTTGATTACTAAACAAGCTTTCTTAGCATTGTTGTGTTTTCTGTTGAAGTAACAAATGGGATGCTTGGCCCTACTGATATCTTGAGATAACCCTGGACCTATGCCTATTTCAGATGCATGTATGTGTATTCTGAATTATTAGAATAATCTGGTGCTATTAATATAGGTTTCAAATATTACATATCTTTAGCTGCCTATATAATATTCAACCGAACAACCCCCCCCCCCACATCAGATCAGTCAAAGACAAGCTATAGTAGCAAATTTAGGGATGAAATTTCAATAATAACTATCAAGGCTGAGAGAAGTTTTAATTTTTTTCTTAGTGGTTTGTGAGTTTTACATGGCTTCAACTTTTTTAGTTTGTGGTTTCTCTATACTCTGGTCTGTTATATAGCACAGAGAGTGGTTTTCTGCCATGCCCGACCTGCAGTTAATTCCTAACTAGGAAAACAGTTCAAGGAATTTAAAATGGCTTGGCTTTTAGAAGATTGCTTTACCAGCCTCTTATAATATCATGTCATCTACTAGGTTACTGCAGAGCAGGTGTGGAGCCTAAGGATTTTGTACATCAGCTCCTAGAATGTTGCACATGGTCTGTGGTGAGGTAAAGCAAGAGCCTATTTGGTGTGGAAAATTGTATTTTCACCTTTTTGGGATAATGGAATTTGTCAAAATCTTTGGTGAGGTCCAAAGTGGACAGAAATCTAGCCTCACCCATGCTTTCAGTCTGTTCAGCCACAGAAATCATGGGATAAGCTTTCAGTCAGTTTATCCACCAAAATCATGGGATATGATACACTATTAAACTTCTGAACTCATTATAAAGGCCCTTCATACATTGGAACCAATACTATTGAAGTTACTATGGGATTCTACTATGAGTCCATGTTATTTTCTGTACCTCTTTCCTAACTGCTTATTGTTGGGATTTCAAATTTACTTTTTTCTCCAGGAAGCGATTCCATGTTGTGTTTGATTACACTGGTTCTGCCAGAGGCTATACCTTCTGAGCACAAAGTCCATCATGACTTCTTTCTGTGGCATTAGTTATGTTTTCTTTATTTTGACAGCAGGCCATTTAGGGTGGGGGGGGGCCTTCAAGTTTCCTGCAAACATACATACTACATAAAATTGTTGCCCTACAAGGTTTCAAAACATGTATGCTGTATAAATGTTCTGTCAATTGTTTCCAGTTGTCTCACCTTATACATCATTACAATTACTTTTTCTAGAATTTCATCATGTTCTTGCTATTTTGCAAGGCTCCTATTATCAGCAGAGACTACTAACATACGCATTTTATTTCCTGGTTTAAACTTCCCAAGGTGAAAATTTTTATAATTTATTGTTTGCTCTGCCTGTGGGACGTACTCTTTATATTTTCCAGTTGTAAGTATTATGGTTATTAACCAGTCCTGCATGTCTGTAAAAGAACTATCACACTCTTAATAGCAAGTTTTTGGGTTCTCTGCTGCACAGAAGTTAATGATTTTTTTTTAAGTTTCATGAGATTTTGGAGATTCAAAAATCATTGTACACAAGGGAGCTATTTCTTTTAGTTTAAATTTTTCTTTTTTAATGCAAATACAATTAAATCAGATAGGTCATGAATGACTACATGCAATTCTTCATAAACTGAGTAAAACGTTATGGTATACTCAATGATTTTAACTCAAAACTATAGCTGCTTCATCATTGGATATTAGCTTATTATCGCATTAAAAGTGGGCATTGATTTTCAGAAGGTTATGAGGTTATTTGCTTCTTGACAGATTTCTAATTTGGAGACTACATTGGAAATCTCACATGCCTCTAAACCTCTACCTCCAGAATCAATGATAAATCAAAGTAATTAGTGTAAGGACCACCTGTATATCCAAAAAACTCTGACATCTCAGCCAAAGCCTTAAAGGAGTATAACACAATGTAAAAAACTTGCCCCATATATACACGTACAAATACATCAATTAAACAATCATACAGTTAAAGAAGTACTCTCCAATTACATTTTTCATTTAAGTCCCTTTGGAGAAAAGGTGTCAAATTTTAAAATGAAAGTAGATTCTTTTGAAGCCAATTGTTTCTTAATAAAAGAACCATCAAATCTAGATATTTGTATTTTTTCCAAAACAGTACCTAGTAGCCCATTACTTTCTCCTTTATGAAGCAAACTAAAATGTTCAGCTATAGAGCTCTCTGCTTTTTTATTAACAATGTCCCTCACATGTTTTAAAATTCTAGTTTTATTCCTAAATTATACAAGGATTTCAGACAGCCCCAGGAAGGCCTATAGTTTCAGGGCATAATTATTTCTTAAACTAGGACAGTTTCTTCACAGTTACTTGTTTTCCAAAGTTTGCAAATTGCCTTCATATATATGTGATGTGTTTGATTTTTTGGAAAAAATAAGCACAGTGTTTTGGGTGACAGTATACGTAAAGAGCTTATATATTAGCATTCAGCACAGCTTTGGTACTGAGGCAATAAGATGCTTTTTGGGAAATAACCCCGCTACAGAGTATATTATAGAGCTTGGCCATTTTTGTATAACAAAATTTTTTTTTGAATTTAATAATGAGTTATGCCATCAGTAACAAGGCACTGCCATGGGGGCAGCTTTTGCCCCCATGTATGGCAACCTCAGCATGGGTCTATTTGAAAGGAAATACTTATACAGAAATGTTTTCTTTCACAAATATGTTGTCAAATATTATAGATTCATTGACAACCTTATTTATTTGGTTGAGGGAGGAAAATAATTAGTTGATGAATTTATAGCTGACTTACAAAATAACAGGTTTTGGTTAAAATTTGACAGTTTGAAGATCGGGAGTCATGTCCCTTTCTTAGATTTCATAGTAGATATTTCAGATGATAATATTTTAAAAACTTTAGATCATTGGAAATTTAATGAAGGTACACAATTGTTGTATGGCCAAAGTTGCCATCCGTCCCACACGATACAAGATATTCCTTGTGGTGAATTCTTTCATTTGTCTAAGCTATGTAACACAGAAGAGTATCTCAAACTAGAACTAGACAAAATTATAGACATGTTTAAAAATAGGGGTTATGATGTGAAGACAATACATGATAGTTGGCAGAAATTTATGTACAGAATTAATGGACACTAGAAAAGCTATCAGGATAGGCAATCCACTGGAGCTGTGTACAAGAAAGAGACAAATGAAAATATATATTTTGTTACAACATATAGTTGCCTTAGTTCTAAAATAATAGATCAAGTTAGATATTTCTGGAAATACTTGACATCCTTAAGGGATGCTTCAGAGTGGTTGAATAAAGAATTATATTTTCCTACAATAAAGGAAAAAGTATTCAGAATTTTTTAAGAGGTAAATTCAGCATTCCATCGCCTAGTATACCATGTAGTTTGACAATGTGTAGTACATTTGCTTGTGGCAAGTTTGAGGCTTGCAAGTATGTGATAAAAACTTTTCCTAGAATTAATAACGCTCCTTTTAGAACTTGTGGTTCTTTCACTTGCAGTACTGAAGGTGTTATATAGTCCTTGAGATGTCCTTGCAACAAATTCTATATTGGAGAAACAAAAAGGTGTTTTAAAACCAGAATTTAGAACATGTGAGGGATATTGTTAATAAAAAAGCAGAGAGCTCTATAGCTGAACATTTTAGTTTGTTTCATAATGGAAAAAGTAAAGGGCTACAAGGCACTGTTTTGGAAAAAAATACAAATATCTAGATTTGATGTTTCTTTCATAAGAATCCACTTACATTTTAAAATTTGACACCCTGTCTCCAAGGGTACTGAATAAAGAGTATTTATTTAATTGTTCAATTGTTTAATTGATGCATTTGTATGTGTATATATGGGGCAAGTTTTTTACTCCTTGAAGGCTTTGGCCGAGATGTCAGTTTTATTAAATTTGTTGGATATACTGGTGGTGGTTTCTTTTTTGCTACAAGGCAACGTTTTACTTTGTATAGCAGTTAATTAGGGAAAGGGTCCTAATATTAAGGACATTGTCAAAAATACTAGTACTGTTTACTCTGAACTTCTCAAAATAATTTCCAATTTTAGGAAGCATGTAACAAACATTAGAGAACCCGATAGGGGCATTACTCCACAATCTGGACAGTTGAAATGTATCCTCAGTGAGTATGTAGACTCACTTTTATTGATTTCAGCAATGGTGGCTACCCTAGTGTTTTTGACACTCATGGTCAAAAGTGCTAATTGCTGTACTTGAATGCAAGTCTTAACTGAAAAATAAATCAGTACGTTATCTAAATTCAACTTCAAGAATTGATATGGTCACATGCTTTACAACAATGGTTATTTAAACATCTTCAAAAAAAAATCCTGTGCAATCAAAATAGGTTCCAAAGAAGGTAGTTTCAAATACCCCAAATAGATAATCATTCCAAACAGATCACGTTTTAGTCATCCATATCTGAAACTCCATGAAGTCATTACATGCATTCATGTTCCAGTTATGATGCCATTGGTTCATAGATTTGCAGTCCAGGAGAGAACTGAGGAGCAGAGTTCAAATTTCCAGTTGCTCCAAAGTACTATTTAACTGACTTGCTCAGGAACACACAGTAGACACTTGAGGGTGGAAGGTATCAAAATCTGCACAACAGGAGCTACACCTCACAGCCTTAACCTTCTGCTGCAACTGTCAGACTTGTTTGTTATAGCACTACCTAGATGCTTGGGACATTAAACCCACAGGTTTCTCTACTTCAATGATGATTACATGGACTTGCTTCAGTAGCTGTAGATGTTATCAAATTACACAGGCAGATTTTACTCTGCTACTGATATTTGCAGATTAAGACATTCAACAGGACAGGGAATGACTTACTATGCTGGAAGCATCTTGTCAACTTCCAATTTTAGATTTTTTTTTTAATTTAAAAAATACCTCATAGTCTACTTTACACCTCCATAAAAGGCACATTTCCCATAGCAAAATCGTTATTTAAACTATATATCAACATTTCTACATTGTGCTGGTGCCTCACTGTACAGTATTGTATAGCTCATTGCTGTGTGCAATTCAACAGACATGTTTCTGTACAAAACTGTATTTCTTTCATGTGACTATTTATTATTAGAATCTACCACTGTCTTTCAATGTGATATGTGATTATTGCTAGAATCCAGTACTGATTTTAATTAGGTTATATATTTCTTATTAATTGATTTGGTTTGGCTTTTTTTTTTCTTGAGTTCCCACTGAAAATTCAGTCTGTGTAGAGGGGATAACATGGCTAACAGTGTAATAATAAAATTGGTTAATGTCATTGTGTTCTATAGTGAGCTATTTCATCCAATAGGAATCATTGTACCATGTGAAATAGCACAGAGAGTAGTGATATGCAGGGGCATAACTCAGAGATATCTATGGCCTTTCTATTGATAAAATAGAGTTGTATGTATTGCATGCAAATGACTGCATAATTGCATGCAAATGTCTGCCACTATGGTAATTAAAAAGAATCATTTATGCAAATTAAAGTACTAAACACAGTAGGAACATTCAGAAAGATATGAGGTTTGCACAGTGAGCTGCAGTGATCAGCTTATCTGAGCGCAATCATTGTTCACTGAACAGGTGCATTACTCATCCCAGAATAGTAGGCGTAGCATTTCTTCAGCTGATCACCATGGGTTAGTGGCTACCTTGGGTATCCACGTCACCGATGCTGCATGCTATCACACTCACCCACTCACTGAAGAAGTATGTCAGCTGCTGACATATAATCACTTCCAAGATTAGTACATAGTCAACAGTTAACATGTAGATAGACATCATACAGGAGCTACAGAGACATCATGAGGTAGTAGACGTGTCTTCCTTACATGGAATCAAATGGGGGATGCCTGAACTTCCTGTCCCAGTGAACATAAAGGTCTGTGGAGCATCAGGCATCTTTGGTATAGGTATCATTTGAAATATGACAGGGACACAAGTTCCTCAGGCTGCAGGCTTGAAAATCCTATGTCAGTTCCTTGATTGATGTTGATGCATGTGAAGGAGATTATATGGTTTCCTAGGACTGCAAAGCAGAGAATCACTACTTTGCAGGTATTGTATAACATATCCCATTTCCCTAAGGTCCTGATGACTGTTAACTGCACCCACATTGTTCTTAAGGCTCTCCTCATCCACACGGTATCCAGTTTATGAGCCAATATGGCTTCCAATCTACCAACTGCAAGGTTGAGTGTGGTGCATAAAAATTATATATAGCTTGTCTGTGTACCATTCAGGTTGTTTACATGATTAACACATCTGGTACACATATGATCCATACCAGCATTTCATGTTTAAGGCACTTTCCACAGGGTCATCTAGATGGTATTTGGCAACTATAGAGGCCAGGAAGGTCTGATCCCATGAAGCAGACAAATCGGAATGGTGTTTACTATTGTGTGTCAGGTGATGCTGGATATTTTATGGGAGCTATGACTGAAGAACATCAGCTGCAGGTCCCACACTATGGCAGAGAGGGCATACAATATAGCACTGCCACAGAGATGGAGTATTTATGAAAAATGTATTCAGAGTGCTGAAGACCCACTTCCTTTGCCTTATACTAGGCTGTTGATCAAGTAGAAAATTGCAGCCTAGCCTTAGGATCCCACTCTGTCAGTACTCCAAGACATGAATAACTATTTCCTTACTCTGTCCCCTTTCAATGACAGTTAGATGGGCCAGACTAAGGGTGAATTTATGGTTTGCCATCCACTCAACCAGGTTGAGTTTAAGAAGGTTCATGAATTTACTTTGCTTTCCATCTAAGGGAAGTCTATTGCATAATATGATATCTATCTCACTCAATGGTTCTACTTTTATTGAGGTGGAAACTTAGTTTCTTAATTCTGTTCAGTGCGATTATCCCTATTTGTATTTTAAGTAGTCATTGAAAAGCAAGAAATGGTAATTAGACCTGACTGATTAAAAGAAAGCAGGTTATACGTGAAAACACATTTAAAAACAATGCATTGGCAGAAGCTTATGGACTATGATGTAATATTTTAAAGCCAAATACTGCAATGTAAGATAGCTAGAGGAAGACTAAAAATCAAGATGCCAGACACCATGTGTGCAGACTCTGGAATTACATTTAAAATATAAAGAAAGTAGTAAAGTCTAAAAGTGATGTTAAATATAGGAAACATCAAGACATGATGAAAATAAACATATTTTTTCAGTCTGTGCTTGTGGTTCTCCTTTAAGGAACAATTGTCAGACCATAACCCATTAAAAACATATCTCTTCACAATATACATTTTATAACCCATAAACGTGTATCCAATCAGCCTTTACATCTTTACTACATTTCCAACAAACTTAAGAAGTCATTTGACTAAACTTATATTCATAGAATGTTTCTCTCTATAAAATCTATATTTCCAAATAAAAGCTTTCCAGTGTAAACTTGAAGTTTGACTGATTTACGTAACAGAGTTTTATTATCATCATCTACTGAGTCCACTACCATCTAAAAAGTTCCATAATTTTCCATCAACATTCTCATTATTGTTATTATTATCTTATATATCTTGGACAGGCTTCCTTAATATGTCAGTCTACCTTTGATAACAGCATTATTTTATTCTATTTCTATTCATATAATGGGGGAATAGTGTTCTGTTTCTCTTCTTTCATATTATCCACAAATTCATTTAATTTCTTACTGATGGATAATATCAACTGGTTAGCAGATTCATCCAACTTATATTCTTTCATTACATGTGGGTATTTAGCTTTTCATTTTTCAAACCAATCAGACCATAATACTAATTCATTCCTTTATAGTAAATTCATTTTAAGTTTCCCTAAATTTAAAGGTATGTGCAATGGGAAAGCACAAAAATTTCCATTTTGATACTGAGTTTTAAAAACATATTTCTTAACTGTTTTATGACTTGATTTCATACATATACAGAGTCTAAAGATCAAAATGAATTTTCTTCTAAAGTAATTTTTTTTAACCATCTTTAATAAAGTTATAAAAAATTTAGTATAATCTGTTCCTGGATGGTTTTCCATTTTACTAGTGTAAATAGAGTCTATCCAAAGTATAATATAGTTAAAACTAGCAGCAACAGAATACGATTCTACTTCTGTGAAACTAGCACCACCATACTTCCATAATCTTATATTATTTCTGAAAGTAGGTCTCAGCTTTGTAGGATAACATAAGAATAATGTTATCTTTTTCCATTTTCTTCAAAAACTTTTTTGACAGATATTAAATCTAGTGAATGTAATATATATATATATATATATATATATATATATATATATATATATATAAAACCTATTCTCAAAAATAAAAAAAAAAATCTATTTAATAAAAACACTTCTTCAATTACTTGTTCAAAAATATTATTGATAGTCTTACACCTTGAAAGATTTTTATTTCTAAATATTTTATTTTCCTTCCCAATTATATCTATATTTATCTTTATCTTTAACAGTACTATCTAATAACTGATTTAACACTAAAGTTTGATTTATTATTGCTAAATTTCAGCAGTGATACTTCTCGAAACTTTTAAATTTCCTTATCTTAAATCTTCTATAGTTAGTAAAATGCCATCTGCAAAAAGCTGTATTTCAGATTGACGATCTCTATTTTGAGAATCCATCAATTTTTTCCATTGCTTCTTATACTATTAGCTAAGGGTTTGTTAACTAATGCAAACAGTAAAGGGAACAAGGGACAGTTTTGTTTTGTGCCGTTGTTTAAAGCAAATCCTTGAGAAATGTAAGATCTAATTTTAACATATGCTTTGGAGTTTCTGTACAGGTTTTTTTAATATTCAAGTAAACTGTTCTGGAAATGCAAACACTTCTAAAGTTTTAAACAAGTAGTTCCAATCTACAGAAACAACAGTTCTCTTGATTTCTACACTAATTAGGGCCAATTTTTTTGTCATTCCTTTTGCTAACTCTAAGTTACTAGCCCTTTTATATTATATGTTAATCTATTGACTATAAATCCTGATTGATATTTATTAATTATGTTACTCTAATGACTAAATCCTGATTGCTCTTTATTAATTGGTACTCTGTTGACTATAAATCCTGATTGATCTTTATTAAACTACTACACCTCTTAAGCTTGTGGTGACAATGGAAGTAAATAATTTATAGTCTACATTTAGTTGGTAAGCAAGTCTATATGAGGAGACTAACTTATCATTTCCTTGTTTAAGTATAGGTGATATTACAGAATATTTCCATGTGGAAGTAATTATTTTGTCAAATCAAATTATCCTGAAAATGCCACTCAGTAATTCTAAAATGTTTTAACAGAAACAGACTGCATAATTCCAAACTTAAATCATCTAACCCTGGACCTTTACCATTTGTTTAATGTTTCTCTCTAACTTCTATCAGGGTAATAGCATAATAGGATCTTAGGACGTTGCTTGGCTAATGGCCCTAGGAACTTTAGGGTCTATATTAGAAGACTGAAGACGCATTCTTTCAAATGCATCTTGGTCGAACTTAAAAGGCTGAAAATGCAAAATATTGAAGCAGCTGTTAAGCGAATTCTTTCCCTGGGAAAGAATTCACTTGGCTGCTTCAGTACTTTGCTGTTTTCGGCACTGTAGTGCAGTCTTGGAGTTGGTATATTTAAGTAGGGGGTGTAGGGAGTGCAGCCCCCTACTTAATGTAATGTTTGACATTTTTTTATTTTTTTTTTGTTGGAACAGCGATTTTTTTCCAAGGGAAAAAAATCGCTGTTCTGACACTTCGACATTGTAAGCTTTTGCTTACATATGGTTGATTAATCACCATTCACTTTTTTAAGTGTTCAGAGATCTAATATAAACCCGAACTTTACACACCTAGCCAAGTTTTACTCTCATTTCAATGATCAGCATGAATTGCCACTGTCCAAGAGGGACACAGGTGGAACCGCCAGAGTAAAAAAGCTCCACTTGCACCAAGATTACATCACCCCAGATAAGATTTGAACCCACAATCCCTGACTTTGGAGGGCAATGCCTTATCTATTTGGCCACTGGAGCCTGACAAAATTAGCCACAGGACCTGATGAGACTTGAACTCATGACCCTTGGTTTACAAGACCAGTGCTCTAACCCTTGAGCTACAGATGTTTGCTGGTCATTAAGTTTATTAGTAACATTTTTCTTTAAACAACTGTCAATTTAGTAATCATCAGGATTTTTATTTTTATCTTTAAGACCTCATGGAATGTTTTTAAAAATATTAAGCCTTTTCTCTACAGCTCAAGCTTATTAATATGAGGTTTTCAGATATTATTGATTTGTGCCTTTTTGCTTAACATCTTACTTCTATAAAATAATCTATATAGATCTTTTGAAGCCATTGGATAACTATGCTATTTTACTTTTTCTAAAGCTATCTCCACTTTATGCATTACAACTGCATGAAACTTTGTCATTATTTTCTTAATGACTTCAGTATTAACTCATTTCTTTGTTGGTTGTTAAAACATCATTTTGTGTATTTCATCTTGTATTTCTAACAACTCTTTATTCCACTCATTCATTTTATTACTAGCCTGTCTTCCCATTCTATTTTTAATATGCATTTTTAGAAAGTCCCATAGCAAGACCTTACTAACCTGACCATTATCATTTAAATACAATTCTCGATTTGTTCCTTAAGTTAACTCTCAAACTCTTTTAATTTCATCATATATATTAGGATTATATAAGTAAGCTGAAATTTCCTTATATTCATTACTAAATCAATACTTAGTGCATTATGATCAGATAAAGGATAAGGAATAATTTTAAAATGATTCACTTTAGGTAAATCTATAGAGGAATAAATCCTATCAATTCTAGTTTTTGTACTATACACATAAGAGTAATGAGTGAATAGCAATGATTTATCTTCTGCTTTTACTAGCAAATTGACTAAATTATTATTACTAATCTATCAAGTTAGTGTTTTTGCTGGTGTCAGTATCTTAGCTTTCATCACTTGTATCTTCTGTACTATATGTGCAGTTAAAATCCCCTACTAAAATTAAAAATTAGATAGTCTATAGAGTTTGCCATTATATTTAATTATTACAGATGTATACATTCATTTGAAATCATTAATGCATTCCATGACCTCAGCCATTACAGTGGATTTTCTTCAACGTATAGCAGTTCCTATCCTCTTTTTGTTAAAAGAAGTAGATGATATTTCATAACCTAAGTTATTTAAATGTTGTATATCTTTATCTAGCGAGTGAGTCTTGTTTAGAAAGAAAGTGCTACATGCAGTAAGTTAAAAATTGGATTTAAGATTTTTGCTTCAAGTGTCACTTTTTTTGCTGATCATTTATTTTATTTCTGAGAAAGCAAAATATGTATAAAACTTAAAATAGAACACAAGCACTAACTAAAAATAGCCACTGCCATCCACTTGAAATAAAGACAGAAATAATTTAGTGCTTTCTTTCATTTTACTTTGAAGAACTCCATTAGAAGATAATAGATTAAAGCTGTCCTGTATATTTAAAATATTTATTTTAAAAGATATGACAGATTTATCCACCATATTCATTTAATTCTATGTAAGACTTTAATTCATTTATTTAATTCCTTCATCCAACACTGTCTTAACATTCCAGATTTTTTAATTCTTCCCTTCCACAAACTAAATTGCTAAAACTCAAAAACCTCAAAAAAATAGATAAGTCTACAACTATAACTGTATATATTGCAAGTAAAACACAGCCTACCATAGATACCAAAGTTCCTAGTTTGCCTGTCAAATAGTCAAACTACTATACTATCGCTCTAAATACCAACAAAACTTCATCAGAAATCTAAAAGCTATTGTGATTTACAAATAATGAATGTAATATTATATACAAGTCAAAATAATAAGAAACTAGTAATTTAGTTATACATTTTGTCATTTAAAATTATCCCCAGTTACTTCATAAAAGTTTAATAATCCTCTTCTATTAATCACAAATATTAAATCCACTAAATAGTATATTATATACCTATTTATGTAATAGTAATATAAATCACCCATTAAAAATTCATAAGTTATTTCCTCATTGAACATTATTATAACTAGATCTCTAAATAAATAAGTATAACCTGAAGAGATAAAGATATCTGTAAACTTACAGGTAATCTTATACTAAACTATAAAACAAAAGAGAAATGAATGTACATATGTATTTATTATGTCAAAAGAGACACACACATTTTATAGCTCTAACAAAATGCTCTGAATTAATTTTTTTAACAACCGGTGTCTATATCTCAAATTTCTGTAACACTCTTAACACATCAAGTATCAAAATATTTAAAAAATTCTTTAGCTTATTAAACTACTTAATAAAAATATATAGAAAAACATTGTAGACTCAGATTAAGACTGGTTAAATATGAAAAGATAAAACAGAAGTAAATGATTTTATACAGCAACTGCTCTGGTTGGATTTACTTCTGTTTTTTACTTCATAAAAAATATGTACATTATTGAGGTTGAAGAGAAGGTCTTCCTATTTCTATGGAGTCAAAAAAATGCAGTCTATACTGTAGGTGTTCAACTGAAATCCCATTCTCCTTTACTGGATTCAAACATATTGAACAATCTACTTTACTTTCTATCAAAATGGATGCATTGATTCAGCAATAAAACACTTAGTTTCAGTGTTGACTTATTTTAGGTAGTCTTAGTGAATCTATTAGCATGAAACATGTAAAAAAATATTTAGAGTTCGCAAGATCAGGTTTCAGCTTTCAGATTATTTTTAAACATTATATATGATTTTTATGAAAATTATATGAGATTTTGTACATTAAAATTTCTGTTATATGCAGGAATATGTAACAGACATCTTTCTTAAAAGCAATTTATTTAAATATATTTTTCTGTCTTATTTTCCCACTAGTATTCTACCTTATTCTATATATGATGTACATCTAAAATCACCCATCAAAAAGCTATTCAATCATCAGCTGTCTATTAAAGATTATACTGCTCTTTTATTAATATCACATAGTAGATATAGTATTACTTGTGCATATGAATATTCATAAGATGTTTATTCTTAATTCTAGTATTACAAACAATCATAACTATATAAAATAATTTCTTAATTTGAATGTGTTTTTAGCCATTGTGAACTGTTGTTCTGATCTAAGCTTTACATACTGATATCAAAATTTGACTACAGCATGTGAAAATAACTCACAGCACATAGCAGTTGCTGATTTCCTATTCTTAGTTCTTCTAAGCTGTTCTAATCAGTAACAAACATCTAGCTTTACTTCGTTTAATTAATATGTACATTTAATATGAATAGTTAAAGTTAGCACTGTAATATAAGGTATAATATACAAATGTAAGCAAATTACATGTTACAACATCTCAGTATTAAACATTACTATAGCTTTCATTTTACCAATTCTTCACTTCTAACAAAATAAAAGGTGTTATTTTGGAGAAGATTTCTCATATACATACATGAGGAAAAACAGAAAGTTATTTTCTTCTTTCACAGACATCAGTGATGAACTTTGACCAAGATTTTAAGTACAGCTCAATCCAGGAAGAATCCAACATTCTGAAGAAATGGAATATTCTTTTTATACTCAAGCTTTCTGTCAGTTGTTTCATAAATGACATATAAAAGGAATGTGCCACACGGGAACAAAGAAAACAAAATCACCAACACTTTAAGACTTATAATTAGCATATTATTTAAAATCTGATATTCAGTTAACTCAGCAATGCACATACTAAGCAAAGCTGAACAAATAAAATAAAATTCTTAACTTATAAAGCTTTAAAGTTACCAGTTCTATTGCCTATAATATAGTGACTTTCTCTTACAGGAAATATCTGTTTAACATTTAGAAACACACTTATAGGTTTAAATGAACTATATTAAGTCTGTCACAGTAAATGTAGTAAAATGGTAAAACTAACCCTTTATACTCATCATGAGCAATGTTTAGCTTAAAATATAAATACATACTTACACATGTTTTGAAGCTTAAAGTCTAGAACAAACATTTTACTTAAAGGGCAAATCTATTGTTTCAGAAAATAATAGTTCTTCAGTCAGAGAATGAGTGTTAGCTGTTTTATGCTTTTTAGTTTTATAAACAGTTTTCCTAGAATTCAGCTCATTCTGTCACTTCAGAGATATACTCTTCCACTCCATTTCTTCAGTATTATTAAGGCTTTTATTGCTATTAAAAGTAAATGCCTCCTCCAGTGTGTTAAATATTTTGGTTTGTTCAGAAAGGAATAATTTGATCTTTGCAGGAAACCCCAAAGTGCCTTTAATATTGTTATTTTAAGTTCTAGATCATAGTAAACAGGGTTTTCTTTTACTTATTACTTTACTGGAATAATCACTGTCAAATCTGACTACGTCTTCACCTATTTTAATAGGTGGACTGGACCATGTTGCTTTTAATATCTGATCTTTTCCTAAGCTAGACATGAACTTAACTATAATTGGGCATGGTGGTGAATTTTGCTTCTCAGTAGGTGCTCTTAGGGATCAAGGTGCTCTTTCAATTCCAAAAGATAAAGTTTCAGGTAGATTTAATGTTTTACGTAGCTAGGTACTTAAGAAGTTAATTATATTATCTCCCTCTTACTTTTCAGGTGTAGCATAAATTCTAATGTTATTTCATCTCACTGTATTTTGTAAACCATTGAGTTTCTGTATGAACCAGTTATTTTATTTTAAAAGTAATTCAGTCTAAGACTCATCTTTGGTTATTTTTCCCTCATGATCATTCAGTCTTTTTCATACTGCTGATTTATGCACCTTGTTGTTTCATATGAATTTCAAAATGTTCCATCCTCTTCCCGGTCTCTTCTTTGAAACTTTCTATCTAGTTTATCTATTTTTAGTAATACATCCTGCATACAAGATAGTCTTGATTGGAAATCTTCTTTAACACAAGAATCCTGAGAACCATTTCTTGAGTGACTGAATTTAAAGTCTTTTCTCTCTTCACCAAGCAGCTGAAATTCTAAAATAAAACTATAGCTTTTGAAGAACTTGGAGCTGTAAATCTTTTCTCTGATTATTAATGAACAAAATTAGCTAACAAGTTATCTCCAATTTTTACTTTTTATTCCTTTTTCTCCTTTTTCTGTCAGAGAAATATTTCAGTAACAGAGCTTTCACCAGTTGCTGATCTCAGTTGGCCACCCCCCTCAGAAACAAATATTCTGATGACAGTGTATATGTACTGATGAAAGGATAGTTCAATATAAACAAAAAGTGTTCATGTCCCTAATAATTGTATTATTTTCAGAGGTGGCATTCATGTGGTAGGTAAATGGATGACCATATTTGCCAAAGGTCACAGTACAATATTTCTTGACATTTTGTGTAAGGTCATGATCCCAGCAGCAGTTATTTGTATGTGTTAGGCCCTACTAGAGAATCTGAAAGTTAGCTGGAAAGTTTATGACAGCTCTGAGTTTGCAGTCTTTCACAGGTCATGAAAACTACTGGAGTTATAGCACCAACAGACACTACACACCTCTCCCAATAATGTGCATGCACATCTTGGAGATGGTGTGGCCCTCTAATACTATTTGAGGTGGTGTTGTGTATCAGGGGTGGATATGACAGAGGCAAAATGACCCATGCTAAACACTGGTGATGCTAGAGGTTCACCCTGGGCCTTCATAATCCCCACAGCTATTACTTAGTGGAGCGTGCTTCCAATGTTAGCATTGCTGGCAGTGCCACTGTGTCCTCAGACTGTGCTAAGTGCCTGATGCCATTATCTTCTGCCTTCAGAAGGCTACTGACATTAAGATGTACCAGCATGTTATGCTGGATCGTCTCCCAGTGGAATCTGTGAATGCATACAGATAACTTGGCAGTGTTAAAGCTGGCACATATGTGACTGTGCTGGTGAAGTGGTTAGCATTGTCAACTCACAGCAAGAGATTCTTCAGTTCAATTCTCATCTGGGGTGCCTTCTGTGTGGAGTCTGCATGTCCTCCCTGTGGTTCCGTGAGTTTCCTGCAGGTACTATGGTTTCCTCCCACATTCCAAAGACATGCAGTAGGTGAATTTGGCACTCTAAATTGGCCGTAGGTGAGTGTGTGTGAGCGAGTAGTATGGATGAACTACCTGTGCAGGGCTAGCCACCTGGCAGTGTAAACCTTGCCTCAAGATGATTGTCACTGTTGAAGTGGCACCCCGGTCCTATGTGGAAAATGGGAAAAGGAGTTGAGGATGGATGGATGGATGGATATATGGATATATTTGACTTTCACCACTGTGTGCCAAGAATATACACATCCTTTGGGCAGAAGCTTAGCTAGGGTGGGGCAAGGGGGCCAACTACCCCAGGCACAATATAAAAGTCCATATTACATTTGCAATCAGACCTGAGAACTATGTGACTTAAACTGGAGCAACTGCTTGCTACATTGTAGCAAACAGTTTTCTATAGATGAAAAGTAAAAAATATATATTTTTTAAAACTAAAATCTGAGTGCTGTAACACTCTGTGTGAGGTATAAACTGCAGTAACAGTTTGCTACAAATTAAAAGAAAAAAGGGCAGAGAAACAAGACCTGATTGGTTCCTGGGCAGTAAGGAGGAGGTGAGTATCTTGCCTGATTGGTGTACCAATAGAAGGAGCAGACCTTTTATTTAGTACCAACACTTCTTCCATAGGGAGCCTTTTTTTGGCAACCCTTTGAAATGTTGGGATTTTCTAGAGAGAGTCTCAAAATATGGAGACTGAATGGCTGAAAGAATGGACTTACATATACTGAGATACCATTTCTCTGAATAATTCCTTTTTTTCTGAGGTATGGCAATCTCAGAGATGGTATATATAAGTTCTGTGGTGTGTGGAGGCTTGCCCCCCATATGGGGGTGGTGGTGCAGGTGAAGCTTATTCCACTCCCCTTTAAAAAGCAGTTTAAAGGAAAAGAGCATTTTTGAAATTCACACTTCTCCTTTGTTTTTTTTTTGGGGGGGGGGGTTGGCTTTGAGTGCAGTCATTTCAATAGGGAGCCTCATTGGTCATGAAAAGGTGGGGGAACCCAATTGGCTTCCTGCAGTTTTTAATGCAGAAGTTCTTGTTTGCTTCTTTTTTTTTTCGATTGGAGTGCGGTGCAATTTCATAGGACTGTTAACCAGCTGCATACATTACTTGTGGTGGATGTTGTCTCTGTTGCAGCCCTGATTTCCATGGATGACAGAAATGTAGATGCCTGTTTTTCAGATATTCAGGCAGACTTGCTAGACAATGTTTAGCAGGAGTGTTATGTCCCAATGCTCAGCTGGAGTATCCCCTAGATATATTTGGGCACCTATACCTTGAGGTGTATGTTGTTTCTATTGCAACCATGATATCCTTTGGTGACACAAATGCAGATGGACATATATGCATAAACCAGGAAAAAATGCTTGGTAATACCCTATGGGAATCATACATGCCACTACTCACCTGGGGCATCCACTACATTCACTTGGGCAGTTATCACCATCAATAATAAATCCACAAAGGTAGAACCTGAAGGCATACTATAAAGCTCCCAGACTGCTTGTATTAAATGTTCTCAGTGCATCATGGAACTGATAAATTTAAACGCTCCCAGTCATAAATAGATCACACACTTTTATTAGTAAACAAAACAAATGGCATGAACTTTAAACACATACGTTTTCGTTTTAAAAAACTTCATCAGATGTGGGCTCAAATAAATTAACACAATATTTAAACTAGTTCAAATTCCAGAAGAACCAATCATTTCATTCTATTTAACATATTTAATTAACATTCAGAAAATCACATTAAATGAAATATTTTTTCTTAAAAAACTGCCTAATATGAATAAAACCATTGAATGAGTAATCACCATCCTAATTCCCACATCCAATCCATTGCCACGTATTGTCTTACTCAAAAGGGTTATCAGGAATTCCTCAGTGTTTGTCAGCTGTTACTATATGTGAGTCTATCTCTTGTGGTCATCCTGTCTTTTATTATTTCCCCAGACTTGTTCTTGGCATGTAGGATCACATCAATGATCTTACAAATTAATGTAAAATAGTTTTCCTGAGTAGAAACTTTCTTTTGCTGATATACACATACACACAGAAAATAGGATTGGCTTTAACCAATGGTTTAGTAGTTAGTACCATTCTAGGGGTCCAATAGGTGTCAATATAGGATGAGAAGAGTGACAGTTCAAATTGTTTCACCAAGGATAGCCTGCACCTCTTGCTCCATGTTTTCTGCACACTGGCAAAAGTCCTTGCTGCCCCCTCAGTGGCTTTTATTATACAGAGTCCAGCTAATGGACACCCGAGTGTAGCAGATGTCAATGTAGCCATTGCCAACCCTAAATGGGATCATATCAAGGTGGTTAGAAGTCTTAACAACAAATTGCTTGACCTTGAGATTTCCCTAAAATTTGAACACATCCATATCTGTGTATTTACTGAGACTTGGTTTCAGTATAAAGACAAGACTCCCTCCATACCTCGGTTTTCCACCTACCATGCATTCATGTTTAATGGAAACTGAGGTGGTATTTTTATATTTGTCAAGGACCACTTCATCTTTAAACAGATTCCCAGAGGTCCAGAAACTGAACTCATTGAACTCCAAATTACCCACACCAAAATGCTATATCATCCCATAGCCCTCCACGTCCCTTGATGACCACATGAGACTCCAAAATGTATTTGAAGAACTACTTATCACTAAAAAGTCTTTATAGTAGGAGGTTACAACTACTCCTCAAAAAGATAGGTATGCCACAGCCTTCTTACACTTAATAAATATAAATTAACTGTAACAGACTGTTAACAAACTAGCTAGAGGACACAATATTCTTTACCTTCTCCTACCTAATATAGACTACTACTAGTACCACCCCCTAGTTTCACAACCACTAATTAATTCTTACTATAAACTTATAACATTGTCTTTCAAAATCTCCAAAAGCCCTGAAGTCAATAATACCAAATTCAAGGACTTTAAAAGGCCAAGCTTCCTCAAACTCTTTTACAAGCTATCCTAATTTGCTTGTTGTAACACCAGACCTGACACTAACACACCTGCTACTTATTAAAAGGAGCTCTTTTCTCATATAGATAAGTGCCTAGACCTAGCTGTCCCTAATAGAGCCAAATGTAATTAGATGTTTAAGACTAAACCACACTGATGGTTGACTAGCTTAAATGCATTATGTTACAAAATAAACTTCTTAAATCATACAACTGCTCTAAAACTACTCATAGCAAATATATTGACAGACATTTAGTGCAGACTTTGTCCCTGAAACATAGTTCATAATTCCACAAGTTCCTGAATCTGTTAAACTTTCTAATCTTGCAAAGGAACACATACTAAAGGGGTCTGTAAGATCAAAGGTATTACTTCTACAGGGAATCTTGGATGCCTAGTAAACCTAACACCTCCTTAAACTATTTAATCAAAACCTTAGCTACAGAATTTGTCCCTGAAGTATAGCAAATAGCAGTGAAACTGTGTCTACACATGGACTCAGGAAACTATAAGACCAGCAGCCATGGAATCCATATCATCTAATCTCATAAACTATATCGATAACATTCAGACTAGGCCCACATCAGTTTGGCTTTTTGAAAGGGAGATCCTACCTACTCAGTCTATTAACTACTTTAAGAAAGTCATGCAGGCTGTAGACAGAGGTCATTCTGTTCATAAAACGTATTTGAATATATCTCATGCTCTCACTGGTAATATGCTAACTGCCTTAAAAGTAGGTTAGATAGATAGTCAACTGGTGAAAAATACAACCACATAGCTAACATCTGAGCACCTCCTTGGAAAGTATGAAGGTAGCTAGAGATGTACTCATATTTCACTACTGGGATCCATGTTTTTTTGGCATCTACTTCTCCAGCCCCAGGCTTGGAATCAGGAATTTTGGTTAACTAAGTTTGCAGATTTCCTCTCAACTTTTTAGTGCTAGAAATCTTGACAAAGCCTAAAATAATGTGGGGACAAAGGCCCAGAAATAGGCCCATATTTTAAATACTGCTGGTATAAACTTAGGAAGTCACTAGAATAACAAAATTTGTATTAGCAATTATTTTCTGAAGGACATGAAGCCTGAAACTCAAAGGTATGCCATTACTTAGGAACTTCAATCCCTAGTGATTTGCCAGAAAAAAACAAGTTTTATGAGGAACAGAACAAAAATGTGAGGTGAAAATCTGGACAGCTGAGTGGTATGGCAGATGACTGTAAATTGGGTGCTTTGGTCAGATCTCCCACTGATACCCATTCATTGCAGCAAGAACCAACTCTCAAACAAGCATGTACTGAAATACTGCTAAAATTAAACATGAAGTACAGTATTATTACATTTGAAAAACAGCTCTCACCCTCAATATACAGTATAGCCAATACCCCACTCCAAAATAATAATGTAGTTAGGAATCTTGGAACTATGGACAATTTCCTCTCCTTACACCACTATGTAGCAAAAGTAGTCAGAAAATAATTCTGTTTAGCTCAAGTATTTAAAGGCATATCATCCATGGCAAAAGAAGTTATCTCTGTGACACCCGTGCACTAGCCTAGCATCAAGGAGCCTCAATCCACACTAACACCAGTGAGGGGCATCCATATAGGGAAAGGATAATAAATACACACACAGTAAAGTACAATTTCCATTAAGAGCACACAGAGATCACAGTCAGTTTGGGGCTAATTTTCCCTTTCTCTCCAGGTCCCCAATAAGACTCCCCACTGGCACAGCTGTAGGGTCCAGATCTCAGCCTAGTGGGCAAGCTAAAACCTCCAGCACCCTCTCTGTCCAACCAGTTTTTCATGTCCCTGCCAAGTTGCTCATACACACACACTGAGATAAGAGTTATATACAACCAAACAGATACTCCTGGGGCAGGCTGGCACAGGGTCTCCAGCTGTGCCCCTTTTACCCAGACTATATGGTAGTACCACTTGCCACCACCCACTAATATTTATCAGCTACTAAAAGGCCCTTATCAAACGGTGTCCAATTATACTGTGCAATATTATCCAAATGGTATGTGAAACTGACCCGCCAAGGCTTATTGAAGTGGCTTGGCCAGTATCACTATATACATGCAATGTACTCTTAGAGCTTAAATTATCTCTACACAAAACATCCACAGTTGAAAGGTTTAAAAATATTTAATAATAAATAATAAAAACACAAGACAGTACTTCTTACTACACAGTGCTAGTCAAGAGTTCAGAGATCATAGGAAAATGTTTAAAATAATACAGTAGAAAAGTTCTGACATCAATACAGAAAAAAAAAAACTAATCTAATATTCCTGGTTCCTAGCTATATCTAACAGAAAGCACAGTTCTAACATAAACTTACGTAGAGAACACAGGCAGAGTGCTGGTGAGTTGGATGTTCTCAAGACAAATGCTAAATGCCCTCATTCTTTCTGTCCTTAAAATGATAACACAGTACCACTGATTCATTTCAGATTACATCATCTCTTTCTGGTTCCCAGGCTAACAGAAACTCAGAGGTTAATAGCCCTTTTGATCTTGCAGCTGTCAGGAAGCCAGAGCAATAAAAAAATTATACATGTAAATTCTAGCCATTAACTCTGGCCTCAAAACAATAGGCAGAATGCCTCCCTCTAGACATCTTGGCTCTGAGTTTTATATCAAATAATTTCACAATGCTTGACTTATCAGCTTTCTTACAGCAGAGGGCACTGTTACATTTTTTTCAGTTCAACATCCAATACAGTCTTTCATAGTTAAGAGAACAAGCCTGTGGCTTACATTAATATTTACAAATGATAGAATTATCTACAAAATTAGGCTAGGCTGGGAGCCTTCACCAATCTTCACAATCTCCATGAACGCAACTCTGATTACACCAATTACTGAATATAACACTCCATTTTGTATGTTTATTTCTAGCCATATTAAGCAACTGGAAATACCCAAGACTTTCCTATGTAAGAAATCTGCTAGCCTATAATCTTCAAGCTATAAGGGAAGGTTTGAAGTATTATGCATTTACTCATTTTTATAGGTTATTGCTGGGTGATCTGTGTTTTGCATTCCACACCATTAGGAACTTTATCATGCATGTTCTGTATTTTCAGAAGACAAATAGGTCCACTAATATCAGTTAGGGACTTAAATCTCCTCCAGCACATAACTAAAACACACTGAAGATACACATGTATTAATTCAAATGACTCCCCCACTTCTGTAGCAGAATTCCCTGATGGCTAACAGAGTGACATCCTGGCATCCTTCAAACTAAACTTGCAAGATTAGATTGGTACTTATGAATTTACTCTAGGACTTACCTGCTTTGCCTTCTTCACATGGAGATACAACATGATGGAAGGTACCGGCAAGGCTGAAATGGTCTTGTAACTTAGTTAATGGTAACCGAGTGATATGCAAAAACATCAGGTAACTCTTGATCAATGCATGCATATCAAAAAGCACAGTTATAGATAACCAAACTTACCAAAACACAGAATGAATACAAAAGGGAAAAAACTTTCCTTTTGTGATCTTACAAAAAAGCCCACACCATTACACTTAGACCAAATTTGTCTGAATAATGATAGTATTATGTAGAGAGTTTTATATAGAGGGTTTTTCTAAAGTAAAGTGGTTAGGGGCAGAGCCTCCCAGCTCACCTTACTAATACCTTCTAAGACTATCCCTAGCACCTTACCTTAGATAAATCCTTTCCATACCACTGTCATTACACAACATGAGCTCAGGCACATGCAACATGCACCAATACACAAACACAACACTATATCCACTTCCCTAGCCTTTACCCTAACCCTACTCCCCATACTGTACACACACTAACCCCAATGTCAACACTTTTGGTATATTTGAAAATTTTGGAATTAAGAAAAGAAAATTACAGGTGCATAAGTAAACTTACCAAAACAGTACAAGGGTTACATTTATGTTTTGTACTTTTCTGCAACCTACCACAAAAATAGTGCTGGCAAAAGCAATCCAACTAGTACTGATCACTTCTGCGAGGGGTAAAAGTATTTGATATTATGTTCAATTGTATGGAGTTTTTTTTTAGATAGATAGAGATATAGATCCATAAACATATCCAAAGACTTGCTGCGGTAACAGTGCTCTACTATTATTGTAAGTTTACTTACTCAACTGCACTATATTCAGTATTAGATCACTGTTGTAGTATCCTAATCTATTTGGGCAGATTGCCAGCTTAGAAACCTATCAGAAAAAGTAAATTAAGAACCAGAAGCCCTTGAAGAATGGCCCTAGCAAGGCCTGTTCTAGACTTGGAAAAGGAATCCAGTTTGCAGTACTTTGTAAAAGTATGTATAAAGAAAGTATCAAGTTGCTTCCTCTATAATACTTCTAGGGTCTCCCTCTTGCTAAAAGGCCATAGAAGAAACCAAAGTCCTGATAGAATGGACTCTAAGCCTGCCTGAAAGTGACTTGTTGGGAGAATAGGAAAAGAATATTATAAGGAAACCACCTTAAAAGTGTCTGCTTTGCCACTGGTTATCTTTTTCTCTTAGTGTGATGGGAGACAAACAGCTAAACAGCTTTCCTGGTGTAGCATCCAAATTGTCTATGGATATCCAGTGTGTGAAGAATTCTTTCTTCCTTATTTTGGGGTTCTGAAAAAAGACTGGGAGATTAATAAACTAACTCAAGGTCAACTCTGAGACCACTTAAGGTATAAAAGAATGATTAGTATTCAAAGAAGCCCTGTAGTTGTGGAAAATGAGGTACATTGTAAGAGCATGTCACTAAAATAATCTTCTAGCAGAAGCTAGAGTGATGAGTAAAACAGTCTTCCATGTTAAGAACTTCAAGTCAGTCTGATGAACTTGTTCAAATGAAAAAAAAAGCTTCACAAGCAAACAATGCATATCCCAAGAAGAAGCCACCTGTTTCACTGGTGGAGAAATATGTAAAATCCCATTCAAAAACTGATTCATTTGGGAACAGGAAGGTGGTGGACAGGATCAAACAGCAGGCAAACAGAAATGGCCAACAGATAAATCTTGATACTCTTGATAGAAGAGTAAGAAATGCCAGAGGACAGTAACTCTTACAAATAAATCAAGAATAAAAGACAAATTGACCTTAAAAGGCTCCTGGTTATTAGAACAGCACCAACCAGAAAATCCTTTCCATTTAGACACAAGTTGTGAATCAGTTGTTGTAACAGACTGAAGAGGAGGTGGAAGGGAGAATGGGAAACCTGAATTCTAGGAGAGCTGGTCTACCAACAACAGAACATCCTTATTTACACACCCCAGAATTGGTAACTGAAAAGATGTTTAGTCCAGACTGACCTGAGGTAACATTGAATCTTTCTCATTGTAAGTCTGGCTAAGGAAATCATAAGAATACTGGAAGCCATGCAATCCAAAATCTTGAAAAATTCATTGGCAGATGCATGAATTTGAATGGAGATAACTCTGGAAGCACTGTTGGAACAGCTCTACTTTGTTTAGAAGAAGAAATACTTTTCCCAGGGTGAAATCTAATAAACATCTCAGCAAAACTGTTCTGTGAGAAGGGATGAAAGACGATTTCAATAAGTTCACTTGAAAACCCAGAATGAGTTGAAGATTCTGAACACTTAAGGATTCTTGACAACTGGAAAAAGATGTTGATGATAATCTAGCTTTGGGAAAATATGAATGCCTTAAAGTCTGCAATAAACAGTTACTGGAGACTGACACTTTGTAAATATCCTCAGAGTAGTAGATATCTCAAAGGGTAAGACAGAAACCTGATTATGTAAGCCAAATACAGAAAATCTTTGTTGGGTCTTTCGGCTTTTCCCGGTTAGAGGTCGCCACAGCGGAATTCCGGTCCGCTAATGATTGGTAGTTGATTTTTACGTGCCGTGTTACCAGCCCTGACGCACAACCTTCAACGAAGGTACGCCCATTTACACATGTCTCCATGCAGAAGACGCTCTAGCTGAGAATCGAACCAGATACCATCTTACTGTGAGGTGACAGGCGCAGCACCACCACAGCAAATCTTAAACGTCTAAAATGTTTGCCAATGGGAATGTGATGATAAGCATCTTTTAAGTTTAACTTTACCACCGTAAAATTGGCACTGTGACAAAAAGCCTAAAAAATGAGAGGCCTAGTTTAGTCTTCAGGTCCCTTCTTTCTTTTCACCAAAGAAATCTTTGAATAAAACCCTTTGCCCATCAGGCAGGCATGCACTGGTTCTAGGACACCTTGACATAACACTTTTTACAGAACTGGGAGAAACTGGGATATTTTGCATATTGGGCAAAAAAGGATTCTGCTGGAAGGGAAGTATAAATTCCCATTTTCAAGTGTACCCCTATTAAATGACTTTCAGAACCAATTTGTCTGAAACAATCTGGTGCCACAAAGGAAGGCGAAGCCTCAGAGAGAGAGATTGTTAGAGTGGGAGGAGCATGAAGAAGCAAATAGTCATTCTGATTTTTTCTTCTGTCCTTGACTTTGAGAAGCTTTACTTTTCTTTTTAGAGTCTCCTTCCCATTGTTGTTGTTTGGTTTTTTTTTAAGTTTTTGTTCACACTTTGTTGCTTGAATTTTTTTTAAAAAAGGGAGGCTGAGGTGGAAGGAAAATTTTTACTTTCCTTATGAAAAGAAAGTTGGGACATTTGAATCAACTTTCCCCTGCCATCAAGCCTCTTGAACATTTCAGTTGATGAAGGCCCAAATTCTACTTCATTGTCCAAGGGAGAATTTACAATTTCAGTTTTGACTTCAGGAAGATTATGTGAATGTAGCCAAAGAAATTATGCTATCTATCTGCTATTATGCATCTTTAGAATGGTTTAAGGCATGTTTAATAACATGAGAAACAGATACAAAAGAGGCATTCAAGCACTGTTTCACCTCAGAAGAGGGAAGGTGAACAGTTACATTTTTCATATTGTCAAAAGACATGAGTAAAATCGTTCATATGTGAGCCTAGCAGTTTACATTTTTCAATGTTAAAGTGGCATAAGAATATTTTTCCCACATTTATCAAAAGCTTCTCCCATCATTGTCAGAGAAAATGGAATTAACATTAGCAATCTGTTTAGTAGAAGAATTTTTAATAGGAAAATCACTGCTAGGTCTGCTTTGGGGTTAGCAAACAAACATTTGTGAGTCTGTGGTACCCTGTATAAACTACCAGATTTCCTAGTGGCAGTAAACAGCTGTGAGAAAAAAAACATTCTCTAAAGCAAATAAAACAGGTAGAATTACTGCATAGTGAGGAATGTCAAAGTGTAACATTTGTGGGGAGATAGGAATTTCATTCTGATCCCACTGAAAAACTTATTTCATTGTTAATAAATTTTAAGAATAAGAAAGGTTTTCTGGAGGTAAATTTGAAACAGCACTTTCCTCAGAATCAGAATCTTCAGCGTTTAAGGAAAAAGCTGAATCATAACATTCTTTCTCTAAACCATGCTCTTCTGATTGAAAATCAGCATCAGAAGGAGAGGGATACTTTTTTGTTCTTTTACTCAAAAGAGTAGATAAAGTAAAAAAAAAAAAAGAAAAGAAATTAACTCAGTAGCAAAACCCAGCAAACCATTCCTGTCCATTGAAATAGAGAAATAAGTGAAGTGTTTTACTATTTTGTTTTCCTTTCCTAGGAAACTGCTGGAAAAGGATTGGCCCATAGCTTTGCAGTAATGCTTTACCCACTGATTCCCCGAAGACCAACAAAAATTCTTCTCACAACCCTGCAGATCATCTATCTATCCCCTATCCTTTGTGGCTGAGAGGGACCATGGGGAAATGGTGAGTAGTCTAAGGAAACAAAGTCCAGCCATAGTAGAGTCATTCACTGGCCACTGAGCCAAAACCTGAGCCAACCTGACACCAAAAGACTCCCTGACAACTTTCTTGTTCTTATGGATGGAGAAATGAATTAAAGACCCCGGTAACTGCTGCACAGGCCCAGCCTTGAAAATGGGTAGCACAGCATGAGAGTCAGTAACCCAGTGACAGTGAAAAAGCTGGTTTTGAGATAAAGTATACACTGACCGTTCCCAAAAGCCTCAAGTCCATCCCCTAACACACAAGCTCTATACAAGTATGTAATAAAAAATTTGAAAAAAAAAAGATTTTACATAAAAATGTTTTCACATGCATACACTATATTAAAATCCCCTAATGCTAGATAACAGTGCATACAAAGTAGATTCCTGATCCAAAGTTGTCCTCAGAAAAGTACATTAGTGGATGTATCTGCAGGCCTTGAGGGGTTGCTAGCCAATTGTCAGTTCCATAAAACCTGCATAATGAGCACAATTCAGTGTCAAAAAACCTTTGAAGCTTCTGGCACTCTAACTTCCCTTCATATGCAGTTCTGCTTGAGCTACTGGCAATTACAGTGTGTGAAAGGCACTCTGAAGCTTTGAAAAGCTGGCTGGTTGGTTATATTCATGGTGGGATATAACTCAAATAGCTTAGGCTATAGCAACCATGATCAAACAATGAACATTCCCACTTTCCTGCAAACACTATACTCCTTGCAACACTACATTTGAAAATACCTACATTTGACCACTTTTCCAGCATCGGCAGACCTTTGACCATATCACAAGGATTAATTTCTTATGATCCTATGACCTTTGTCATGGATACACTGCCAAGGTTCTGCAGTAGCAATTCAGTCTCCTGTGTAGTGAAATTCGCCAGATGTGGACATTCCTTTGATCTCATGATAGGCCTGGTTCACTGATGGATCAAAACATGGATTACATACAGTATGCAGGCTAGTAAACTGAAAGATGGTATACAGGATAGTCCAAGTCAGCTAAAACCTGCCCACATCTTGTTTCAAGCACCACTTTGGTGGGCATAAGCCCAATGTGTTGCCCTAAGATAATTGTTCTGACACTGTACCATAGTGGAACATCTGTGGACATGTGAGACACATGTGCTGTTCCTTAACCAGTGCTAATGGTAAAGTCTATGCTTGGTATTTTGGAGACCCAACATCACCAGAAGCCTGTCCTACTGTCTGTGTGCATATAAAACAGCATATAGACACCAAAATGACAGACATTGACTAAGCCTACCTGTTGTCTCTGTGCCCTTGTTGGACGAACCCACTTACAAGAACGCAACCAAGCCTATCTGTTCTTTTGGCCTTGCTGGTTGAACACCCACACTATAGGATTACATCCTACAGTACGTGTTCCTTCTGCCCTTGGTGGATGTTGAACAGGAGTCTATGGGACTACAGCCTCTCCTACCTGTTCCATGTGCCTTGTCAGTAGGAGCCTCTAGCACGTTGGACTCCTATCATGGCCAGTGCAGTGTTATATACACACTGCAACATTGTATGACAGTACTTGTGGCTGCCATGTCTGCTTGATCACTGACTGAAATAGTCCACTACCACTTATCCTGTCTGTTGTCACTGTCCTTGAAAGACAGTACATTCTGATATCCAATTCCATTGATTCTCTATGTTTTTTGTTGCAATATGGTCTCCAGAAATATGGAAACTGTGGTTTTATTATTCTAAAATGGGACATGTAACACACCTATTACACTAATGAGGTGATTCAGTGAAAATACCTCTGATGTGCACCAATAACACAGTGTGTTACCACTCTTATTACACACTATCGGGCCTGATCCTGCTCATGTATGGGCTGTGTGTGCAAAGGGAACCCGGCTACACTAGTGACAATTTCCATAATGTTAATGACTGTGGTCATCACACTACCTATCTTCCTTTTGTTCCTACACATGGACATGGGCATCAATGAGTGTGTGTGCATAAGTGGTTTCTGACCATTCTAATGTTACCCTTTCCTGTTTTATTAACAAGAGTCACACTACAGTACATAGGCATTGTATTATTTTGTTGCCCATCCATGCAGAGCCCATGGTTTCTGCATCATTTATCCATGTGCCCTAACTACCATTTTTTCCTTCTGGACTTGACATGGTGAGGTGAGTGGTCATGTTCTATGCAGGATCAGACTTGGGTAGGGATCCTGTGTGGTGCACCAGGGAGTGCATTTTCTTTTCACACCTGCTAAACTTAAAGGAAGTACCCTCTGAAGGATCATGACAGTTCTCTATATAAAGTGAAGGCCTGGCATGTATTTGCAGGGCAGTCTGTGACTCAATTAGCGCATCCACTCTGATGAGAAGTGCCCCCTAAATAAAGTGACTTGAGGAAACGCTATCAAGACATTTTTATGACAGTTTGAAGAAGAGGTTAGGGGAGACAGAGAAAGAGAGACTCATCAGTACAGTAAGGATTCTGTTTTTGTTGTGCCAGTGTACATTAGACGTGTCATCCATAGCTGTAAATGCCTTCTGTCATCATGGATAATCATCAGGAGGATTATTATTATTATAATTATTATTATTAGTAGTAGCATTACTATTAGTTTTTCAATGCCATATGAGATTGCAGAGAACAGGACTGCCTGCAAATGAAGGCAGACCTGGATCTCCAAGTGATGGTATAAGTGTATTGCTTTGCTGAAATTACTGTATAACTGTACTTAACCTGTTTATTGCAGGACTCAGCAGAATTTTTTTTTGTTACATTTCATTATTTAACAATGCCAAGCTGTACACTGGCTTGGTAGAATCATTTTTCTTCTAGTTACTGTGTCACTGTCCTAAATCATACCAGTGACATGTATTGGTATATATGAGTTATCACTTGTTGAGTAATAACGTGTTTTAATAAACTATTCCAAATCATACTGACAACTGTATATGTGCCTTGTTTTGTTCTATTTTTCATTCTTTTTAATTATCTTGCTATGTCCTTCTTCTCTTATTTTCTTTCATCTGCAGGACTGACCATGGAGCAGGCAGAGGTGAAACAGCAGACACTACCTTGTGTATGCCATCTCACTGACTACTGGGTCTCTAGCAGTCTCTGGGCCTGCTTTTCCACAGGGTTATGAAGTTTGCCTGCAGAAGGTGACTTGGAGGGCTCACTAGGGACCTCTCATGCTGCTTCTCCAGGGAGTAGCATAGGCTCAACAAAGAGTAGAGAAATGATGGCTTCCTGGGTTATCTGGTGTGAAGTTTAATGGCTGCTGAGGGTGGACCAGCAGATTGATAAACATACTAGCACCATGAAGCACTGCCTCAAGTAGCTGGCAGCTGTGTCTAACCACTGGGCCTCAAGAAGTGGACCTTGCCCATGATGCCACTCACAGAGGTTACTGACATTGGGGGGAGGTTCCCATCTGGGCTAGCTTGACTGGCCATCTTCACTGCACTCTGTTCCACATCATAGTGTTCACTTTCATCGTTTTATGTTCCTCATTATCATTAGTTGTCAACTCTCTATCAGTCTATATATCCGCATTGTCACCCCACACAGGTTTTGTCTAAACTATATGCTTGTGTGTCTGATGCACTGTCCTACCAACACATTCCCCATGTTATCTTTCCCCTTTACCCTTTTTATAAAAGCAAATAATGCACCTATTCTACAAAAAAAAAAAAAATTCCCCTAACCCCACACTATTCTGCCCTTCCAACAGTCCTTTTGCATTTCCTTTGCTTGCCTTTTTCCCTTCCTGACTGTGCTATCATCAACTTTCCTACCCATTTATATAATAAAACTAGTTGACACTTTGGTGTTATCAATCATTTATGAGCCCTCAGTTGAGCCTTTGTGGCAGCTATGTAACTCTTTGATGAATGTGTGAATGCACATAGCATCAGGCATATCACATACATGATGATGGCCCCAGGTCATGTGACTCCACATAAGATGGTCCACTCACTTGTGTGGTAACTACTCTTTTCTTGACTTTGAGGCCTCATTATGCAACAATATCATAGATATGTCCATGACATGTGATGTTTATGTTAATTTATTTATTTATATTTCTTTACCAGGGTAGTGCACTTATCTCAATGGACCATTTACAGGCACACTTTGGTGAAAAACATAAGAAATGAACAAAGCATATTTCCACAAACAAGGACATGCTAAAAATATATATATATCCATACTTATAGATGCAAGATTATGCTACACCATTTAATTCAAGCAGTTAGCAATGCCATAACATGGATGGAAAAATGATATTATGCTTAGTGGAGCTTTATGGATAAGATGTAGTCATGATGACTGAGATGACATATGTTATAGGGATAGCAGTGTATCATTATATAGAGAGGTATGAAGACATTAGAAGAGGCAATTGTTTATCTACATAGGAGGATGTATATAATATATTAGCATGTATATATACCTAGCCCCCCACTTTGGCAGTATCTTCCCTTCTTCACTTCACTATTTATTGCAGTATGGTTGTGTAGTTCTTTTTTCTGAACCCCCACCCCTTGTGTGTGACTTTGTGTTACATAACTATCTAGGATTCCCATGTTTTGTTTCATTTTTTTTAAAGTCGTCATAGTCTAGAAACATAGTTCATAGATTTCCACATTCTTTTGAATGAGATAAGAATATGTACTAGGTTTTTACATGTTGCCCCTTACCTTAGACCAAAATTACATTTCAAACAGACTTTTTTCTTGACTAAATTTCACAGCATTGTTGCAACACTGTTTTTATGTTGTGAGCATTTTTTAAGGCAAACTACTGCCAACTCAAAACTTTGCCACTATTTGTTCCTAGCATGCATAAGTCCTTCAGTTTGTTTAATGAAATCACTGACAGATGTTTCTAAATTATTATTTACAGTGATAGTTATAAGTATCAGCAATATTTGCTTTTCTGTATATACATAATGAAAATTGTATGATTGTGTTTCTGAAAATATGTCAAAGCAACACTAACAGCTTGCTAACAATGTCATCTAAGAAGCTCATTGCATGGTAAAATGTGCTATTTTTATCTTATAAAAAGTTATTGTCATGAATTAATATGATTAATTTCTCTTTATCATGGTGTCTTATAAGAATTACCTGGAAAATGAGCAAAAACAAAGAATATACCCAGCTGCTATAGTTTGAGACATTTGTTTGCAATTAATAACAGAGCATAAGAGAGTTGTCCATATTTCTGCAAATACATCTTAAAGCAAAACAAACAGCTAGCAATGGTATAAACACTTTTGTGCTGATACTCTAGTGCTAGCACAAAGGGGTAATGAGATATAGCAGTTCATGTGGAGATATGTTTGCAGCAACATATGCCATTTCTGTCTTCAAAATGAGTCATAAAATATGGATTACATTTTGGAGTTTTGGAATCCTTACCATTGTTACAAGGAAGAAAAGGAGTTCCTTTAGAATACTTGTTACTAGTTTTCATGTAGTATGGTTTCAAATATTTGAATTTTTTTTTAAATTGTGGTTTAGAAAATAAATTAGAAAATTTTGAGGACAAAGGAAGCTTTCTTATTTATGTCTTCAAGCAACAAGGACTATAATCGTCAACTGCTCAGAAGGGCATAAAGTGTTAAATCGTGTTCATTTCCTTCCAGAGTTAAAGGTAGCTCACATGGATTCGGAAACTACCAATGTCTTCCATAAAAATAGGCCACAAGCCTAGTGAAATCTAGTCAGTCACCAAAATTAATTAAATAAACAAATTAATAAATGCAATGTAATAAAATACATCTTAATTTCTGAGGCTGTTGCAGTGTTTTCTGAATTATATTGAGCATGTACTAGCCATACTGACAACAAATTCAACACATAAGCTACAACTTACGATAGGAGTAGATATTCAGAGCGGATGTGAAAGATCTGACCTATAGTAAAGACTGTTTGTCCACACAGCCTGTGGCTTACATCTACAACCCCAGTTTAAGTGACATGACAAAAGCATATAAATACCATATGTCATGTAAAGCTGAGTTAGATCTGATGAAGTCAGATTAGGGGCAAAAGTGCTGTTTAGTATTCTTTTATTTTCAATAAAGAAATACTGATTTTTGAAAAAAGTTATTACGTATTGATTAATTTGAAGTCTCAGCTGAACTAGTCATGTTTTATATTGCTGAATTTACAGAGTCCCAGCCAGCAACGTTGTTCCTTACAAAGTACCAGATTCCTATGTTGTTTAACTAAAAGGCCAGTATAGCAGTCCAGTATGAAAATTAAATGTAAGAATATTGTGATGGCCTGCATGCAAAACAAATGAATATGTCTGGATAGCATCATTTCTTTTATTACTTACTTTTTAAAGAAGTAAGACAACTACTCATTAAGTGTGATTTTAGAGTTGCACCCTGAGAGAGGTGTATAGTTTAAAACAGATGCCAGACAGAAAGCAAAGACTGACCAATCAAATGCAGAACTACAAGATGAACAAAGGTCATCAACTTGTAATTTTATCAGTTTTTGATTTAGTGCCAGAAATTAGGTAATCCTAACATATAAAACTCTAACGTTGCTGATAGGTAAATGTTGCTTCTTTATTTTGTGGGATAAGATACCCCTTCCTACAAAAAGTTGGTAACTTGCACTCAGCATTTTGTTATATACTGAAAAGCTTGTTTTGGTGACTTGTATTTAATATTAATTTATATACTGAAATATTTTTTTTCCAATACTGTATCTTGACCTAACAGTTCTGCATTTCCCCTGGCTATTCATGAATGTTGGACCAGCTATAGGTGATCATTGTCCATATAACAAGTCAGTCTCTGAGACATAGTATTTGCATTGGTAAACCATTTCTCCTGTCTTGGCATATTATCTGCAAGCCTCACTTCATTATCCTTTTTGTATTGACTATCTGCTTTTTCCACTTTTCTACAAAAGGAAGTGCTTAAATGCAATCAAGCAGTCTTAATGATTTAAACTTTTTGTGTACATTTATCTGTTTAATTTCTAAATAAGCAAAGAAAACAAATTGAGAAAACTGACTGAAGGTCCACAGAGTACAAAAAATCTTTAGCGAACAAACCAATGTGGACCACCACAATCCTTCGATAAAACACTAATTTAATATGACAAGGCAAAATTCAACAAGCAGTTTTTAACACAGATAAGTGCTTTCGGGCTCTGCCCTTCTTCAGATAAAATAAAAACAATCTTAGTCACATTTAAATACCTAATTCAAAACAATTTCCAACCAATCAAAATTTATACTGCACCCTCCTATCTTTGAGGGCGGGTTTCATAGGAACAGATTCATTTAGTCCTGGTGTCCTATGGGCTAAAAGCTCAATTATTCACTTTGCTTCTTCTCTCTCAGTGGCATCTACTAGGCTACCCTTTCTTATACTAGGAAATACATTTGCAATAGCTCTAAATCTAAACTGATGGTCATTATTTACGTCTATATGTTTATAAAGTGCATTGTGCATATTTCTAGTTCTTATGCATGAAAGATGTTGCAAAATTCTAACTTTAAACATATTATTTGTTTTTCCCACATAAAATGCTTTGCATTACTGACACTCAGCTAAATAAATTATATTCTTTGTTCTACAATTGGCTTTTGCTTTAAAATGAAATAATTTCCCTGTTACTGGATGCTTAAAAACAATCTCTTTATTAATACAGTGACATGCTTTGCATAGCCCACATGGTTTTGTACCTACTTGACAAATGGAACTTTTCTTGTGGTTACTCTTTTCTTGTGTTAAAATGTCTTTCAGATTTTTATTCCTTCTAAATCCAAATTTGGGTTCTATGCCTACTATTTCTTTTATTTTATCATCAGATAAAAGTATATGTCAATTTTTCTTAATAATGTCACATACACCATGTATATTACTACTATACGTGAATGTCATTCTATTAAATGCAAATTTATGGCCATGTTGCTCTTCTGATGAAATTGTCTTTGATGAAGATACAGATTTTCTATGTATATTACCCTGACTTAATTCACTTACTATCAACCTCTCATTATAACCTCTATTTTTAAAAATATGTTCCATATTCATCAATTCTTCCTCAAAATCACTATCTTTAGTACAAAGCCTTGAGGCTCTACTTACCTGACCCCTTACTATATTCTTATATATATATGTCTGGGGTGCATACTATCATAAGTAAGTAAATTATTTTTCCAGCATTCTTTTCGAAACAAGGAAGTAACAAAGCCAGATCTTTCTTTTTTAATTCTGACATCCAGAAAATCTATAGCTTCATCTGAGCATGTGAGAGAAAATTTGAAAAAAGTTGTGGTATGTTCCAAATATTCTACGAAAAGTACTAGTTCTCTCTTTTCCCCTTCCCATAAAATAAAAACATCGTCCACAAAACGTCTATAAAGAAATAGATGCTTTTTCCATCTGTTTTTGGCCCCCTAGCACAAAACATCTCTCCCAAAATGACAAAACCAAATTTAGCACAGGGGTGCCCATGGCTACCCCTGTGTTTGTCTATATACATTGTCATTGCATATAAATACATTGTTAGATAAAACCAAATTCAAGCATTTTCTTATTGTAAATAATTTCCTATTATCTGATTCACCTATTTCTTTGCATAGTTCACAAACAGCATTCATACCATATTCATTTTCTATCACTGTAAACAAATTTACAACATCTAAGGTGACCATTAATACTTCTTTTCCACATATATCAACATTTTTTATGGCTTCCAAAAATTGTTGTGTATCTTTCAAAATTTCTATTATTCTTGTTGTATATAGTTTTAAGGTATATTCTAACCAAATAGATAAATTTTCAGTTACCCATTTTCTACCTGAGACTATCGGTCTCAGTGGGGGATCTTTATAATTTTTATGTAACTTGGGTAGTGCTTTAAAAATAGTTGTTACCGGATATTCTATTAATAGAAATTCACTAAGATCTTGGTCTATAGTATTGTTATCCAGCATACATTTAATACTGTTATGAACTCCTATTATGATGTTGTTAAGTTCTAATGGACTAATTTTCAAGTAGGTATTACCTTCTATAAATAAATTATTTAATTTAAAATAATAATCATCCTTATTTAATATAACAACCGCTCCACCTTTATCTGCCTGTTTTATTATGATATTATCATTGTTCTGTAAATTTATTAATGCTTGTTTTGTGTATTTGTTAAATTAAAATATTTCTGATTTTACCTTCTTCCAAATATTTATATAAATCAGCTTCACATACTTTAAGAAACATTTGCATGGTAGAATTGAGTGGTGGCATGAATGTACTAGGTTGTCTCAACATATGCTGTCTATTTTGTTGGTTAAATAAACTTTGCAACATTACTTTTCTACCATAAAACATCATATCCATGACTATTTCATTAAAACAGCTTTCTCACTTGAGATACGAAGGACATACCTTTGTTTAAAACAAATAGTTCATCATCATTAAGAACATAGTTAGATAAATTATAAACAATATTATCACCAGTCAATTTGATGTCCTTCTCTTTTTTGCCCCTCTGCCTTCGCTGCTGGCTCTCTTCCATTCTCCTTTTTTCTTCATTGGAGCTGGCAGTTGGGCTAAAACACCCTGCTGCACTGCTTCATTTGTCTTGGGCCTTGCACCCAAGTCCTTAGAGTGGGTAACTACTGCATTTGGAACAGCAGTTACTAAAGAAACGTTCGTTGTTTCTTCTGATTCAGAGCGTTGTATAGTCCTCTCTCCCAGAGGTTCCGCAGTTAAATTTGAACTCACTATTTCCACCGAGTTACTTTGTTTAGACCTAACCAATTGTTCATTACTGTTGTTCAAACGAAGCTGTTCAGCGTGGTTCTACCTCGCATCACTTCCGCATATGACGTGTTGGTCTCAGTTAAAGAGACACTGGAACAGATTTCTCCTCTTTCCTCTCTCGGCCATATGAAGATGTTACCGGTCGTGAAATCTTTATAGTCGCGCTGTAGCTTTTTTACTTTTGTTTGTTGTAACCTCTGGTCAGTCATTGAAAAAGCACAGTATAGCTCATCTAGTTTTTTAGTGAATCTTTCTCCTTTAAATTCAGTCACTAATTGCATTTGTAACACACCCACTGTATTAATAAAGAGATTGTTTTTAAGCATCCAGTAACAGGGAAATTATTTCATTTTAAAGCAAAAGCTAATTGTAGAACAAAGAATATAATTTATTTAGCTGAGTGTCAGCAATGCAAAGCATTTTACGTGGGAAAAACAAATAATTTGTTTAAAGTTAGAATTTTGCAACATCTTTCATGCATAAGAACTAGAAATATGCACAATGCACTTTATAAACATATAGAAGTAAATAATGACCATCAGTTTAGATTTCGAGCTATTGCAAATGTATTTCCTAGTATAAGAAAGGGTAGCCTAGTAGATGCCACTGAGAGAGAAGAAGCAAAGTGGATAATTGAGCTTTTAGCCCATAGGACACCAGGACTAAATGAATCTGTTCCTATGAAACCCGCCCTCAAAGATAGGAGGGTGCAGTATAAATTTTGATTGGCTGGAAATTGTTTTGAATTAGGTATTTAAATGTGACTAAGATTGTTTTTATTTCATCTGAAGAAGGGCAGAGCCCGAAAGCACTTATCTGTGTTAAAAACTGCTTGTTGAATTTTGCCTTGTCATATTAAATTAGTGTTTTATCGAAGGATTGTGGTGGTCTACATTGGTTTGTTCGCTAATTTCTAAATAAGCAATGACTTTATATAGGTTTGTATGTTTAGCTCCATCTAATTTCCATTATGTTGTACAGCTTTGTATACTTACATTATGTTCAGTTTATTACATATACATTCAAAGGTATACCTATTTTATTCATTGTGCAGACAGCACAAATGCTGTTACCTTCAGCTTGACTGACATAAACCTTTCTCAGCTTTCTAAGAGCATTAACACTGTACCTTGGCTGCAGCACAAAGGATATACAGTTCTGCTTACCTTTGCCTTCTGATTTTACTGAAACCTTTTCATACAATGCTGTTTTGCAATATCTGTGCCAACCTGTTTTAATGTTATACGTTCTCCTCTTATTCTAGTAAATTACTCAGCTTTGTGAGGTTGCATTTCTGAGTGATGTAATAGGAATGATGTACTTCCCCAGTAATGTTTCTACATGAAACAAGATAAATACAGCAAAGCCTCCTAGTCTGTGTTGCTTCAGTCCATTTAGAAATCTTGCTTTTTTGATTTTTACCAGTGCATATCTGGTGCCGCTCTGTCATTATAATTGAAGTGTAGATAGAGCTTTGCGCAATCTGAAGGATTAAAATAAGATCAAAATTTATCTATATAGGCAACAGTCTGTTTATATATTAGTGTTCTTTTTGGGATTAAGCATTTAAAACAGAGACGTGATATGCTGTATAATGATAGAAAATATAGATACACACCACAGGAAATCATACCTAAAGTAATATTGTAGGTGGATCTAAGCAAGTTGGTTGTACCTAATCCCATTAAAGCAGTTCTTGATGGAATAGTTAACCTGCTAATAAAAGTAATGTATGCATGCAGTTCTGTAAATGAGGAGCTAGAACAGAAGTGTATAGTGCAAATATGGAGTACAAAATTCACTTCAAAGGAGCTGGTTCGCACTAACCATGCAGATATGTTCCTGCATGGTGACTAAAAGGGATTTTCATCTCCTTACATTCACATGTCACCCAAGCAAGCAGGAATTCAAGATTTAACATCCTAAGACATATGGCACCTTAAGGGGTCTATATTATATTTTCGAAAGTTTCAAAATCGAACACCATATGAGCGATGTTTGAAATTTTGAAAATATAATAAAAAAATAAAAATAAAAAACTGTACTTACCTAAATGCTGTAGGCAGGGGGCCAAACCCCCCTGCAGCCCCACACTCCCTGCTACTTAAATATTCCTACTCCAAGATCGCACTGCATTGAAGTAAAGGGAAAACATTCCCTACAGCGATTTCAGTGTTACGCGCGTGATGTTTCGACCAATCAGGTTCACTCAATACACGTTAGCCGTTTACAATTTTCGATCACGTGATAGGAACCCCACTTTAAGTAGTATTATGTAACCTTTCTACAGGTAAGGTGTTGGTAGTATATTACATCAGCCTGTTATTTTTTAGCAAACAATTAATTCTGGAAAATGATGCAACTTTTAATAACAAAACAAAATAGAAACACATGCTTTAGATTAATACTTAACACATCCACTTCATTTTAGAGGTAATAAATAAAGAAATGTACAAATGTAAAGCAATGTCTCAGGCAAGCCTTAAGTATTTAAAGCAACTCCAAAGTAAATATAAGCATTTTCATAAAAAGGAAAGTACACCAATCATTTACTGGCCAAGATTTACATTTTATTTGGAATTAAAAACTTTGTTCGATTTGCGAGATGATTTCAAATGAACAATTGTTGGACTCCAGAGATTGATTTCTTTACATCAGTATTTTATGATGGTGGCAACTTGCTTAGTCATTGGTAATGTTATTTTTGCATGTGCTGCATAAAACTCTGAAAAGCCACCTGTATACTCAGGTATAGCTCTTTTTGTTGGTTTATATGAACACAGTTGTAATGATGCAACAAGAAAGAAAACATAATTAGTGAATGATTTTGGTGGGATGGGCAGACATAAATCTATTCCTCATCAGAAAGAGAAAAATAATCGTCAAAAACAGAATGGATTGTTGAAAAAAATTGTGCAAAACATGGTACCTAAATTAGGTTTAATGTTATTATATAAACTATCACATTGCATTTAAATAGAGCTACTGTATTCCACAGAATATTCATTACTTGTCTCTTGATGTCAGGACATAATTTATTTTAACACATAAGATGTATGATATAGGAGGTGTGTATTTCTGATCCTCCCTTCTCTTCTTCAGGAAGTAATAATGAAACAGCCCCTTTTAGTCCATTCAGAAATATTCAGTCCTTTTTATTTGGTGTTACTCACATACAACATGTTAGGCACGTACAGCTCTGCATGACCTACAGCAGGCATTGCTGTAATACCAGTGACCACAGAGATTCACTTTTAGTGCCAGTGAACAGTTAGTTCCAAGCTGATCTTGACAATTTTCATCTGTAAATGAGAAAGAATAAAAAGGAAAAGTCCATGAGCCGTTTACAATTGATTAGACAAGACAGATATCAATAACAACTTATTTTGTCCTGTTTTATCTATGAAGACTTGCAATGTCTGGCTGGATGCCTGCTTTATTCACCATCACAGACATGCTGTGGGGCACAAACTGACATTATAATTATTGCCCTCTATCTTTATACTGGAGTCCAACTGATGAGAGTATGATGGTGATGCTGATAACATCCCTCACGTTCTTCGGAAGAGGATCTCACTGGAAGTTCCACACCATTTCTACTCTGTTCTCCCACCAGTGTAAAGAGTCTGCATCTCTGCACTGCCTTTATACCTTGTCTGACACTGACACACACACACACACACACACACACACACACACACACACACACACACACACACACACACACACACACACACACACACACACACACACACACACTCCATTTTCTCATGTCATCCACTTCAGTAAACCTGTATTCGGTGTAGCAATCCTTAGTTCATTTTGGGAAGTTGATTGGTTTGTATCTTAGTTCTCACTCAACAGATTTATCTCTGGTACCTTAAGCAGCCACTTATTGACTTAGGGATGCTGGGCTGTTACAATGAATGCACACAGGCTAATAAGCGATTTTAGGATCTCCCACAGTTAGCATGGGTGCCTGGTATAGATTAGAATAGGCTGGACTCTCAGCCCAGAAATCACCAACAAATAGCCATACTCTTTGACATGATCAAATCACCTAGAACCTTTTTTTTCATACCACTAAGTGGTTAGTCCCGATCTGATCTGCATGCTCCAGTCAAGAGGTTACTGCACATCACAGCTGATGCCTAAAGTGGTTGGTCTTCATGACTCTTCCATGATAAGCATATCTAGAGTCTGTGCTGCTTCTCGCGACTCCGTTAATTTAGGGCACATGGCGCTGGCATGCATCTAATGTGTTTTTAAGTCTAAGCACTAAGGAACATGAAATCAAGGAAAGTAGCAGATTCAGGTCACATCGCAGATATGATCAAGATGTTGGGTGTGCTAGGAAAGGCATGACTCCTAAGTGTACTTTCCACAGCATGGAGAGAAAGGGAAAGCCCTGATTACTTCAAAATAAGGATTCTAGTGCCATTGTTTAAGAAAGCAGGAACGCGCGACATTTACAACTGTGGACAGTACAGAGGTATCACAATCCTGTCAGACTGCATGAAAGTGTTGGAGATGGTGACTGATAAATGAATACACAGAATAGTAAAATGTAAAATGGGAGATGGGTGGTTTGGAGTCAGAACAGGATATGGTGCAACTGACCTGATGTTTGTAGTAAGACTGATGGTACTGAAGAAACTAAAGGTGATGCAAAAGTCCAACTGAACATTCTTATACTATGGCAAAGTTCCCAAGAAAGATTTTGACAGTCCTGCTATTGTTCAAAGTCCTGCAAATAATGGTAATATCAGTACAGGCTATGTACAAGGACCTAATGACACAAGTAAAAACAGTGACAGAACTCACAGTAAAGTCCTCAGAAGGAATAGGTGTGCTTCAGGGCTCATCTCTGTGTCCACTGCTGTTCATATTAGAGACAAACTGCTATATACAGACAATGTGATGGTTTGCTATTGAAATATTAGGAAACGGCAATCAGAGTCCCAAACCACAGAAAAAAAGACCAATAATATAGAAGAGTGGATATCAGAGTTCTTCTCTTTAAACTTCTTCTGTACAAGGGAGCAAGCCCTCCATTTACCCTCCCCAAACTTATATATAATAACTCTGAGGTTCATAGATTAGTACTTGGCTAACTGCTTTTTCAAGCCATATTAAGCCTAAACATTTACCCCATGTCAGAATCAAACCCTGCACCTTGACTGCTATACTTCAGAGAAAAAGGAATATTCTCAGAAATGGAAATCTCATACTTGGTATATATAAGTCTTTTTTTTTTTTTCTTTTCTTTTCTTTTTAAGTCTTATCAGTCTCCACATTTCAGAACTCAGCAGTCCAAGTCCTGACATTTCAAATGGTTACCCAATGTGGTACTACAAGAACATTCTGAATAGAAACTTCAGCAAAAGATATGGGACTGAAACACAAAACGAAAGGCACATTGGTTGAAACTAAGCACAGACAGGACAGCAATCATGGCAGTGACTGAGTACATTTTTTGGCTATTATTCTGGATTAGGTCAGAGTCTCTGCAGGCTGGTGTGTTTATTACTTTTAATTTTTTTGTTCTTGGTTTTGCTCTTATTGGTTCAGGTTTCTTACCATGACTGTGGGACGAATGACAGGCTCCCAACCACTCTTTCCCAATCCTGATATTATGGAGCTTCGGCACTCAGTTGGGAACTTAACTGCTTTAGTGGACAACTCTCACAATGGTTTAAAGAAATGTTGAATTCCCTGCCTAGTCTGGTGGGGGAAAGGAGGATGGAAACTGATGAGCCCTGATTAAGGCAGCCTCTGGCATTAAATAATCTAGCGGCAGAGGGTCCAGCAGCCACTTTATTAACAAATGTTAATCTTTCATCAGGGGACAATCTGGATTTACATGAATGATTTCCACCTTACCCAGCACAGGAATAATATGAATTTGACCCAACAGTGGGAGGAGTTTGACTATAAGCACCTTAAAATCAAGAAGCTGCAAATTGAAAATGCATTCTTCATGGAATGTCTAAAGGAGCAGCATGTTCCAAAAGGGCTTTGGATGTGGCGGTATCCATCTGGCTTGATAAAAGTTTCACCACTACATCTCGAGCTCCTGAAAATTTTGACCACCATGGCTTTGAATATATGTAGATATTAGTAAAATGTAATTGCAAACTTACTGATGACCTTACAAATGAAATTAATGAACTAGACAATGTAATTACACACAACTTACTTTTTGACCAATTTATGTTTGACTATGTCTGCATTTACAGTACCATTGATGAGCAAATTGAAGTTCTAACAAATAGGAAAGTTAAAAAACATGAAAGAAATAGGCATGAGTACACTAATCATTCTGCATACCCAATTCCCCCTTCATCACAAACATGGAGTAATAAATTTAGTAATAATGGTACCAAGATTCTTCTTAATAATGCAGGTAGTAAGAGAAACAGTGCAACTATGGAACAAGTTGCATCAAATGGTGGTCCATCTAACAGTGGGATCCCTTAAGATGTCCAACAAAATCCACAGCTTTGGTGGTCGGAGCAGATAAAAGCCAAAATGAATTACAACCAATGGGGCACAACAGCGTATGCTCAGCCCTCAACAGCAGGTCAATCATATTGGCAACAGCGTCGGCACATGAATACCAAATGGAATTAACTGTGAATGCAGATAATGGGGATTTGGAACAACCTGAAGGCAATATTTGTAACATAATAACTAATAGTAAAGGAGACTTTAACATTTATAATTTTTCTTTGTATTACATTGATAATGAGTTTTGGGGAACTTTTTTCCCATGGACTGAATTTTGTTCCAGCAAAACCTGTGAATGTAGCAACCACTTTGACAGATTTCAAACATTTCCCAAGGAAACCTAATTTTAAGGTACCACTGATGCCATGCACACATTGAAAGTATTGAGCATAAATACCAATTCATCCCACGATAGTTTGTTTTGAAAAAAAAATGTGTGAAATTGATATACAAGATGTTTTAAGTTATACTAACAGAAAAAAAAATAAATGGTCTTGATAATCCTTCTTCAAGAGAAAATGAATTATTAAATGAGTTACATAATCAAAATGTGAGAGTTATGAAGTAAGATAAGAGGGATTGGCTTTTAATCATGACAAAGGAAGATTATATTGATAAGAAGCATGAATTACTAACAGATGAAACTTACTCTAATTCATCACTAAATGAATTAAACATCATGCATAGGAAGGTGAAGAATGATCTTATTGATATGTTTATTGAACAGCAGATAGACCATGATGAGTTTAATTTTCTTTATGCCATATTTCCCATTATACTGATGATTTTTGGCATCCCAGAAGTACATAATTTTCACCACCTCCCCATGAGACCACCTGTGAATGACAGTGGATCTATAACTCACCACATAGCAACATTTCTGGATGAAAAATTAAAAATCTTTGTAACACAGGAAACCCAGATATGTAGGAATTCCTGTGACTTCTTAAATAAGATTAACAAGCTCGAATACAGTGAAAATATTATTTTTATTACCATCGATGTAAGAGATTTTTATACGGTAATTGCACTGGTTTGTGGAATATTTACATGAAATGTTATGCCACAAAGTAAAATAAACACCTATGAAACTTTACTTGATATAGTATTAAAGAATAACTTGTTGGTCGTTGAATGTAAATATCACCTGCACCAGTCAGTGGTTGCTAGGGCATCAGCCTATGGCGGCTTGTTTGCAAACATTGTCATGGTACAATGGGAAAGAAAATTTCTGCTTAATTAAGATTATATGACGTATTGCAAATTATATACTCACTTTTAGATGATATCTTTATAGCTTGGAAAGGTACCATTGAATTAAGTGAATTGTTGGAATATATTAATATTATTACAACATTTTTAAGGTTTACCCATAGATTTGATGATTAAATATAGCCTATATTGACATCTGGCTTACTAAGGACAAACAAAATAAAAATATATATATCTAAAATCCACTGAAAACTGACATCAAATCCATATTTGCATTTCACAAGTTCTCACCCGTACACCCAATGTGGGCCACTGTAAAGGGCCATTTCATCCGGACGGCTCAAATGGTTTCTACCTTGAAGCTGTTTCTGGATGAATGCAATACTATTAAAGGTATGTTTATGGCTAGAGAATACCCTAGTAGACTTGTTAATGGGTTTATGTATGATGTGATTAATAAAACAGAGCAAAACTTTTATGTCTCAATATTGAATCAAAGTGATGGGAAAACAAGTGGATATCAAGATTCGATAGACACTAGTAGCATAGGATACAAATATAGTATTATGACAAAAATTAGTAGATCATTTACAGATGCCTTTATTATACTTTTTTGTGTTGCTATAAGATTTAGAACATTATTGAAAAATAGGGTTATTTTAAAAGATGACAAATGTGTTAGGCAAAAGGAAGGTGAAAAAGTGAATATTGTTTATAGAAGAGGATATAACTTGAAAAATGTCCTGGATAGTTTTAATCAAACAAGGGTGCCAAACATATATCAAAAGAATTATAGAATGAGTAAGTGCGGGCAGTGTTCTTTTTGTTATTGTATTTTAACTGGTGAAATGTTTAGAATTAAGAATATGGCTTTTAGATTGAAAGAGCAGTACAATTGCAACACCAGTGGTGTGGTATATGTTGCTCTTTGTCATCAATGCCCTGGGTACTACATTGACAAAACTGAGCACAAGCTCAAAAATAGAATTTGTGAACATATTTATAATATTAAAAAGAAAAAGGAAAATAACACATTGGCTAAACATATACTGGAGTGCCCAGGCAATAGCTTTAAATTCACTACTGTTGAAAAGGTTAATGTTAGTGAACATGATGGACAGTGGCCACTTTTGTTAGAAAAATGTGAATTATAAAGGCAGCTTTTGTTAAATGCCAGTATATACCCAGACTAAGTGATTGCATATCTATTAGTTGTTTATTAAAATTGAAGGTGCTTTTAAGATAATTTCTTTTATATATATATATATATATATATATATATATATATATATATATATATATATATATATAAATCACCAAAACACAGTATAAAGCAACAGCTACCATGCAGAGTTCAGTCCAGGAAATGTTGCAAAATTACATAAAATCCAAGGAATAACCAGTCCGTAGTAAAAATCAAAATTGTTGTTTATTAGTGCACTCAGTAGGTTAGCGCTTTCACAAGTTAGCTTCTTCAGACCATATAACCGAGCGAAGACCAAACATCCATTTTAAAAACATGCATCACCAATCAGATTCTTACACATCATGAATGGCTCATTAATTATTAACTGCATTATAAAATCACATATAAATTTCATTACATCATTTAAACATCAAACTATTCCTAAAAAATGAATAAACAATCTAAAAGTGCATTTAAACGAACACTCAAAAAACAACCTTCAGAAGTCAGAAACATTATCCTAATTACGATTATAGGAAAGACTTACAGACAATTCAGACACAGAATAAGAGTGCATTTATACAATATCAGAACAGGTACAGTGACTAATGCATTAGCGAAACATGTCATGTCCATGGGACACGAACACATATTTGAGTTTGTGGTCATTGAAGTGGTGAGGTGGCAATAATAGTTCTTTGACAGAAGAAAGAGAAGCCAACTGGATTATCAGACTACATGCTGATGTGGGTAAAGGTCTGAATGAAAGGGTTTCTTTGAAGCTCTTTCTTCGGACCAAAAGGTTTGAAGGTTAGATAGATGTTACTAGTTACATCTTTTTTCATATATATATACATTTCTATTCATATATATATATATATATATATATATATATAATTTTATTATCTATTTTTCAATAGTTTTTACATGTCAGGTACATGAAGTCAATAATCATAATTAGGATAATGTTTCTGACTTCTGAAGGTTGTTTTTTGAGTGTTCGTTTAAATACACATTTAGATTGTTTATTCATTTTTTAGGAATAGTTTGATGTTTAAATGATGTAATGAAATCTATATGTGATTTTATAATGCAGTTAATAATTAATGAGCCATTCATGATGTGTAAGAATCTGATTGGTGATACATGTTTTTAAAATGGATGTTTGGTCTTCACTCAGTTATATGGTCTGAAGAAGCTAATTTGTGAAAGCGCTAACCTACTGAGTGCACTAATAAACAACAATTTTGATTTTTACTACGGACTGGTTATTCCTTGGATTTTATGTAATTTTGCAACATTTCCTGGACTGAACTCTGCATGGTAGTTGTTGCTTTATACTGTGTTTTGGTGATATTTCCTATTTTCTTAAGCACAGCTTCTACCCCCTGGATTTTAGCCTGTTTTTTTGTGATATATATATATATATATATATATATATGTATATTTACCCCCTTATAAAAGGTGTTTATTTTATGTTTTTAAAAGAATAAGTATGACTGTATATTAATGTCGCTATTTATATTAAGTAATGGGGATAATGATGCTTGATGCTATGTACCTTTAATATATTTGTAATATAGGGGGCTTGGTTGTCACATGATCATTTCAATTAGGTATTTAAATTGTGCTTTTTATTGCATTTAATTGTTCTGATGAAATTTTACATTTATTAAAATGAAAGGGCTTATTCCTACACTATGTCTACTGTGTGCCTGCTTTTAGATTTGGAGGTTAGTCTGGATCATTAGGTCGGAGTCGATACAGACTGTGTGTGTTTGTTTATTACTTTTTGCTTTTAGTAACCGAGTAAATCACAAAAAACTGAAAATTGAAAAAGAATGGAAACCAATGGAATAGATTAGCAGCTATGGGTAGTGTAGCAGAAGAGAGGGGAAGTTTGAATGAGGAAGTCAAAGCTAAAATTAAAGGCTCTGTAGCCAAAGTGACAGAACAGTGCCAAAGGAACTGTAGAGTTAGGTGCATGCAAGTGTGGTATAGCCACTGCTTCTGTATGGCACAGAAACTGGGGCAATGAAGGCAGAACAACTGAGCAAGCTTGTGGTGATGGAGATGAAGTATCATGTGGCAGATGAAGAAAAGAGGACATCAGGGCAAAAGTTAAATTAGCTCCTGTTACATAGAAAGGCCTAAGAGAAGAAATTATGGTAGTTTGGTCACACACAGGTAAGCAGATGATACTGTAAAGAAGATTTGAAAGAAACAGGAAGAAGGCAATATGAGTGAGGAAATCCAGCTAAGATATGGATGGATTGTGTGAGAGAAAATCTATGGATATCAGGTTTGACTGTCAAAGAACGTTGGAAAGTTGCTCTGAAATGAGAGATGTGGAAATAATTGACATAATTCTCTCACCCCATTTAGAAACGAGGACAATGGTTGATAATAATGAAATAGCAATAACAAATACAAATGCAAGGCAACAGGCCCTTTAAAAATCAAAATGGACACCATAAGCAGTTTATAGCTATGAGAGATTTACATGCTGAATGTATACATATGTTTATTAGTCTGCTTGCTTGTTGCAAGAAGGGGTAAGGTACTCATCCAAGGGAGTGGCTGTTTAGTGTGCCTTGGAAATTAACTTTAAAGTGAATATTTACCATACCTTCTACAGCTGTTCAACATCACAAAAATATATTAAAAAAACAGAATACAGGTGCAAAAGAAAAAAGCAGAATAAAGATATTGATGTGTAGACTAAAAAGTGTTTATTTATCATATGTAGATAACATGCCAGTAGTTTAAACAAACCAGAAAGTCATAACTGGCTAAGTGACAAACAAGGCACAAAATATGTAAAAAAAGGTTAACAATAGTATTAAAAGTCTGTGACTAAAGCATTAAATACATATAGAAAATGTGTAGCTGTAAAACATATTAATAGCTAATGCTTCAGAAGTAGTCAACAAAAATAAATCCCACTTCATTGCCTCTCTTTATATTAGTAAAATGTGGTAATAGGGTTTGAAAGCCACAATTAATTTTTCTAACAACTTCTCAAATTTCCTGTTATGCTGTAGTCATGTTTTAAATCTTCTGAATTGATCTAAGGCAATAATGCATTCTGTTCTTGACTTGAACAGATGCTCAAAAGAGAGATTTGCACAGTATGACATACCTTTGCAAATCATAATACTTACATGAAGGTCACAAGTCTTGTTACATTTTCTCTGAATATCTGTATTTCTATTTAGTATTTATTATACTTCACTAAAAATAATTTTCTGTGACTACAATAAAGGAAGGTATTGAGGGTTATTAGAATTGTATCAATGAATACAAAGTCTAGCTATCAGGTTACTATCTAATTCTCTGCACTCCAGAAATAAGGCATACCATTTAGATTTTTAAAGCCAGGTGTTTACTAGAAATAATATACCAAACAAGATGAAATGTACCATTTCATTGGTGGGAAACTGACAAGTTTGCAATACTATTAATACCTTGGCAAACAGTTAAATCATTTAATACTAATGTGTCTTAGATTTCTTATAGAAGGGTTATTTTTTTATAAATAAAACATTATTTTTATTTTAGGAATAATAATGTAGTTTAGGAGTGGTCCACTGATGTGGTGAGTAGCACTGTCACCTTGCAACAAAATGGTCTCCGGTTCAGTTCTCTGCAGGGGTGTGTTCTGTGTGAAATTTGCATGCACTCATTGTAGAACTTCTGTGGGTATTTCAGTTTCTTCTCATATCTCAAGGACATGAAGTAGGATTGGGAACTCTGCATTGTCCATAGGGTGTGTATGAGGTGTGCATGTGATTTGGAAGAAAGGTCTACCAAAAGCTTTAATTCTCTACTCATATAACAAATTCTGTGAATGTTGACCACTATAGGACTCACATGCAATTTGACAGAAATGTATGCATGCTAATTAGGTTTTTAATCATTGCTTTCAGAGATTATCCCAAGATCCAGCCCATTTATTTATCTTTAGCGTCAGTCTAATCTTACATAATTCAGGTCTGTTTGATTCATAATTATCTTTATGTTTTGGTTCTGAATCCAGACACTAAACTGTTGTGAAACTTTTGCTAATTCCATCTATCCATCCGTCCACAACCCCTTTTTCACATTTTTGCCCATGGGGTCAGGGTGTCACTTCAATAATGACAATCACCTAGAGCCAGGGTATACATTGCCATGGGTAGCTAGCCCTGCCATAGTCGCTCTTCCATACCACACACTTACATATGCACTCACACTAATGGCCAATTTAGAGTGTCCAGTCCACCTATTGCACATCTTTGTCTTGGAGGAAACCCACATGAACACAGGGAGGACATGCAGACTCCACACAGAAGGCATCCTAGCTGTGAATAAAACCAGTGAACCTCTTGCCATGATGAGACAACACTATCAGCTGCACCAATGTTGTCAAGACTTTATGTTGAATATAAAACTAATTTCTTATTTATTCATTTCAGAGGGAAAAAGAACAGATATTTACCTTAATGAAGTTCAGGATGCCATGTATCCTTGACTGAGAAACAGATTAACAGGAAACACAAAAGTATACTAATTGTGGAAACTCAGTCAAAATACACAGCCACAAGTAATCAATGAATTTCATGCAAGTGTACCAAATTAGGGCAAGCATTTTAGCAAGAGGTGAAGTCACCTTGCTTTGTCAAGTGGTAGGATTGATTCCCCATCTCATCTCATTTCTTATATATTCTTACTCCAAGGTGACTCTAACTTGTAGAGGAAACAATTATTAAAACAAAATAAATAAATAAAAATAGTGTTATTTTATTGCTGTCAGCTTAACAAGCATGTAACAAGAACAGGAAAATTGGCAGTAGTACAGGATCTTGCCCATCTTGACATTACTACGACATTTGCCACCAGTCGATGTAATATGCATTTCACTGGGTACAAAATGGTTAAATAAGAGATTGCACAAAATCAGGCCAAGGTGTTACTCATGTTTCCCTGGAAGATCCTGCACTACTGCCAATTTTCCTGTTCTTGTCACATACATGTTAAGAAATGGGAAATCAATCCTACCACGTGAAAAGCATGAAATTCACTGATTACTTGCAGCTGTGTATTTTGTACATATCTGCACTGACATTAGTGGATTGTGCGTGTTTATACAAGATTAATTATGTTTACAGTGTCAAAACATACATGCACACATATAAATTAACTGATGATTGCAAACTTGGTATGATATTTACTTCAATAAAGAACGTGAAAGTGCTCCAGGATAGTCACAATGCACATCTTATGAGTAGTAATACCCTTACCTTTAATGCCACTAAAATCAGCATCACAAGGCTTGGTAAAATAAAAAATTATGTGAAGCAATGTTTTTCAGCTCATCGTTCATAGCAAATTACATGCCAAAAATAGTGAGCTAAAAAAAAAAATCATAAAAAACATCTTTATTGCAAGGAGGCAAGTCCCCCACACCCTTCAACATTATATATACCAACTCCACAGTCACACCACAGTGAAGAAATAGGAAAGAACCCTGAAAAGTGCAGCACCAACTCACATAATGCAATACGTTGTAGTGAAAGTTACCTCAATATTAAATTCTCAATCTAAAGTTGCCCAGGGAAAGAAGCAACATAATCATGTAACTATGCCCACACAGATACATATACCTGCTATACAATGTACATGCACATGTCCATCCATCCATCCATCCATCCACACACCCTTTTCACATTTTTACACAGGGGGTCGAGGTGTCACTCCAACAGTGACAATCTAGAGCCAAGGTTCACAACATTGGGTGGTTAGCCCTGCCACAAATGAACACACCACACACACACAAACACACACACACAAATATATACATGTGTGTGTGTGTGTGTGTGTGTGTGTGTGTGTGTGTGTGTGTGTGTGTGTGTAACCAGTACAGCTAATAAAACTCAATTGATCAAGAATTGCAATCTTTTTCACTGTTAGACTGCAGACCATTGGGGAACAGGCAGATTGCCCTTTCCTTAATGTTGTGCAATCTTAGAGTTGGTACATCTGCTGGAGAGGCTTGCTCCCTCCAAAAACAATGTTTTATGTTTTTTTTTTTTTTCATCATTTGTTTTTTTTTTTTTTCAAAACAGGTTTATTGTTTTAACATACAAGAGAAATAGCATAACAATTTTATACAAGTAATTAAAAATAGATATGATTATAACATTCAACAAAACAACTAAAGTATTTACAAAGACATCCACTACAATCAGATCAATTAATTAAACTAAAATACCATGCTATTGAAATTAGGATTTTTTAACAAATTTTGTAAATTATCCCATACAATATAATAAGATGTTTTTCTAGTTGTTCTTGACCTAATTGTGTTTATTTCCATATGGCACACTATATTCATAACATTTTTAAATTCATTGAACGAAGGAGGTGTATCTGAAATCCAATTTCTGGTTATTATTTTCCTAGCCACTGCTAGAATAGACCATAACAAGGGAAGCTTAACCTTTTTAACACTTTGAGGTACAGGTGTGTTGAATAATATAAGAGATTTAGAAATAATGAAATTGTCTGTAAAAAGAGCCTGCAAAAATTCATTAATTGACTTCCAGTATTCTTTCAATTTTATACAGTCATAAAACATATGAGCCCAGTCAGCATTAATTTCTACATTACATCTCTTACATAGATTATCTTTATTATTTATTTTATTCATCATCAAAGGTGTATAAAAAGATCTATGTACAAATTTCCATGTATAAAGTCTCCAGACAATGGAAGACGTAGTTCTATAGGCAGATTCCAATATATATTATTTATCTTGTTGATTTGGTGGGTCCCCATTAATAGAAGTGAAATAATTCCAGTATATATCTACACTGTAAAAAGTTTCTTGTCTGATAATTTTATGTATGTATGAAAGTTTACCTTTATCAGAAACTTTATGTTGTAAATTTAATAATCAAGTAATCAATCAGTGTTGGAATAGATTATTTAACTGTTATAGACATTAGATCTATTTTATTAATGAGATGTTGTCTAAAGGTCTGAACCTCTAACCAGCAAGTTTCTCTTAGATCAAATTCTTGTTTTAAGAAATCTAGATTTTTAACTTTATTATCAGATATCAACTGATACCAGTACTTTAGATCATTATCTATAGCTAAATGAGTTCCTTCAGAAGTAGATGACAAAAGCATACCCTGAGTATACATTATAGGGAATATAATAAAATTATATTCCCTATACTTACGGTGCATGAATATAAAGTTACGATAGCTAATAATAATATTTAATGGGTAACAAACCATATGTTTAGGTGTAATAGGTGAAGTACAAAATTCCTTTAGTAACCATAACATGGAGTTATTTACAATCATATTTTTATGTGTTAAGGAGATTTTCATGAAGTGCATACTAATTAGCTCCCAATAATCTTTCCATTTTGCGACATATGACTGATCTATTAATAAAGTAATAACTTTTACAATAGAAGAGATAGTATATAAATTAAAGTCTGGAAAAGAAATACCCCCTTGAGACCAGCTATTAGTATGTTTCTTTAATGCAATCCTAGGTCTATTAGGTGCCCATAGGAAATTTAACATTAGTGTATTCAGTTTCTTGATAATTATTTTTGTAGGTGGAAGTATTATTGATTCTATTAAGTATAAAATTTTGGGGAATATTATCATTTTAATAATTGTAAGTCTCTCCTCCATAGTAAAAAACATATTATTCCAGGTATTAAAAAGATTTTGTATATTAAGAAAACAGGTATTATAATTATTATATATAATAGATTTAATATCTTTAGATAGTATTATACCTAAATAAGTTATCTGACCTGAATTGGGTACATATTTAGTAAAATCACTAATGAGAATATTTTTGTGTATATATAGGTAGTATTTTAGTTTTTCTTCATTGAATATTAAACCAGAAATACTTTTAAAATTCATCATTTTATCAAATAGAGACTGCATAGAAGAATTAGATTCTGCTGATGTAATTAGAACATCATCTGCAAAAGTTGAATTTTGGATGTTGTATTTTCATCTATTTCAAAACCCTCTATGTCAGTACTGTTTCTGATCAAATTAGCCCAAGGCTCCATTACTAAAGTGAATAATAGTGGAGAAAGTGGACATCCTTGTTTTGTACCTTTAAAATGGGTATTTTTGTGAAACATATGTTCCTACCTTAATATAAGCCAATGTTCCTTTGTATAAATGCTCAATTAGATTTACAAATGCATCTGAGAAGTTTGTGCACTTCAGTAAGGTAAACAGATAGTCCCAACTTACTGAATCAAATGCTGAACTTATATCAAGACTAATAAGTGTTAAATCTTTCTTTTTCCTATTTGCAAAATCAATTAATGTTAAAGTTCTTCTTATATTATCAAAAGTATTTCTATTTACAATGAAGCCTGTCTGATCTATATCTATAATGCCGGGATGATTGTCTTCAATCTATCAGCAAAAATACTCATAAACATTTTATAATCAACATTAAGTAATGAGATGGGCCGATATGAAGTACATCTAGTTGGATCCTTATTAGGTTTTAAAATTGGCGAAATAAATGTATATTGCCAAGATGGGGGGGTTATTAACTCAGTTTGGGCCAAAATAAAAACCTTATGTATTAATGAATATGTACTTTTAGAAAGGATTTTATATATCTCTGGTATAATACCATCATTACCCGGTGCTTTGTTTGATTTAAGCTTATTTATTTGCGTAATAACCTCTGTATATGAAATACTTTTGTCCAATAGTTTAATCTGTTGTTTATTAAGCTTTTTATTCATGTTTGTGGTTATAAACTCCTTTATTTTATCTTTAGGTTCCATGTTAATGTTATTATGGTTAATTTTGTGAAAGTGATTTCTAAATTCATCTAGTATTTCTGGTATACTAGAAACATTCTTCTTTTCCTTAGAGAAAAGATTTCTTTGATATGGTTTTGTTTATTCAACCTTTTTGTTTTATTTTTAAGTCTATGTAAGTATTTGGGGCTTATTGAATAAGACAAAAACTTGTATTTCTCTAAAGTTATTTTAACTTTATGAGTTAAAATTTCTTTGTATTTCTCATTTAGTTTGTTTATTTCTTCAATAACTTTCTTGTCCATAATATTTTCATTATTATTATGTTTATAAGAGTCTAATTTACTTTGAATATCTAACAATTCCTTATCCCAAGATTTCCTTTTATTATTATACCATCTGATACTTTGTCCATATAGATATGATTTTAAGGCATCCCAAACATAGACAATGGAGACTTCAGGAGTATTATTTATGTCTAAAAATTGTTTTACTTCTGAAAGTATATATTCTTTATAGTCTTTTAGTTGAGTTAAGTATGCTGGTATCCTTTTGATCTGAACATTATGAGTATTTTTATCATGAATTCAAAACAATTGAATTATGATCAGATATAGGACATGAAATGATTTTGGAATTAATTAAATCTGTTACCATCTGGTTAGAAATAAAGACCCTATCTATTTTTGAATAAGTTTTGTATCTGTTAGAAAAAAAGGTGTATGGTAATGATTTTGAATCTATCTGATTATTAATATCATTCAAATGATAAGAATTAGCAAAATCATTTAATTGTTTTGCATTAGATGTAATTCTTCTTTTTCCTATAGTGGTAGTATCACTTTCATGTAGTATACAGTTAAAGTCACCAGCTAAAATAATATCTCCTATAGAGAATGATATGATCTTATCAAGATGATGTTTCACTGTATTAATACCAATTCCAGGTATCCAATATACATTAATTAAAGTGTAAGTCTTCCCATTAATTTGTATTGTAACCATACAAAACATTCCTTTGTCATCCTGATAAGACTTAATGGTTTTAGGAATGGGCATACTTTTATTCCATAAAATAGCCACTCCTCTTTTTTTCTGAGTGTGCTCTGAACTAACCAATACTGTATATTTGTTTGTGGCTAGTTTATCAATATCTTTTTTCAAGAGATGGGTTTCTTGCAGGAAGACTAAGTTGGCCTTATGTAAATTAATGTATCTTATTAGGCTTGCCCTTTTACACGGATTATTCAATCCATTAATGTTTAAAGAAATTCCTTTTAAAGATGTCATTTAGCATTTTTAAAACTCAAGAATCTTATGATCAAAATAACAAATAACAACATAAGTAATGTTACATCTCCTCCTTTAGGTGTACCTTTAAATATAGCTGTATTTATTGAATCTCTTATGGGATTTTGTATAGGATTCAATTTTGTTTGTAGTGACAATGAGTGTACAAAATATATTGTGGATGTCAAAACTATATACATATAACAGTGAACAAGTGAAAATAATGTAAGGATTAAACCTTGCATCCAGCCTGGAGTTAAAAACTCCAACTTAGAGTAGTATTTACCACTCAAGTTAACCCGCTACCCTAAGCAGCAGTACCTCAGCTACCACCTTATCAATTTAATACTGGTTATATTTAACTTAAATTAACAGCTTTCAATTCAATTATCTAGCAAGACAAGACTACACATTTGATAAAACAGCACCATATAAACTAAAATAAACTTTTTTTTAAAAAAACTATTCATACTACTATATACATCTATGTAATATAATACACTTGTATTCAAATAGCATTCAAATAATCTTGATATTAGGAACCAAGAGGAGAGAGAGAAATAAAAGACATGAAAGAGGGAGAGAGTGAAAGAGAGAGAGAAAAAAAAAAAGAAGGCATATTTACATATTAATTTATTCAAAGTATGTAAAAATAAGTTCTAACACTCATTTAAATCAAAAACTTTGGCTAATAGGGTTCAGACATTACATATATTAAGATGCATCTATTTTCTGTCATGTAAATGCAGTCTACAGCTTCCAAAAAAAAACCTTGAATTGCTTGTATATGAGCATTTTACTCATACTCATTATTGTCAATAGAATAAAATATTATATTTATAAAAATTGTTATAAATCATACTGCATAGTTATGCAAATTCTCAGAAACACTTGCATTATTGTAAAAAAGCCATCTGTATTTTGTATGTCTATACTACTGCTTTAAAATATATCACATGACAATTTCTTCCAGAATAGAGTTATAAAGTTATTTATGCTTGTCAATCAGATGAATTAAATGAGTTATAGTAATGTATATGTTTGGAACATAAGTTTCTAACACAGATTAATATGCTGCAGTCAAGTAGATTTTCAAAAACACTTGAATAAATGTTTCATTTTCTATGCCTTCTAAAATAAGACATTTACTTACTACAAGAAACTGCATCATTTAAAATCATTATAACTGACATATTTTATGAATTATAACATAGATATTTAAGTAATTATATAAAATAACTCACATTTAGATGTTAAAGAGTTCATTTTCCTTCACATAGTCGCATTTGCATCAGTTCTACTTCCTGGTAGAGTGTTCTTCCTGAATCTGCAATGTGTCAGTGTGATATCTGGGTCAAAGGTCAGATTGACTGCTTTCAGCTTCTCTGTGAGAATTCTGAGAGATGAAGCTTTTGAAACAACTCGAGGACACTGTTCATGAGGTAGCCCACATCCCAGATTGTCTCCCTTAACATTTTGGCGGGAAACTTGTTAAAAACTAGTGACAATCATTCATTTAGCAGTGTAAATGCATCTAAACATGACAAAACCTTCGCAATGTATTTTACAGGTTATTACAGCCTCTATGTAAGTGAAATTAAGCCCAAAGTTATTAATAAGTAATAAAACTCAATATTTTTGTCCCAACTCAATTTTTATGCAAATCTTATTATTTACTGTGTCTATATGATCAAAAGCATTTCTATATATTAATATGAAAAAAAATAAAGAGAAATAATAAAGAAAAGAAAAAGAGAGTAGAAAATAAAAGAGTGTAAAGCAGAAATAAAAAAAATGTAAGAGAAAGCTATAAGAAGTATATACAATGGAATATTACTTACTGTTTATATTAATAGAGTTAAAAATAAAACATATTATTTACTATTATTTAGTTCTAATTATTATTAGTTAAAGCATGGCAGATTATTTACAAATAAGCATAAGCAGTATAATCAAGAAAGTATAATTAGGAATAGCATTTGAAGAACATATAAACTTTTTACAAGGAATAAATATGTTATTATTCCATTTATCATATTTTCATTACTCTTCTCTCCCTGCCCTCCCCCACCCTTTACCCACTACATAATCTAAATAGAATGTCATTGTTTAAACAAAGAAAAAAAGAAGAAAAGGAGGAAAAAAAGAAAAAAAATGTATCAAATTACTGACCTTACTTCTCTTTTTCAGAAAGAGAAACAAATTAAATAATAGCTTGTTATTAGTTCCTCAGATATTTTGGCTGGTTATGAAACAAAACATTTCTTTGCACACAGAGAATAACTTTGATTAAATCTTTTTCAGAATATTTGTGGCTTTCTGGAAATGCAGAAACTATATTTAAAAAGATTAATAATGAAGTAAAATGATGAGAGAAAAAAAGAAAAAACATAGAACAAATCATTTGTTTTTTAGTCTCTTCTTCTTCTCTGAAGTCTTCCACGAAGTTTCAGTTGCCAGTCTCTTTAATAAAGGACTAGCCCATTCCATTTCCTCTATTTTATCCAAAATCTTATGTTTTTTGATAAACAGTAAAGCAGAGTCTAAGTCATCAAAAATTTTAGGACCATCAGGAAGGAAGATTTTTAGCTTGGCAGGAAACAGAAGGTATGTTTTAAACTGTGTTTTTTTAAGCTCCCTTATTAGTGGCAGAAAAACTTTTCTTTTAGCTATTACCAAGGAAGAATAGTCATTGTCAAAGCGCACAGTTGTCTCATTAATCTTAACAGGAGCTTTAGCCCAAGCAGATTTAAGAACCATCTCTTTATCAAAAGATGATAGAAATCTAACTATAACTGATCTAGGATAGTTTTTGTTAGAGTTAGTATTAGCTATAGATCTATGTGCTCTTCGATACCAAAAGAGAATGCTTCTGGTAAGTCTAAAGTTTTAGGAGCCATGTTGTTAAAAAAGAAGTAATATTGTTACCTTCAATATTTTCTGGCAGTCCAAAAATCCTAATGTTGTTGCGCCTAGATCTATTTTCCAGGTCATCCAGCTTTGTTTGTAAATGTGTATTTTGTTTCAGCAGAAACTCAATGTTGATTTCCTCTTCTTGGATTCTATTTTCCATGTCATTCACAGCTTCTTCTATGCCTGTCATCTGGATCTTCTGTTGTTGCAGGTCTATATGTAACAAGTCTATTTGTTTTGTAGTTTTTTCTATGAAGGTATCTATTTTAGTATCCATTTTATCCATCTTAGCAGTAAGTTGCTGGATTATAGTTATCAGAGACTGAAGTTCTTTCTTGATGCTGGAGTCTTGAGAATTTGTCTTACTGGAACTCATTTCAGACTGATAAACTGACAGGAAAATTTCCAAAGTGATTTCTGACAGGAAAATTGTTAAAATTTCCTTTCTTTTTTAGATATAGTTCAAGAACTATATAAAACAAACATATTTAGAAAGAAAATTACTTCAAAAATTAATTTTTTAAGTAATTAATTCCTGTCAGTGTAATGAAATTGGTGGAGCTGAAGAAATCTGCTGCTATCCTGTGTTCATCCTTGGCCACGCCCCCCTTTTTATCATTTGTTGATGGATGATTTAATGATCAGCTATTTGCTGTCAATAATTTGTGGATATATGTTTACTTAGTAAGAGAAAATGTTAGGTTCTCATATATATATATATATATATATATATATATATATATATACACACACACACACACACACACGTATATATATATATATATATATATATATATATATATATATATATATATATATATACATATATATATATATATATAGGCATTTACCAGGTGGAAAGCTTTAAAAATAATCCAAGAAAGAATACTATCCCATGGGAAAATATAAACACACACATGAATACAGCATGCACACATCTACCACAAGTGTCAGAAGACTTTTATGTGCCTTAACTACCAGTAACTTGGTTATTAATTCTTACCTGGAAGATCTGTGGGGCATGGCTGAAGGTCACATGTTTGCTTAGAATTCCCCCATTACCATCAGTACACCCAATTCACTACTCACTATTGCTCATAAATTAACATTCCACCTTGAAAACTGCCTATACTTGCAGATCATCATACAAACCTACACCTCCTCCAGAAACTTAAGATCATCTAACAAACAACTTATTCGAGTCACCAAACCCAACAAGAGATCTGGACAATGTTTATATTCATATGCCATAGCAAAACTATGTAATGACCTACCTCTCTCTATAACATTTCTTGATTCTCTGAACACATTCAAACATACCTTAAGAAATCACTTTCTCACATTCCAAACCTGCCTCTGTCCCCAAATAACTAGACCTCCTTAATGGCTTCCCAGTGACCTGCTGCTTCTACTTACTTCTCCTTTTAAACTCTGCTTCATATCTTCTGTAGCTACTCTACTCTCTTACCCTCTCTCCATAAAAAAAATATAGAATTGAACTGATGTTATTAGGAATTATCCAATATTTGTCAGCCTCCCAAATGTATCAGTTCCTTAGTCTTGTACTTGGTTAGACTATGTATGCTGTCCCTGTTGTAAGTCTGTAATTTTGTTACTCTGTGTAATCTAAATTTAACGTGGAGCTTTTCTCCCCGGGCCTCCACTGAAAATGGTTTTCTGACACAGTGGCCTTTTCCGGTCAACAAATGTAAAATAAATAAATAAATAAATATTTATATTTACACGCATACGTGTGCCTACCCACTGTTTCACACAAGTGTACATGTGGATTTACACAGAGGCACACACACATTTGTGTTTGTGTGTGATAAGCAGAAAATCAATGTCAGCACCTTAGTGCAGCAGGTAGCATTGTTTCTTCACAACACTTCATTTTCTAGTTTCTCTCTCAGCTGGTGTCCCTTCTCTGAAGTCTGCGCTCCCTGACTGTGCCCTCATGAGTTTTTGTTGAGTGCTCTGGGTTCTTTCCATGTCTAAACAATAGAGATGAACTGGCATTCCTCCAAACTCTCCCTAGATGTGTATGCGTGTTTGTGTTTATATTTTCCAATGGGATAGTATTCTTTCTTGGATTATTTTTAATGCTTTCCACCTGGTAAGTGCCAGAACAGACTTGAACTCTCTCAGTAGCCCTGGAATGATTTAAGCAATTTACTGGAAGTTAGAGGAAACACCAATGTGGTATTATGGCAATCAAACGTCTTGCAGGATAGTGGGTTATAAGCTTGGCAGAAGACCCTACAAATCTGTGAAGCTAAATAAAATAATACAGAATTCATTTTCTTACTACTTATTGGTTTCCTTATTTATCTATGAAGGCTTAAAATCATTAGTACTAAAGATATTATTTTTATATTTTATACACTGAATATTTGCTGTGAAAATATTATAAAATATATAACAAATAAAAGTCACACATTCTGTACCAGAACACTTGTCACTAGCTTTAAAATAAACACAATACAGATTCTCATGGCCATGATTTCTATTACAACTGTTAGAAGCTTTTTATGTGCCTTAACTACCAGTAACTTGGTATTTATTCTTACCTGGAAGATCTGTGGGGCAAGGCTGAAGGTCACATGTTTGCTTAGAAACAGGCTTTACAAGTGGGTCACATCCCCGTACAATAGTCTTTCTTTGGTAACATTTTACATCCCGCATTCGAACTCCAATGCCACACGTTTTGCTGCACTGACAGATGTAAAATACAAACAGTGGGCTCATTTTAATTATTTGCTTTAAAAGGAATATTTTCCCCACATAAAATACAAAAATGCGGGTTATTTTATTTAACAAGATTATTATTCTCATATGCATACCTACTAAATATTTATCACTTTAATACAAGCTAATTGAATTTCTTTTAGTATGGCTCATGGTGAAACCATATTAACAGGACAGACCAAACATTCTTTTTCCCAGGTTCTTATGACATCTAATAGACATATTCATACCAAACTCTCCAAGGTCCAGCTCCAAGCCTCCTCACATTAGACTGTACCAGAGCAATTTAAAAGGAACACACTAGAACATCCTTATAAGATGACAATGACCTCAGGAGAGGCTGGGGACATAGACTGAATACACAGCTTGGCGATTCATTAGAGAACTCAATTCCTATTTTTCCATGTAAAACTTGTTTGGTTTTACTTGCTTGTCCCCTGCTGCATTCTGTCATAAGAAGTAAACAAGTCGCCCCAGTCTGAGTACTTGAGATGTTCAAACTTTTCTACTAATGAAAATTGCCCCATTAAAACAGTGATTCACTTTTTCTTGATAGAGTACCCTGACCTCAGATTTGGAGGCTCTGATTCAGATCCCACCCCTTCTCAGTCAGCAGTGAAACTCATGAGTGCATGACGGTGGTCTTGATCAGGTGACATCAAAAGAATGTCGTGCAAACTACACATATGCCCAATCATGATAGCCAAACAAACCAGTGCTCTATTCTTGACTGCATACTGATATCCTGTGCCCAATCATGATAGCCAAACAAACCAGTGTTTTATTCTTGACTGCATACTGATATCCTGTCACTCTTTCCATGAAAATCATCAACAGGAGTTGTGAGAAGAACAATAATAATGTGGGAAATATCGCATTTTGTTCAAATAAAAGTGCACAATAATTGTAATACAGCTAACTTGAATCTAGATAAAAGTTTGAAATGTTTCAGTTTAGCAAAACTGTAGTAAGTAGAAGAAAATATGTACAATGGGATGTAACTGCATCTGTCACTGTAAAAAATGTGAACTTTATGACGACTCGACACTCTGCTCCTTGACTGTGGAGTTATGCAGTGCAAGCCTTATACTCCATGAAGGCCGTTGCACTAGGTCACATGATAATGCTTTCTTTGGCCAGTAGCTTGTTGAAACACCTATTTTATGTGCCTTTACTGATGATGAAAAGCATCAGCCTTGTTATTATATAATATATATTGTGCAGTGAAACTACTCCTATGAGGAGTGGGTTTGTAATTCGAACTGCTGCCACCAATGAATATGTGATAGACAGGGACTATGGGAATTTAACTGTCATAGCACTGCCATCAGTATTTGATATACATGCAACCTGTAACCACAGGAAATGCTGTAAATAATACAAATGCTAATACTCCACAGCAGTGCAGAAAAGAAAACCAGTAAAGATCCATACATCTGTAGGCAAATACAAAGCCAAGGCAAACCAATATGGTATAAAGTTTAATACAAAATATCCACACCAAATAAACGATTTCGTTTCACCCACGGAAACTTCATCAGAATGGTGTATTGTCACAAACAAACTGTTAAAATAATCAAAACCTGAATTTGAGTGGCTGTAAGTTAATTACACAACCTGAATGTGAGTGGCTGTAAGTTAATTACACAACATTTGAAAATTTAAAGAAACATCACAGAAACGTGTGCACTATTGTTTAACATACACACACACACACCCATATGCACAACACAGTTTGGTAAAAATATTTACTAAAATATATGTACACAGATATTATTTACAAAAATGTTTAGAATATCCTATACATGACAACAAAGATGTTATAAAATATTTGTTTTCAGTTTCAAGGCAGGACCTATAGAAAGGTGGTCACTGGGGACCTCACTAGACCTATTTCCCTGTTTTCTCAAACAGATTGCACTGAAGGATACTTGGATTCTAGCATTCCCTGTTACCAGCCAGGACAGAGACACTGTGAACCACTTCCTGTGGGAGAAGGGGGAAGGCCATGTAGTACTATGGTGCCATTGGAACATGGAACTAACTCTGAAACTTCTGCAGGCTGTTTGTAGCCTGAACAAATGTCTTCTTTTAGTAAGTATGGCAACTTGGATATTAATGAGTGGCTAACGACTACCGATTTTATTTCCAGCAACAACGGACATTCTAAAGCCAACACAGGGGTGGTTTTCATACCACGGTATGATAAATGAGTTAAAAGACTGTCTTACAAAATACAAGTCACTTACTCTGGACAACTGGTATGAAGGTGAATGTGTTTTTGACTACAGCTATATGGACCTTTACTGGTTTTCTCTTCTTCTGTGCTGTGGAGTATTGGCATTTGGTACACATGTCACAGAGTACTATGTTATCAGAACAACCATTAGAATTCTAGTTAATGGCCCCTGAAAGGGTATCCTTCCCACTAACATAACTGGAGTGCACTGCCCAGGCAGGCAGTGTTTCTGTGTAACAATTTATAACCTCAACACTAGTTATATCTGATGCGATATCCCTGTTAGCAGCGGTTTATCTACCTTCTACAAGGATAAGGTACAGGACCTTGTAATAAACTGGAGCAGCTGCATGTTTACAATTACCTACCACTACTGTGTTGCTATTTACATTATCTCCCTCACGTAATTTTTCCCCAGCCAATGATGTGGATAATTGGAAATTCCATAAACCACCTGTTTACTATGGAAGGATTTTACTGTTAGACCTTTTGTACTTGAGACCAACTTTTCCACTTTTGTCTGGACAGCCACCTGTGAAGATTTAGACTATATCAAGGGACCCCCTTATTCCAATTTGTGATGCTCAGTACCCCTTTCTTATACAGTTGTGCTCTGCTGGCTAGATGGAAATGATTATTTTTCCCTTCCTCCTCAGCATTACACCCCTAATCTGTTAATCACATTCCCATGATTAAGAGCAAAATACTGAGCACTTGTTCCCTTATCATAAAGTCCATTACCATTTCAAATGTACTAATTTGATATTCACTCACCTACTTGTGAAAGGAAATTCTTAGGCCTGCAATCCCCGTACGGGCCAGCTACCCTTTGGGTTGGGATGGTGGCCTAATGGTTAAGGTGTTTGCCTTACAAACACAAGGTGCAGGGTTTGAGTCTCACAAGGGATAATTGGCTAGGCTGAAAATGGCTTGCAAGGGCAGTTAGCTTAGTACTAACCTATGAACCTATGAACTATGAACTTGAACTGTTATCTACCTTTATTCTGTGCTGTCTGAAATTTTCCTTTGTGTTTCAGGAGTCAGTTTAACATGTTCATAATTCAAACCACCCACATCTGGCACCTTAAACACAGCATGCATTACCTTACTCAACAGCTGAGGAATTATAAACCTCATCCATTGCCCTTTGTCAATTTGGTATTGATTGCACATGCTTTCAATTTCACACATAAAGCTATCAAATAATTACCCTATTTATACTGACAACACAATTTAACAATGATTTTGTTAGCTGGGTTTGTCCTCCTCTCTGTTATTCATATCTTTGATGAGGAACCAACATGTCCCTCTTATAACAGCATACGTGCTTTTCTCTTCCAACAGCTGCTGTAAGCCCCTGCTGTCACTCTCCTTGTACCTCCTGCTTCTTCATTATCTCAATTTCCTCAGCCATAAATTCATGTGCTCTTTATTCCAGCTGGGTTCTGATATTGGCAGAGAATAGACTGAGTTTCATTTATACATTCTGTGCACAGAGAACGGCTGCCTGGCTCTTTACAGTTCCAGTAGACTGTAGTTCAACTGGATACAAAGTTGCTATTATGTACTCATTGGATATACTGGTTTATAAATGTCCCTTGGTTTTGAACTCCTTAGCATAACTCTCAATATTTTATCTTCAGAATTAGGGGCACATCAAAAGTAACACTGGAGCTGTAACTTAGAACTTTTACAAGATGATCAACTTTTGCAGGTATGAAGCAAAAGTTTAACCTAAAATTTAAGATGTCTCTGATAACAATTATACACAATTGAAAGTTATGTGCTTTAGGCAGGTCTAACACTGACATTTTCTCATACTCCACAAAGATAATTTTTCTAACTACTCTGAAATGAAAATAAAATAATGACTGTGCAACACATACTCTAAGGTATATGTACCCTTTTGTTGTAAGGAACCAACATGGTGGCCACAACTATTTTACAGACTGTGGAGTTACAGTTTACCAGATGAAATTGCTGCCTGCTAGTTAACATGAGATAAGCATGGGATATGAGTATTTAATGTGGCACAGAACCAGCAGTATAAGGGTTTGAATCCCACCACTGAGACACATTAACATATAAAGGCGATTAGTATTAACTGTATATGGCAATTGTGTTTTGCTGTCTTAGCTAACAGACAACACACACACACACCCACATGCCCTAAAATGCGGATCAGAGTAATAATCACTGTATCCTCAGGATTTCAGCCCTTCAGACAGATCTCAGTGCCTTTCACCACAGCCTTACCAACAGTAATTAAAACTTAATGATAATTACATTGCAAATACACACACAGAAAAGGAAACACATGCATATATGCACAAAGTTATGCAGCATTTCCAGACCTGAGGGCAAATGGTATCTTTCCAGCATTAACTCCTTCTATTCCAGTTTTATTGTATGCTACCCCCACTTACTCAAAACTAATAAAACAAGAACACACCCTATTGTTTGCCATAAAAAGACATCCTTCTAATATTCAAATCATATTAATTAACTCAATGCAGTCAACCTTCCAAAGAGAGAGAGAGAGAGAGTGCAGTTTCCAGCCCAAGTAAAATTTATAAACCGTTAATCTATTTAATAAAGCATGAGCCACAAACATTTTATAAGTAATAAAAATATTTTCTTTAAAAAAAGTTAAAACTTCTCTTTTCTAAGTATGCAAATGGCATAGAGCTTTTACAAGAAAATGAAAACAAAGCATTCAAAAAGACAGAGAATGTTCAGAAAATTCTATCATTAACAAAAAAAAAAACTATTTGCTTCTGGCCTAAATATATATCATTCTGTATATGTATTGTGCCCTTACAAACACACTAGATACAATGCCTTGGTCCACATTGGTGTGCAAAAGGAATAAAGAAGGAGAAACTGTCTGATGGTAGTCAACATGTGGTTCAGAAAGGGAGAGAGTCACAGGATCACATACAAGAGTGAACAACATGCAACTCAGGTAGATGTTCTCTTAATAAGGAAAGAGCACTAGGGTAGAATCAGCAATTGCAAAGTCATCCCCAGTGAAACAGATGGCCCACATTATAAACCACTGGTTGCCATAGTCAGCTGTAAGCAGTGGGCAGAGAAAGCTCTAAGCAGTGGTGGCTGGTGACTTCAAATCAAAGGTGAGCTGTAGGAGACAGTGGAATGGGTGGGGCCAATGGGAAGGGGTGTGACCAACCAGAAAGTGTAGGAGCTATGCTCAAAACCACAAAAACTGGAACTCTAATTAAATATGATGCCCTGGGTGCCAAATCGGCATTATGAGAGTCCAATCAAAACAAAATGAAGTGTAGAAGAAAAAAATATTTCAATGCATTAGCTGCATGACAGCGTACTTAATATTTAGCTGGAAACAAAAAGGTTGTGAGGCATGAAAAAATAAATTACTTTTTAAATACATTACTGGAATGCCAGTCAAAGTCAAGTATAAGAAAAACAAGCAGCACTCAACTCAAACCACTTCTCCTTGCACTGCAGGTCTAATTATAATTTATATTAAGCTTTATAAAAGTACCAAGTAACATGCTGAAAGTAGCAATTTCTGTGATACCCCCCACTTGTAAAAATGTTTCTTATCCAAAAAAGACCTGCTGCCTGACAACTACCCTTGTTTCATGGGGAAAACATGATCAAAGTAAAAAATGAAAAGCAAACTCAAGATAAATTGCTTAAAGGATTATTGCACAGGTTATGGACCATGTATGATAGATTGGCATTCTGTTTAGTTTACGGGTAAAGCCTGCAAAGATGACTAAGTCTCTAACAAAGGTAATGAGCTTCTTAAAATACTATAAGCCTGTCCTTTATTACAAATACTGTTATATGCATTTCAATTCTTTAATAGCACGCTTATTAAAGCTTACTTGCATCTTACAATCTCAGACAAGCTTACCTGATGGTCATGAAAGCATTGCTACTTAAACACAGAGCAATGGACACTTTCTGAATAATAAGAAGCATAAATCAACAGTATAAAAATATGACAGAAAACCAAAACATTCTGCAAAATCAGATTAGATTATATTGAAAAAGAACTGCACAAACTAGATCCAAACAAATGAAAAGCCATTGTAGTATTTGTGTCTACCTTGGATGGAGGGATACTCTGAACACTGTTCCTTGCCTTGCTTGGACATATCCAGTACATGGGGGAGTGGGATGCAACAAGTATGTCACAATTTGAAATGTCTCTGGCTGACTGTGATGGCCCTGACACATTTGTCATACCTCTCAACCTCAGAGCAAGAAATCTGGACAAAGCCATACATAGAAGTGGGACAAAGACCCAAAAATAAGGACAATGTTTAAATATTGCTCTTATAAACTTTGTAATAGAATAGTAGGTCTTGCATTAGTATGAATTTTCTGAAGAGTATGAAATCTGAAACTGAAATGTCTGTCATTATTTTCTAACTTCAGTCTTTAATGATTTGCCACTATTTTGCCAGAATACCACAATTTTATGAAAAATGGACCAAACATTTGACACTTTTTTAATATTAGTACTGTTAACTTGAGCAGCTGACAAAATAAATGAATCTGCATGCATTTCTGAAATAAAAGTAATCTATAACTCTGGTTATTACAGTTATTTATTAATTGTAAACCCTCCATGTTTTCTTCCAAAATTGACATTTTGCGGAGGGATTATTTGGATATGCCTAATTCTATAAAGCAATTTATTTGCATGTACCTCTCAACCTGTTAACGCAGGAAATCTGGACAAGGCCAAATATATTGGGGGAACATACAAACAGTACTAAAAATTGCTCTTGTATAAACTTAGTTGATAGACTAACAGGTCTTGCTTTAGCATGCATTTTTCTGAAGGTTATGAAGTCTGAAACTAAATGTCTGTCATTATTTAGTGACTTAATTCCTAAACGATTTGTCAGAAAACCACAAATTTTATGAAGAACAAACCAAAAATAAGAAGCAAAAATATATTCCTTCTGTGAAAATGTGGAAAGTTGAGAGGTATAGTTCAGATGGGGCTGTCTGAGTTTGCCGCCCTTCCCCCTCACAAAATCATGGTCAAATGGAGCCTCCCCCCTGCAGCCATCCCAATGTCCCATTACTTGGCTATTTCACCCCATTTACCATAAACACTGTAATGTGCATACTGCTTTACTTCTACAATGATTTGGATTTCATTTGAAAGTTTTATTTTGCATTTTGCAGCACAAACACTAAGACATCTGCTAAACAATGCAATGCAGTCTCACAATTAAAATAGACTTAATAAAACGTCTCTGCCCTTGAAACTCACATTCATTGAAACAGCATTGAAATCCACATTCAAAGAAAATATATTTGGCTATTATAAAGATTAACTTCGGGCTGTTTTCAAATGATAGGCCCCTTGCACACAAGGCATACATGTGTTGTATGATACACTTTTCTGATTGTATTAAATTATATTCCTTGTATAATACAGTACAGTTATTAGAGGGTGTTTTAAATTTATTGTTTTGAACATTTTCCAGTAAACAATGAAACAAAATGCATGCACCAATAATGACAAAACTGCCCAATTGAGAACATTTCCATCATAAAAGTCTACTCAAACATCTACATTCCACCAGTATCAGTAAATATGCAGAAGTTTGTTTGTTTGTGTCTTTCGGCTTTTCCCGTTCCGCTAATGATTGGCAGCAGAGTTTTACGTGCTGGCTTGCCGGGCCTAATGCACAACCTTCAATGAAGAAACACCCATTCATGCATGTCGCCACACAGAAGATGCTCTAATTGAGAATCGAACAGGCAACGTCTAACTGTGAGGCGACAACGCTACTGCAGCACCACTTATCTAAATAATTCCACATTAAAGAGATCTGTAACTAATGAAGAAGTTGTTGCTAGCAAATAACTTTATATTTCATTGTTTCATCTACAAATAAAGTATCTGTATCTTTGCCAAAGAGGACATTTTCAATAGGGCAGCATCCACCCCCTGTGGGAGTAGAACCCACAGTCTTCTGCATCAAAAGCAAGTACACTACCTGTTGTACTATTAATAATGCAAGCAATCTTAGCATAAGCAGCACTAAACTTCTCTTCCCCTGCAGCTCTCAGCTCCTTGTAAAATCTACTCGACACTCAACTATATCTCTCAGCTTCGCAGCACAAGAAATCTGGAAAAAGCCAAAATTTATTGGGGCGGGGGGACAAAAGCACCAAAACCAGGAACACATTTTAAACACTGCTTGCATAATCTTGGGAAGTTGCTAATATAAAATGCTGCATTACCACCATACATTTCACTGCCAACATACCACTATACCAAATCAGCTGTTTTATGAAAGAGAGGAAGACTGCAACTTAAATGGCTACCATTTAGTGAATTCAGTTCTCACCATAGCTGTCAACCTCTTAGCACAAAACACCTGGAAAAAGCCAGTAATGTGGGAATACAGCCCTCAAACATATTCAGTGAATTCAGTTCTCACCATAGCTCTCAACCTCAGCACAAAAAACCTGGATGACGCCAATAATGGGGAAATACAGTACCAAAAATAGGGACACATTTCAAATATTCATCTTATAAACTTAGAAAATTGCTAGAATAAAATGTTTTGTGTTACTATGCACATTATGAAGAATATGAAGTCTGAAATTCGAATGCCTGTCAATTTTATTTATTTAACATTTGTTAACCTGGAAAGTTGGACTTGGAACACAAAAACCAGGAACCCGGCACAGATACAATCCAAAAAACCCAAACCAAGGACTCCTTCTTAGACTCGACCAAGAACCTTTATTGTTAAGTGCTTTCATCAGCATAAATCAGCTGACTTCTTCAGAACAGTAAAAATCCTATTAACTCCATAATATATACCTTTAAAAGTCATCACATGATACATTCAATTAGTAAGGCACATTAATTAGTGAAACATTTAAAGTACCAAAAACAATTCAAAATACCTAACTGATGAACCAAAGATTAAACTTAAAACTTTTTCTGTTACTCTACCCTTTTGTTTAAACATACAGCAACCCAATGTTTTTTTTAAAAATTAATTACAGAATAAAAAAAAATGATCTTGATTCATAAAAACAAGGTTATATTTTATACGAACGCAGCTTTAATAAACTGCTTTAACTGAGACTGTTGTTAAACCCAGGAAAAGTAAGGGTATCCAACCTCACCTGCCAACATAGTTCTTTAAATTCAAGGTAGTCTTCCCATGGTCCCCCCCCCGGAGGGTCCTGCAACACTTTTTCTACCACAAGAAACCTAAATTAATGGCCAGGATATCTATCTACATATTTAAATAAAGCACTGCTGTTATTGCTCGTTCTAATATCCCTTAGGTGTTCGTAGATTTTTTTAAGTCACCTTTTGGTTTTTCCAATGTAAAAACCCTTACATTTTGTGCACAGAGCAGCATACACTACTCCTACAGTGCAACAGGAAAATTTACCCTTTGGTCTAATAGTAGTGTGGTTAATTAAAGTCGGACTTGGAACAAAAGCCAATTTTCAGCAGAGGCCCAGTGAGAAATACTGCAGACACATGTCTTTGTAACATGGGAGGACACCAGAGCAAACCCACACAGGGAGGACATGCAGACTCCACACAGAAGGCACCCCAGCTAAGAATCAAACCAGAGAACCTCTAACTGTGAGGCAACAATGCTACCACTGCACGATCAACTATTTAAAAATTCAGAAACCACAGTTTTTATGAGGAACAGAACAAAATATGAGGCAATATCTGCAAAAGTTTCAGAAATGGTGGTAGGTAGGGAATTCAGGCTCTTCTGCACCCAGGGTACAGGGTTCAAGCCTGAGGTATTCTCTAACCACCACCAGCAGTATTCTGGGTTCTCTCTCTATAGCCACCAGTATAACTCAACTGGGTCAACACACACACACCACTACATGCATTGATAATCCAAAGGTCACTTCATTCATTCTGTAAAATTGATAATCCAAAGGTCACGTCATTCATTCTGTAACTCCAAAGCTGCTTCAGCTCATCTGCGTTTGCGCCGGCACTTGATAGTCCAAAGGCTTATCTGTTTCCAAAGCTGGCTCTGCAAATAAACTCCAAAGCTGCTCTGCAAATAAACTCCAAAGCTGCTTCAGCTAGTCTGCATTCATGTCAGAATGCACACTTTCAGTTTCCTTTTTGCGAACGTTCCAAGACTGCTGACCTTGCAGTCCGATCCCCTTCCAGCCTATGCAGTTAGCACTGCATTCTGAGGCATTAGCAGTCTGATGCCTTCTTCCTGAATCTGGACTGGTAAGGCAGCAGTCCAGATACAATTACTATGTGAGAAGTTGTTGGATTGTACCATTGTGGTTCACAGCTGGGGGGGGGGGGCTGCAGTCCAATATCATGAGCCGCCATTAGCTCTAAGATTAAAATAGTCCAGTCTGAAGACTTGGAAGTTGACTGGAGAGAAAGCGCATCAGTTCAAGGAATTATTCTGTGCCCTAGCACCCCAAGAAGAAGAGGAAATAGGTTGAGTTGAAGAAAAATGTCAACACCTCAAAACAGCATCTGTTAGGACTACTTACCAGATATGCAGCCAAGCTGGGTATAAAAATAAGGTACGTACGGAAAGTTGGTGGTGGAATGCAGGAATGTAGAAATCCAGGAAGTTATCAAAAGGAAGGATTATAGGAAAAAAGTGAAAGACAGAAAAAATGGACCAGGCTAGAAAGGTATACTGGTTGACTAACAAAGAGGCTAAGAAATGAGTTGCAATGACAAAGACCAAGGCATCAGAGGCACTCTACTAACTTCTGGAAAGTGACTCAATAGATGGCACAAGGAAACAAAGAGGGTGAAAGGCAGAAAGGTAAAGAAGATAGTCAGACACCCTTCATAAGGGAAGCCAGAAACAACCTGCTCACCAATCCACAGGGCATCAAAGGCAGATGGAAAGAGTACTTCCATCAGTTTCTGAATAAAGAAAACCACACAGAATCTGTACTTCCCCAGACACAGCCAAGGATGGGAGAAAAGGAGGAGCCCATCATAGAAGTGGTAAACAGCACCAATGAAAATTAAGTTAGGGAAAGCAGCAGGCTCATTTGAGGTCACAGTAGATATAACATATGATAAAGATGTTGGGTGAGATAGGGGAGAAATGGCTCTTGATGGTACTTATAGCAGTATGAAGAGAAAGAGGTATTCCAGATTGCTGGAGAATAAGCATACTAGTGCCAATGTTCAAAAACAAAGGGGACATTTACAGCTGAGGGCAGTACAGATGTATCAAACTCCTGCCACACTGCATGAAAGTTCTGGAGAGGGTGAATGATAAATATGCAGAGCAGTAGAAAGTAAGATTGGAGAGAAGCAGTTCAGATTCAGATCAGGATGTAGCACAACTGGCACAATATTTGCAGCGAGAAGAAGCTAGAAATGAGGCATGTCTAGACTTGTAGAAAGCTGGTTTGGGCAGTCCTGCAGTGGTTCAAAGTCCCGGAAACCTTGTTTGAATTAGTGCAAGCTATGTACAAGGACCCAATGACAAGTATGAACAGTGTCTAGTCGCGCAGGTGGGTTCCCAGTGGGAGTGGGTGTGCATCATGTTTCAGCTCTGAGCCCACTGCTGTTCATAATAGTGATAAACTACATTAGCAAACAGGTTGGAGGGGACAGATCAACAAAGTGGATTTATGCAGATGATTTGGCATTAAAGGACAACCTTTAAACAGACTCAAAAAACATGTTTGTTTCATCATGATTTGATTTGGTGTTTCCTACATTTTAACACCACTCTGGGACTATTTAGAGCTTTTTAGATATTTTTATATGCAATTTCTGACTCTGATCACATGGGGTCTGGCATCTTGAAATAATTCTGACTGTTTAGTCTGCCTCTAAGTATCCCAGAATGCATTTTTGTCTCCAAAAAATTGCATCAGATTTGCCACATTTTCCCTAAAGCTCCTGTCAGTTCACTGATTTTACAGGCATTCATTGCTGTGTTATAGTCACCTACTTTTAGTTAAAATTGTATCCTTTTTCAATGACTCTTCAAACACAAGCAGTGAAAATGCTACAGAACAGAATTGAAAAGTGAATTTTATTGCTCTTTCTTCTTAGAAATGCTAACTTGATTTCTTTTGTGAAGGCTGAAATCTAGTTCTTCAAGGTATCTCCCCTCCCATTCACACCTACCTTCCCTAGCTGTCAAAGAGCTAAGGGTAATTTGACCCATTATCTGCATGTGACTGACAGCTCACAGCAGGTGTCAGCCTTTCCTTCCTTACAGTGGGAGACTTTTTTTGTTGCACTCCTCCTGTCAAATTTAGAACCAAGCTCCATAGCACTGGAAATAATCATTGTTTTGCAAAGCATCAAACTCCCACTTATTTTTCCTTCCTGTTTGGTTAAATAGCTAACAAATGATGCACTATGAACACAAAATATTTCACAGACTTGCATGACAGCACCCACATGTTTTTTAAGTGGTAATTTAAGAAAATTACAGTATTGCATACTTCTTGTAATCTGATGTAGTGTTGTTGATTAATTGGGACAGACATCTGCTGCTTATGTAAAAATATGCAATTAATGTCTACACATGGTCATTGCAAATTTATGCTCTTAGTTTTTGCAGCTGTTACTGTGATTCTGCCTGTACTTTGTCACATATCAGTAAGGCTCTTCAGAAAAGTGAGATTATAGTTTGACATTTTTGCTAGGTTAAGAGTGGACTGGGCAAGGCAGCTCTGACATCACAATGTGGGAGGTTTACTGGCTCTTCTATACAGCATGTAAATCAGGCGGGGATTACATCACTTTAGGGGAGGAAACGTCCTAGTAGCTAGAGCAAGAGGTCTGGCAGATGTGACATCATCATTTCAGAGCCAGCTAGAGGTTTTTCAACTTGGTTTTTAAAGTGAAAGTAAAACAGTACAGAAAGGTAGGAAGCCTAAAAGGGAAAACAGTTGAGTGGATTCATTTTTAAAGCTGCATGGGTGATTTTTCGAGGCTGTATCAGCAAACAGGGACTAAAGGAAACAGCAGGTTGAGCAATCTGCTTTAATATCCCGTTGTTGTCCTTTAAGGCAGACTCTGAATGCAAAATTGAAGGCACATAGGATGATACTGACTACAGATAAGACAGTCGTAATGGCAGCAAGTGGGGAAATCAGAAGAAGCTGAGAATTAAAATAGAAGGGAAATAACAGAATACTTTTAACAGCTTTAAATATCTGGGAGGGATAGCTGAGAATAAGGGAAGTCTGACAGAGGAGGTCAAACCTAGAATAAGAAGGACTGTAGGCATCCGGCACATAGTGTCAGGTGTAGTGTATGACAGAATAATTTCAAAGAAGCTGAAAAGTATGGTGTACAAAACAGTGGTGTGACTAGTACTACTGTATGGTAAAGAAATCTGGGCAGTTAGGGCAGAGCAGCTGAGGAAGCTAGAGGCGAGGGAGATGAAGTGCCTGTGACTGGTAGTGAGATGCATACTGTGGGACATATAAAGAAATGAAGATTTAAGAGCAGAAGCCAAAGTAGCTCCAATTGCAGAAAAGGTTAAAGAAAACAGATTACAATGGTTTGGGTACATGTGCAGAAAAGCAGAAGACAATTTGGTGAAGAAGATATGGGACAGACAGGAGGAAGGTAAGAGTAAACAAATGTACACAGTAAAGAGATGGATAGATTGTGTGAGAGAAGCCCTTCAACAGTCAGGCATGAGTGTCAAAGCAGGTGGGAGAGTGGCACTGAATAGTGTGGCAACAGTTTACGTGATACCCAGATCCCATGTAGAAAATGGGAAAGGGGGGTTGATTATAATGAATAAAAAGAATAGCCACTGGAGCTTAAAACTAAGAAACTGAACTTTAAGTAATAAGGCAAGCACTGCAGTTATATATTAAAATACAGAGAAATGAAAATTTTTACTCAGACTATCAAAATAACAGTAAATATTCAGAAATATTTAAAGAAAAACTCTGTTTAAATAAATCTAATGACCTCTAGCTTACGAGTACTACATATTTACTGTAAGGTTGTTATATAAGATAACAGAGATCACAGACATCAAACGTATAGAGAAATAGTCACATCAATGCCTTCAAGGCAAAGGCAAGACAGAAAAAAGACCACTCTCAAACATTTATACACGTCAGATCTTCAGATATGTTCTCCAGCAATCATCAGTTCATTTCCTTTTGCAAAAAGCATTACATCAATTTATTTCAGTGTTTACTTTCCCACAAAAAAAGTAACTAATCCAGTTCTTCCATCTGCAAGTTCCTCATGAACAATGCACAGCATACATTGTGTTGACCCCTTGCACATATAACTATTTTGGATACTACAATAATGCAAATAGGAATGGTAGAGATTAAATCAAAAATGAATTCCATATGCTTTGATGTTGGAGCCTTTTCCCAGATGTGATGTATCTTAATGCAGAGAATGAATGGACTACAGGGCTGTTACATCAGGGCATGAATGCATTCAATGAGTGAACAGAAGGGACAGGTGCAATGGTCAAGTAAGGCTACCAGGCCAAAAATAGAAAAAAGTAATTGTTCATTTATCAGAAAGTCCAAGACAAGTTTTAGAACAATTTTGTAAGCTGGGAAATTTCTAACATAATTGTTATGGGCAATGATAGACAGGACATTTGCAAACTTTGGAAAGAAATAAATGTTTTGATAAGGTCTACATTCCTACATTACTTCCTAGAAATACTGCAACAGAGAGTGTACTTCAGAGAGCCAAAAAGAATTCCGAATTCTGAGGAATGATAGATCCATAAATTACTTAAAAAATAGCTACTATAGTTAATACAATAAACTGATAACTAATAGTCACATTTAGACTAGAGTATTTAGCATAAATCCTCTTGTAGAAGTCAAAAATGTATGCTAAAAAACGGTCTCAAAACAGGTAATATGATAAACCATGGGAAAATGTAGTGTCTTTCCAGTAAAAATAAAAGCAACTGCTAGAAAAAATAACTGTCCATGAAGATAAGAATGGAAGTTATTCACTGTTACATTCCCTCAGCCATATTCATAAGTACTGTATATCATCTTAAGCATGCCTACATTTTCAGGACATGTGTAATACAATTAGGATTTTTTACACCAAAGATGCCACATTAAACTTTTGCATGTATTAATGAATACCCTTTAACTAGAACTCAGAAGAAAGCCTAGAAACTTTTCTTTAAAGTATATCCTACAAAACTAACCCACAAAACACATATAGATGTTCTCTTCCTACTGAAAACAAAATAAAGGGATATTTAATTGTCAGTGATATACATTTTCCCATAATTCACCCATATTATGTCCTGTTTGGAAATGATGCCATTGGAAGTACATAGATAATAGAAGACACATAACAGCTAAAGCACACCATGTTGAGGGTATGCTTATGGCCCAACAAGTACATGGTCCTACTTGCTATACAATTTTTTTTTTTCTGATGACATAGGTTTAAAAAACAATGGATTATTTACATTCAAGCTGTAGCTTAGTCAGGAAAATATATTTCCCTGCTGCTAGGGAAACACTAAGTTGCATGCCATTCCCATCTTGTACATTTTTTTCAGTGCATTAGATAAAAAATAGTAATATGGAACAACATTCTGATTTGGAGCTGAAAGAAGGTAATGTGAAAAAAAGAAATCATCATCTGCCATCATAGATATTTAATCTCGATGAGCAGAATAAATGAATAGTATGCAGCATACAATGTGGACTTCGGTGACAAAACTCAACACCATTTGATCCATTTTCAGATTGTAGTGCTATTTCCTACACATTTTGCCTGCACTGCATTTAGCTCTCAGCATTAGGTAACACAGGCTATTAATCACGTAGCTAATCTGGGAACTACAGACTGTATTAAAATTAAGAATAGAACAGGTTTCACAGGGTCTGTTCAGTTATCTTGAAACTGAAAGCATTGCTCTTTATGCTACTTAATGCTTTTATTATTTTTAACAGATGTCAAGATACTTCATGCTTTGTAATTTTTAACAGAGATCTATTACTTAAAACAAAAATATGGTGATTCTGTTTATTCTTGTTATTATTGTGAGTGAGTAGTCTCTTAATATGCAAATCTACAGAAGTTTATTTTTTTTTAATATTAAAGTTTTAACCATGAAAAATCTATGCAAGTTTTCATTATACAGTCAGAAGGTTGATGAAATAAGTTAGGCATAGATCTTGTGTCTGGTCCCTTCTCAAGCATTAGTCAAATTTAATTGTAGATAAAAGGTAAAGGACAGTCATTAGAAAGCTTTACTCTCAAAACTTTTATAGTACAAAAAAAATCCATTCTCTCATGAAGTTCTGAAATGAAAAGAACCTTACATATGAACTGCACATAAGTCATATTTTGCACTACTGAATTTTGTTTGCATGTCATATAATTTCATTAAGTACTGGAAATACAATAGCAGTAGAAGTAGCAGTATTTCTAGAAATTACTAAATTAAAATCAACGGCATCAAAATATTGAGGAAATGGTGCGAAGTTAAAATCCTATGTTAATCCTATTAAATGTGTTTAGCAGTTTTCAGTATTTTAAAATATATTCGACATTGCCATATCTAATAAAGAAAAGGTGCACATATTTTCCTGTCTTGCTGGAAAGTGAATTTGCAGAGTAAGCAAAAATTATTTTAATACAGCTTTGGTCCATATCTGAGAATTATAGCTATACATTCAGCTGGGTTCCTTATGAATACACAAACACAAAGATACTTCTCAGCAAAGAGTGAAAACATGAGAAAAATAAAAAGAAATGCATTAATACATCTATACATGTGCATATATAAGCAGTTTACTAGTAAAATGTTCAGGTAGCATTCTACACCTATGAACTATTCGAACTACAAATGTTCGAATAATTCATGTGTGTGCAAGCTACATAATTGAATGTTACATATGCGAATGCACTGTGCATTCCCAAATATGAATGTTCGATTATGTACAGGGATTGCGGTACAGTGTGGTAAGGGAAATACATCCCTTTCCTCACTGTAGTGTGATCTCGGAGTTGGAATATATAGTTAGGGGGGTGTGGGGGTGCTTGTCCCCCTGCATAAATGGGATGTTAGGTGTACTAGTTAGGGAGTTACATCAAGGGTGGAATTGCTGTTAAGTGCCGTAAAATGTTGTGTTCGACATTTTCAGCATTAACAGCTGATTTTTGACATTAGGGCCGCTAGGTAATGTATACTTTTGGCAAAATAGTTCACTGTTAAGTACCGTTTTTTTTTTTTAAACTTCGATATTTTAATAGTAAACCTATATAAGCTACTCATGCCATTATACAGGATAACATAAATATGTTCCCTCACAAACAAAAAAACACAGGTATGAGCAGAAAGGGAGAGGATTGTTAACTCATGAACTCCTTTTTCTTATAATGTATGTAATCAAAGGATTGCTTCATTTCATTGCTGTATTTTGGCTGACATAATTGAGCTGATGTTTTTCAGTAGACTATGAGAGGCTTTGTAAAACCGGATTAATAAGCACTGATATTGATCATTCGCTTCGAAATAGCAACTGAGTAACATCAAACTATTGAGTCATAGGAACCACACAAAAAACTGAAGTTATGTACATATCAAAACACCAGACCTTTTCATCCAAGCCAGTCTCACAATTGGTACCGAGCTGCTTCTTGGATCTGATCTGGCCCTTAGCTAGTGCTCCATGTAGATCAAAGTGTAACGTGTGTGTGATATGTCTTTAAGAAGCATGCGAGGCTGTATGTGCACATATAAATTCTAGATACATGCAATCCCTAGTGCCATTTTGTAGAAGCAGCCAGTGAGTGAGCATGTACGATTGCAGTAGATAGTTTGTATACAAGTTACTTAGTCACAGTCAATAAGTCTTTATAATGATGTGTTTGTATAGAATAAAGCTACTTAAACAGAATACACGAAGACTCGTTTATTTGTGTACCAACATGAAAGTGACATGTTGTCAGAACCGGGATGGAAAAGAGAAGAAATTTTGGAGCCATGAGATGTAAAGACAACAGCAAAGGTAAAACCAAGAGAAAACAGCACAAACACAATCAGAAAGAATCAAAGGTAATGAAAAATAATACAAATTACTTACTCAATGCAAAGAGGCAAGAACTGCATTATCAGGCAAGCGGGAAGTACACAAATTTTGTTAACTAAAGAAAATGTTTAAGATAAAAGTATTTGACAAGGCAACTGTAAAGTATGAAACAAGTATGTAAGTCAAAATGAGCATGTTTAAGGCAGAATGAGTGTGTTTAAGGCAGAATCGGGCATGTTTTGAGTAAAACGAGCACATGAGAAGCACTTTGGGCATAAAAAGGGGCTTAAACGAGCAACAGGAATATAATAAGAAAAAGAAAAAGAGCACAGTAAGCAAAAATAAAGCAAGGCAACTGCTTGTGTTTGGGCAAAGTGCTGTGTTTGGGCAAGGGTATGAATTCGTATTGTATCAAGGGCATAATTAAAGTTTTTCAAAGTATCTCAGAGTGTGTAACAGGGTTTAAAGTGTGTCCTTATTACTGTGCATGTATTTCAGAGAGTTCACTGTGTGCAAAGTGCAACTATCTCATAAAATCCAGTCAAAGCAAGGTTATTTGAAGAAAAGTTCTTGTACTGGGTGTGTCTCTTTGCAAACTGCCACCATTACAAAATGCTTCTTGTACTGTAAAGAGTTGCCTAACAAGGTACTGCCATTGTGGGGACATTTCAGTGTACTGCATGTGGTTGTTTGCAAAGTGAAGATACTTCAAAAGATATTGAATTTGGGCAACAGAAGTTTAGTTATTTGCATTGTACAGTTGTTTGTTATGTATTGAAAAAGAAAGGAGTTTCTTACAAAAGATTACAAGAGTATTACAGTGCTCATGAATTGCTCAGTTGCATCGTAAAGGTCTCAAATGTTTCTTAAAGAGGTGACTTTAACATGTAGTGGTGCATGACTGTAGCATGCCTGCCTTCACTGAAAGTTCAGTGACTATATTTGCATTTTTGCCTTTACCAGTTTCAAAGCAAATGATTTGAGCATTTTTGCTTTACCGATTCTGCAAGCATAGCGAGTTTGAAAAGTTATTCCGTAAGATTTCGTAAAGCACTGATAAATCTAAAAAGTTATTTCGCAAAGTACAGTAAAGCATTGAGAAATCTGAAAAGCTTTTTTGCAAAGTGTAATACAGCATCAAGAAGCCTGAGAAGTTTGTTTCGCAAAGTCCAGTTATTTGAGAGTACCATGAGGTTGTTCATTCACATAATTCCGATAAGCTCAAAGAGAAAAAGTACATGTACAAAAGCATTGAACAAATTGTGTTTATGCCAATTACTTATGCACATGTGTGTGTGTGTGTGTGTGTGTATGTGTGTGTGCGTGTGTAATTGTATGTATTTGCAAGGCACCTCACTGCTATGTGTTAATATGGCAGATGGATTTTGAAAACCTCAACCACTTGTATTAGATCAGAGAACTGGAGAATATTTGAACAAGAGTACAATAGTTTCATACAAACATCTTATGCAGCTAGAGATGCATGTACCAGGGCATTCATTTTGCTAAATCTAGCAGGATCTGAGTCTATAGAAAGATAATGCCCATTTGTATATCAACCAGCAGTGTATGAAGGTGAAGATGCTGATCACTATATTGTTGTGCAAGCTGAATCAAGGGAAGACCCCGAGTGTTTGAAGCGCAAGTTCAGAGAGATGTGTAACCCCGAGATGAACATTACCTTAGAGAGGCATTTGTTTTACACAAAAAATCAGATACCAGGTAAACGTTTGCAGCTTACATAACTGACTTGAGAAACAGAGCTAAAATGTGTCAGTTGGGTGATTTGAAAGGTGAGCTAATAAAGGGCAGACTTGTGTGTGGTATTAATAATGCTGCAGTGAGAAAGATTTTATTTTGTGACAGTGATTTGACATTAAGTAAAGGAATAGAGATTTGTCAGATTCACGAGGTGACAGAAAGAGATACTAGTATGCTTATGAGTGACAAAAGTAGGGTTTTGATGAGCTCCAGAGCAAACTGCTAGATAGCATGCAACACATGGCAAACAGAAACAGGCCTAAGAGAGGGGTAGCCACAGGATTTCCAAAGAGGGTAAGAAGCTTTCCAGAAAGTTCCAGAAAAGGTGCAAGCTCCACCACCAGTTTACTGCAACACAAATGTGAGTCAGCAAAACCCAAGTCTAGCTTTATTGTTAATTGTCGCAATTGTGGTGCAAACCATGAACCCAAGAGAGAAATGTTTAGCATTTGGTCAGCAATGCCACAAGTGTAAAAAATTGAACCATTTCCAGAAGTTTTGCAAATCAAGTACTCCTCATTCAGTTGTAAAGAAAGGTCATACAAAAAAGCAAGTTGATCAAGTAGAGCCAAAACAGTCAGCTTTTTATGTGGATGGTGTATCAGTACTTGGAGAAAGGGCTGATGCAGTAAACTTATTAACAAGGAGAGAAGTGTTTTGCATGGTTTGGATCAATGGAAACTCAACAGAGCTCAAAGTAGACACTGGATCAAAGTGTAATGTTATATTAGCAGACACATTTGCAAAAGTGAGAACTAAGGAACAACTCCATATAACCAGCATTGCATATGGAGGTGAAGGGGTTTAGGCATCTAGGCAGCGAGACATTTCCCTGTGGTACATTTGACGGGGGACACATGGCTGAAGTGACATTCAGCTGCAGAGAAATATGGCTGTTTGCAAATTCCCTGTGGGCAAAGAGAAGCACACACTGCCATACTCACAGATTTAATAACCAAATGCATGGCGGCAGAAGAAGTAATGAGTGTTGTGCTCAGTGTACAGCACATGCTTATTTAACTACAACATGTAGAAGTGTGCTACAGTATGCAGGAAATCTTGCAGGTTACTGTAGTCATATTTATGCTCCAGTACGAATTTTAGGTAATGTTCCCTAGACACTGTGAAGGGGGTAGTGGTCCACACACTCCAGTTATAAAGGCACTGCCCATTGTGCCCTGCATTTTTACTGCCACTGACATGCCCTCTGGCCACCCTGCTGCTGATGCCTGCAATATTGCTTGCTGTCTCATGTTCACTTGGGGACCATGGACAATGTTTTCCCCCTGTTCATTTGGTTATTAAAGCTGTGAGTATGGCAGTGTGTGCTTCTCTTTGCCCACAGGGAATTTGCAAACAGTCATATTTCTCTGCAGCTGAATGTCACTACAGCCATGTGTCCCCAGTCAAATCTACCACAGGGAAATGTCTCGCTGCCTAGGTGCCTGAACCCGGAGGTGAAGACATTCTAACAGAAGGGTCAGTAATGTTTTCATGTTATTTATTTCATGTTATTTAGCTGAGAACTGTTACAACCTATTATTCTATGTAGTCCGATGACCAGTGCAATCTTCACTAGGTCTCAAAGACAGTGTGAGAATGAATCTGCTTTCTTTTGCCAAATAAGTTAATCATGTGAGTGTAGTTCCAAGTCCAAGTTTTTCTGATCTCATCTTCTTAGAGTATGCTGATGTTTTTGAAGACAAGTTGGGCAAACTTCCAGTTGTGTATTCCATGAAGTTAGACCCGGAGGTCACTCCAGTAGTCAGACCAGCAACAAAATTCCAATAGCATTGCAAAATAAAGTCAAAGCTCAGTTGGATAAGATGGTGCAGCAAGGTGTGATTTGTCCAGTCACAGAACCAACTGAATGGGTGTCTCCATGGTAGCCGCTCATAAGAAATGCTCAGATGAAATCAGAATATGCATTGATCTTAGAGATTTGAACAAAGCATTAAAAAGACCATATCATCCAATGTACACAGTTAAGGAAGCTGCAGCTCTAATACCGAATGCCACTGCATTTTCTGTTTTGGATGCAGAGAGTTCATTTTGGCAAGTGATGCTTGATCACAAATCCTCATTTCTAACTACTACTCCTAAGGATGCCATTTGGAATAAATTCTGCAAGTGAAGTATTTCAGCGTGCAATGGAACAATTTTTTTTTCAGGTTATCCTTGTCCCATAATAGTAGATCTATTAGTTGGAGGCAATGGTGAAGCAGAGCATGACAGAAACCTCAAGAAAGTTCAAGACAGAGCACATGAAGTAAATCTGAAGCTCAATCCTTTGAAGTGCAAATTCAGACTTTGAGAATTAACCTACATAGGACATTTGTTCACAAGTACAGGCTTAAGACCTGACCCTACCAAACAAGCAGCAATTTTAGGGATGTCAGTACTGGACAATCAGTGGCGTAACTACGAGAGGCGAAGTGAGGCAATTGCCTCAGGGCGCCAAGTGGCAGGGGGCACTTTGGGCAGGGGAATCCGCTGTCTAGGTAATCATTTAATTTAATTTAAAAAAAGTTTTTTTTTTTTTTTAGGGCGTTCTTCTTTAAGAAGAAAGAAGTGTAGTCGCGGGCGTGCTGACATCATCGCGCGCAGTGGAGCACATATTTTCAAGTTTGCGAGCGGGAACTGAAACGGGCGGTGTGAGCGGTTCGGTTTAGAGGAGGACTACTTGTGAGCGAGCGGTTCGGTTTAGAGGAGGACTACTTGCGAGCGGGAACTTAAACGGACAGAAGATGGGATTTCAGAGTAAGTAATGTGTGGAAGATGGGATTTCAGAGTGAGAGGTGTGTGTGGGATTTCAGAGTGAGAGGTGTGTGTGTGTGTGTGTGGGGGATTTCAGAGTGAGAGGTGTGTGTGTGTGTGTGTGTATGTGTGTGTGTGTGTGTGTGTGTGTGTGTGTGTGTGTGTGTGGGATTTCAGAGTGAGAGGTGTGTGTGTAAAGCAATAAAGGCCTGGGGGAGGTGGGATAATTAAGTAATGTTTTTTATAGTAGAGAGTAGATAGTTTTTGTACTCATTAGTATAGTTAGTGTTAACATGATGTGTTTTTTTTAAATTTGTGGGTACACTACAGTTGTCTGTAATGTTACTGAAATGTTATTGGTGAGATGTTTTATCTCCTTCAAAAGCAGTTTTGGTTTACTTGTGAGCACTAATTGCTGTTGAAGGAATGTGCTTCTGTCACTCTCTTATGTTAGGCTACTATGTGTGTTTCAGGGAAAAAACAAAATAAATATGTATTTGTTTATTGTAGTATTGTTCATATGAGGTTGTTATTTTTGAGGTCTTTTATGGAATAAATGCTAAAATGGCATTATTTTATCACATAGAAGGATATGTTAAGCAGAGACATGAACAATAATTTTAGCAGACTAACTCATGAATGCAGCAGCTGTTAATGTTCAAATTATGACAACTTATTTCATATCACTTTACACTCACTGCCACTCATGTTTTGATCTCCTGCCTACTAACCTCCTGGACTGGGGCACCCAGCCATTCTCCATGTGGCTAGCAATAACTGACATTGCAACATGAATATGGATAAGATGGTTTGAAATAGAGAAAAATGCTTTTAGTTGAATCAGCACTTGTTCAGAAACAGATCCAGTGTGTTTTGAAAATTTAGAGAGGGGTCAAGTACAAGTCTGAGGTACTGGTAGGAGGTAACGTGGAGAATGTTGTTTAAATTAGTGTCTAAAAAGTTTATTGTGAGATTGCCTTTGAGTGGTCCCAAATAGCATTACAGCAGCTTTAGATGGGTTTATTGAAGTTTATTTTGAGTAAAATAATTGTAGCTCTTGGTGAAGTCTTTTTGTAGTACAAAAGGAGAGAGGAATGAAGTATGTACATCAGTAGTCTGTAAGTTTAATACAGGGTATAGCAGAAGAGATGAAATTGATCTATAAGGTTTAAGATTTGTTGCATAGTAAATTAGCAATGTTTGTCATTGCAGTGACTACTCAAAGGTTTCCTTCTCATACTTGTATATGCTTTTCTTATGTCTCTGATGGAGGGTTTTGCCTTCATGTCCTGCAGCATTTTGTTCCAGTATTCTGTTAATATTTTACAAAATGCTGTTTCAGAGAGAAAGAAGGAATCCTTTAGAAAAGAAGATTTTAAGTTGATACAGTAGTGATCTTTCTGTTAGTTATTTTGTGAATGTTCAGGAAGAATGATGTCCTGGCTTCTGTGGGGATACAGTTGCATTTCTTTTCATGTTATCCAGTAATAGTCTTGTGCAAGAATTGGGTCGGAGTATACAAGGTTGTGATGCAAAGTATTTATGATAATGGCTTGTCTAGCTTCTTTTGTGTATAAGTTGCAGCTTTTATAAGCTTCTCTGAGATGAGATCAGTACATTCTGTGTATAGGGTGCCACAAGAGAAATAAAAAATGGTAATGAAATGTCTAGCAGGAGCTCAGATTATTTCTGCTCAGTAATGAATGGTAGTGGCCAGTGAGGACTGTCAAGGAAGTGGAGAAAATGGGCTGAAGACAACTGTCTATTTCTACCAAATATCCTTACTGTGGATTGTTTGGTATTTGGCACAACTTTATTAGGGCAAATCCAATTCAAGTATAGTGTGAAGAAACTTTGGAGAAATACATTGATTTGTTAGATACTCTGGTGATGACAAAGTCTTTAGCGTAAAGTATGACTTAGAAAGATTAGAAGGGTGGCTATTGATTAGTAGTGAAAAAAGCAAATAATTACCCCTGATCCCTGAGATCTCCCATAATAGGCATATGGTTTATGATAATGGAATCCAGAGATATAAAATGTTTTGTTTAGTAAGGAACTCTGTAAACAGGCACACACATCATCTAAAAAATAATTTATTTAGACTTTTTAGTAGAATGTTATGGTCCACTCATTCAAATGTCATTTTGTAATCTATAAATATAGCACATGTGAGTTTGCCTTCTTCAAAGATTGAATAGATGGTATTGGTTAAGAATGTGGTGATACAGATATTACACTGAGGTTTGCATACATGATGTCTATTTGTGCAGATGTTATATTTTAAAATGCAAGTAAGAGTTTGTTTCAAATTTGTTTATAATTTTTCAAAGAACTTTGTTAGAGGATCTAGGTTACCTACTGGCCTGTAGTCTTTAGTTTTCTTACTGGATGCGGCCTTTGGCAGATGGATTATGGTGGAGTTCATAAACAGATTTGGAATGGAGTTAGAACATAGCAAAAGGTGGAAACCATGAGCCTGTGCTGTTTTCAGATTTTGTCTTCCTAGTTTGATCACAAGAGGGTAAGTTGGTAGGGAATTTGATGCTATGATGGTGGGAATTTTAACAAGTTTCTCCTTGATGCATTTTTGTTTTTGGTGACAGCTCTAAAGTGAACATAGGGTTAGCCTGGATAATTGTGCAGAGGCACACTTAGCATAGACTTTCTGATATTATTGAACTTTTTCAGCTTTTTATGAGGTTGATTTGTTAAATTATGTTTTATTCCATTTAAGGTCTGTGGATCCAAACCTTCTGCACTCTTTTTTGATACTGAAAATGAATGCCAAGATAGACTTTTAACAATATGCTGGATTTTGGCATTTTATGACTCTGCTTGAAAGATGAAAGAAGGCAAAATGTCCTTACCCATGCTGTTCCTATAAATATCTCTACCACTTGTCAAAAATATATTAATCTGCAGCTTAATTCTGTTGAAAATTGTTTTTGTTCCATCCATTTGGCTTCGGTCATCGCGATGGCTTGGGTTCCCGGTGGGGGGGGGGGGATGTTGGGGCACCTAGGAAAAGTTTGCCTCAAGGCGCTTCTAACATAGTTATGCCACTGCGGACAATGTGCAAAGTTTACACCATTTTCTGGGCATGGTCAACTATGTAGGCAAGTTTATCCCAGACTTCACTGAGTTGACAGCACCTTTGAGAGAGCTAACATGCAAAAATGTTGTATGGTCATGGTTAGAATATCATCAGAAGACGTTCAATGACCTTAAGCAGAAAATTGCCACCCCATCTATGTTAAGGTACTATGATGTCAATAACCAAGTTGTTCTTTTCTGTGATGCTTCAAAATTTTGTCTTGGCACAGTTATTCTTCAAGAGGGCAGACCAGTAGCCTATGCATCAAGTACATTAACTCAGACTGAAATGCATTATGCTCAAATTGAGAAAGAGCTTTTGGCAATAGTTTTTGCATGTTTTAAGTTTCATAATTATATTTATGGTTGAGTTATTCAGATTGACACAGATTATCATCCTCTTGTTACCATTCTAAAAAAGCCCATGCATTCCGCTCCCATGAGATTACAAAGAATGATGCTCAAGTTGCAAATGTACAATTTCAAAATTGTCTATACAAAGGTAAATTGCTCTGTCTGGCTGACACTTTATCCAGATCGCCTAGAAATATCACAGAACAGCTTGATGCTGAAATGTTTGACTTTGATGTAATGCCAGTGTGTAATTTTTCCAGCACTAGAATTGATGAGTTGAGAGATCACACTACGACTGATCCTATTTCACAAAAGCTTAATCACTACATCAATGTCGGATGGCCGTCACAGCAATCTAGTGCATCAGCTGAAGTGCAATCATAATGGAAGATGGTATTACTTACAAAGGTCCTAAAATTGTTCTTCCTGCTTCCTTACAGCCAGAATATGTTCACATTTTGTATTGTCATCACCCAGTTTCGTTATCCACTAAAATAAGAGTATTTTGGTCTTCATTATCAAAAGACATTGATAGAGTTCTTTCTTCAAGTTCAGTATGTAATAGTACTAGAGTACATTTGCAAAGAGAGCTGCTTTAGCTGAATCCAGTTCGGGAATTACCTTGGTCTACTGATATCTCTGAGTGGAACAATCAACACTATTTAGTTTTGGTAGACTCTGACTCAAATTAGTTTGAAATTGATCTGCTACCAAACTTAACTTCAACAGCTGTTATAACCAAGTTGAAACATCATTTCTCAGTCCATGGTAGTCCACACAAACTTATTCTGACAATGGTACTCAATTTGCTAGCCAGTTGTTTCAGAAATTTGTGAGAGAATGGGACTTTGTACAATGACACTAGTAGTCCTGAATATCCGCAGTCCAATGGTCTAGCTGAACGAGCTGTACAGAGTGCAAAGCAATTATTTGAAAAGTCAAAGCATGATAATATCGATGTGTTATTAAATCTACTTAATCTCAGAAATGTTCCTCGTGATAATATTCTTGGCTCACCTGCTCAATGACTACTTTAAAGACAAACTAGAACTATGCTGCATATTTCATCAAGTTTGTTGAAGCCTACTTCTAGGAACAATAAAATCAAGTCTTTTTTGTTTAAGAAACGTAATATCCAGAGATCTAGTTATGAAAAATTGAGCAGATTATTTCATTCGTTGAGGGAAGGAGAGATGATACTAATCCAGACAACAAAAGGTTTTTATTGACTAGGACAAATTACAGGCATCTGTGCAGAGCCAAAAGCCTACTTAGTAATTTCCGAGCGTGTGGAGTATAGCAGGAATCGCAGACATCTTTCTGTACCAGAACCATCATCATTGCAATCACAACATTGTATCTGTGATGCAAACTCTAAATCAAAGAATGAGTCAGACATTGTTTCCAGACCAGAATGTGTTCAAAAGTCTGATTTTGTTCTAGAGAGTAATTTGAACATTCCACAGGTCAACCATTTTGCAGAGACTGTTCCAGTTGCTAAATGTGATTCCCAATTTTATGTCATATAATATGGACAGGTTTCTAAGCCTAGTGTGAAATACACAGCAACATGGACTTGACTGTATATATCTGTGTACTTAGTATTGTATAATGTATGTCTTTAGATTATCTGTGATTTCTACATGTTAAATAATTTCATGACAAATTGCATGATCTAATTCTAAAGGAGGGAGGATATAGATCAGAGTGTAATGTGTGTGTGCTATGTCTTTTAGAAGCATGCGAGGCTGTGAGTGCATGTATAAATTCTAGACATGTGCAATCCCTAGTGCCATTTTGTAAAAGCAGCCAGTGAGTGAGTATGATCGCAGTAGTTTGTATACAAGTTGCTTAGTCATAGTCAATAAGCTTTACAGTGATGTGTTTGTATAGAATAAAGCTACTTAAACAGAACCCGCAAAGACTCGTTTACTTGTGTACCAACACAAAAGCGACACTCCAGTACCTCGAGTTCATTAAAATTTTTCCCGCAATTCCCTGAGATTGAGTTTGCTGCCTAGTGACAACCTGAGGTAGAGTAAGACAAACTACCAGTCATGAGAAACAAATGACAATCTGGAAGGGGGAAGATGGGAGGGATGTTGTATCAGATGGACTTGGATGAAAAGACTACAGCGATATGGTAAAGTACATTAAATGGAGATACAACAGTAGAGAAAAATCCCATGCTACCTTTTATACTGAGTAGAATCACAACAAGATACCATCAGAATTGAAGCTCCAGAGCCAGCTCTAGTTGCAGAAATTATGTCCAACTTATACTGTTTGGAGAAGGTATGTAAGGTAGACCATTCTGCTGTAGCTGCACATATATCATTAATGGAGGTATTCTTAAAGAAAGCCTGTACAGCTAGCAATAAACCTCATGGAATGAATCTTAGGCAAGGTTCGTTTCTACTAGAATAAACAAAGGTAATACAAATCAGACAGCTCCCTGGATAGTGTCTGCTTAGATACTTAAATGTCCATTTCATTAGGTGCAAAGGAGATAAATAGTGAATCCCTTCCAAAGTTTTTTTTGTGTGATGATGGAACCTGAGCTGCCTGTAAACATCCAAGATAAGCAGAAGGTACTTACCATTATTGGACAAGGAAAGAAAACTGGAAAATTAATAAGCTGGTTAAGATCTGATTATGATGTCACCTTAAGAATGAAGGCAAGATTAATTCTTAATGTGACTCTATCATTGTGAAAGATTAGAGATTTGAATGATAATGCATGCAACTCAAATATCATTCTGGCTGAAGTGATGGCCAAAAGTAGAAGGGTTTTCTAGAAAAAGAGTCAAAGAGTCTAGAACTATATGAAGATGCCATGGTAGAGTCGGATCTCTGAGTGGTGGCTGAAGAAAGAAAATCCTTCTGAGATAGGTCTTGTATATTTTATTAGAAGCTAAAGAAATTTTATGAAATCCTGGGTGAAAATTAAAAAAAAAAAAAAAAACTACCTAAACCTTTGTGGCCGTGAAACTTGAGCCATTGTCATTTAAGAAAGAGAGAAAACTTAGCACATCTAGAATGGATATTGAGTCTGGATTTGCTTTGACTGTTGACACAATGGAAACATTATTCTATTTGCTCTCTATATCCTTTAAATAGACTACTTCTGAGATGCAAACAAAATGCAGACTACCTCCTATAAAAAGGTAGAATGCCTGGCCATTAAGGGAATTAAGAAACCATATGGTCATCTTGATGTTGTGAATGTATGGATGAGGCTGTCTGGACGAAGTGTGAGAGAAGATTTGGTTCAGGATCTAGAAGCCATGGGGGCTTCTTTAGATGAGGCCTGAGAAGTGTAAATCAGATGTGACTAGGCCAGTATAGAGCACTGAGAATGATCTCTGATTTGTGGGGAATGTCTTTCTGGATACATTTAGGCATCAGGAATATGAGAGGGAAGGTGTAACGACGACCGAGGGGGCTCTGCCCCTCTGTGGTAATTAGGGGGAAGTAGCTTCTGCATTTGTTGTTGGAAGGAGAGAAAAACAAGTTGTAGTAAGGCTGGCCACAGTAAATAGAAATCGCCTGAGCCACTCTTGGAATGAGGGACCATTTGTGAAGCTTCAGAATAGATCTGCTGAGTTTCTCTGGTATGAACAACACACCTAGAAAGCATCCTGAATCTAATGTCCATTACCATTCCCTGCAGAGGAGGTAGGATTTCATTCCTCCTTGCTTGTTGGTGTACTAAACTACCAACATGTCAATGTCTGTATAGTTGACACTCTTGGAGTAAGAGGCCCTGAAACTCATGCATTACTAGGAGGATTCCCTCCTCTGCAAGATGCTGGTTATCACAGAAGCCTGCGATTGATTCCAAGGGCTTTACACCATCCTTCCCTTTAAGTGTCTCCAAGGAGACTTCTGTGATCGTCAAAGCTGACAATAGTGGGGTTAAGAATAGTTTTCCCATGTGAACTAAATGGTTTAAATGGTTTCTGTAAGTCTGAGTTCGATGTATTGTGGCAGTAGAATATGTTAGTTGAGTCCATTGAGATGACAGCATCCACTGAAAAATTCTCATGTGAAAGCTTGCATAGTTGTCCTTAGCAACAGAAGCCACCATGAGAATAAAAGCTCTTTGTACCCACTCAGGTTGGGGAAGATGATGAATATGAACTGAGCATTGAAGGGCTTGCAGCCTTTCTGGCATTAGATACACTTGACTTTTGATAGTTTCTAATAGACAGCCTCAGAAGCATATTTTTCTGCAACAGTTGCAGCTATAAATTTTGAGAGATGTCAAAGAAAGACAGAGCTGTAAATGTAGTCTCTAACTAGCAGTAAGGACTCTCTGGTTGTTGCAGAGAAGATCCGATATTCTAAGTAGGAAAACACATTGATCCCTTTGAGTTATAGAAGGGCTGCAACTGCTGCCATGCAGTTGGTGAACACACGGGAAGCTATGGTGAGACTGCAGGGCAGGACTCTGAACTGATAATGACTGGTTCCAAGCCAAAAATACAGAAATCTTCTGGATACCTTGGCAAGTTTTATGTGGAAGTAGACTTTCTGAAGGTCTATTGCACACATCCATTCATTTGTTTTGAGACATGGCAAAATTGCTGATACCATGCATTGATTTAGCCAGCTGAGATCTAAAATTGGCCTGAGGTCCTTTTTCATCTTTCGTACCTAAAAGAATCTTGAATAGATTCCAAACGCTTCCTTGTTTGATGGGAAATTCTGATAGGCTCCTTTTTGAAGCAGGATAGAGCCCTCTTAAGTAGCAGCATGTATTTGGTGGGCAGTATATTTGGAAGTAGTGGCTTATGGGTCAGTGTTTTGTTTTTTTTTTTTGAGAAAATGGTATGGTATAGTTTCTGGATATGATTTTCTCACCCATTTATCCTGTGTGATGGCAATTTACCCTGCCTCCTAACTGCCTCCACAGCTGGACAGTCAGGCATGTCTTCAAGAGTGCTACTTTTGTCACCTGGGAAAGGGTCCCCTATACCCCTGAATCTGTGGACCTGTACAATCACAGGTTCAGCTTCTATTAAAGGGACCACCTCTGCATCAGCTGTCCCTTTATGGAAGTGGAATCAAAGGGCTTACACTGAGATTTTCTAAACAAAAGAGACTTGGAAATACTTTGATTCTTTCTAGTCTTTAAGGGTTGTCTAATCTGACTCCGATGACAGCCAGCATCTTCCCATCTGTTTCACACCTCATGAGCATCTCCTTTACTCTAGGTCAAAAAACTATGGATCCATCATATTGTGCATAGGTGAAGGATGTCTCAAAGTTGTCCACAAAAATGTTCACAGGGTCTTAGGGTTATGCCAGTACCAATCAGCTGCATTGTTGTGTAGCCACGTAGCGAGATTAGTAATACTGAGCACAATACTCCGGGTAATCAACATTTGTTTAGTCAATTCCTGAGACATAGGTTGTGCCAAAGTCTCCTTAGCTTGCTTATCTAGGTCTCTTTGGAAGCTATTTGTATGCATAAGATTATTTATCACTCTTAAGGCAAACGTACAGAGTGCATAGACTTGCTTTCCCATTCTGTCATTTGCCCTGAATTACTTATCTGGGAGATAGTTAGTGATACACTCAGCCACTTTAACATGATCAGGGCCTAAACAGATCATACAAAACTCATGCCCTCTTTTGGTGGAATTTTATGTCCACAACCACTAGATTTTTTAAAATGAAAAGAAAATCAGAATGAAAAGAAAGCAAGAACAAAAATCATGAATACACAATGAAAACTACTGAAAAAAAATCATTTTTTGAAAAGTGGTGCTAGGCAACTGCCTGGATACTGAAAGGAAGCTTAGTCACAGAGCAGAAGTAGAAAAAGGTACCAGTAAGCAACTACAACAGCGATGATGATCAAGCAATTGTATAACTATTGAAAACCTGCAGCTTTATACTCAAAACAGTATAAAGAAGAAAGCACAGTTACAGAAAAAAAACAGAATTTGTAGGAGAGCAAAGTGTTTTATGCCAGTAAAAGCAATTAACACTGCCAAACAAATAGCATATTTCTCATCTTTGCTTACAACTTTTGGATAAATCCAAAAATAATAGGGCAGCAGAGGGTTTAAATCAGGGACAGGTTTTAAATGTTGCTCTAATTCACTTAAAAAGTTGAGAACATCTAGTTTTGCATCAATATGCATTTTATGAAGGATAAGAATTATGGAACCCTAATGCCTGCCATTATTGACAGACTGTAATATTCACTGATTTAACAGAAATCAAAACATTTACAAAAGACAGGGCAAAAATCAGGGGCAGTTGAGAGACACAGACAGCAGGCAGAAACAAAGTGCTCCTATGTAAAACTAATGTTTTTTTCTGTCACATTTTCTAAGTGTGATAATGTAATGTTCTAACAACTTTTAAAAGCTGTTTACCCTCTTGCTGCTGTTCTTAGTCAGCTGATGCTGTCCCTAATAGTCTCTGGCATGTGATGTGACCCAATTTTAGCAACACTTAGGTGTCCTTAATAAGCTTCGTTAAGCACTCCTAAGTACTATTAAGATCTGCTCTGACACTGGAGAACAGTTTAACAATTTCATCTTTTTCGACAGTTTCACAGCATAATAGTGGCACTGCATGCACTACTTTAATGTTATAGATTACAGCATGTTATTGTATAGATGCCAACCTGCAGATTTAGTGTCAAAATACTTAAACATAGGTAAGCTATGGTTTAGGACTCATGCACTCAATAAAATATACACAAGTAATAAATCTCATAAATGGACAGCAATGCTTAGCTCAAGTTCGTATATGTGAAGACAGAAGCATAGGTGGCTCAACCAACACCGTGTGCTAGTACCATGAATGAATGCCCCACACCCTCAGTTCTTCAAATGAAGAGTAAAAAAAAGTAGTCTACTGTATTAAGTTAATCACCCTTTCCTTACTGTTTCATAGGTTCATAGGTTGGTACTACGCTATCAGCCCTAGGGCCCATACAAGCCTAGCCATAACAATTCCCTGGCTATTTCTTCCCACACTATTTACTTCCCTGGACCCCTGTCTAGCAGGGCGACTGACGTGATCCCCGGGGTGAATTTCCTTTATCCCATCCAGTCGTCAAGGTTCCTTTTGAAGAGGGCCAAAGAAGCACTCTGCTTGACATGTATGGGCAATCTATTCCAGAGTCTGGGGAGTCTCTGGGTCAGGAACCTATCCCTCCAGCATGTTTTGTTTATTGTGATGACAAGGTTTAGATTCCTGGAGCGTGTAGCACTGAGGGATTGGGATTTCTTTAAATGTAGCATGTCCAACAGCTCTGGGTTTGACATGGCCTTGTATGTTAAGCAGAGATCGCCTCTGAGTAGAAGATATGCGAGAGAGTATAGCTGAAGTTTTTTAAGGCGGTCAGCATAGGGCATCTGCTTTAGGCCTGTGATTCTTTTAGTGAGGTATTTCTGTGGCCTTTCCAGTTGTTGCAGATGTCTTGAGAGGTACATACCAAACGGGGCATTGTATTCTATAATGGGTCTGATGAGTACAGTGGGACAATGACCTCCTTTTTTCTGGATAAAAAGCCCTTAGTGATGAGGTGTGCCACATAGAAGGATTTCCTGACTGTTGTGGCGATGTGGTTATCAAAGGTGAGACCACTGTCCACCTGTGTCCCTAAGTCTCTTAACACACTTTTGGTGTTTAGTGTACTGCCACATATATGGTAATTCGCAGATACATGTTTTTTCCCAAAGGGGATAACTATACATTTCTTGGCATTGACCTTGAGCCCATGGCTCTGGAACCAAGCATCTGTTTCTGTAAGGCCCTTTTGTAGAGTATCCACATCATTTGGGGATTCAATAATGGCTCCCAGTTTGCAGTCATCTGCGAACTTTGTTAGCCAGAGTCCCTTAGTGTTGGCCTGTACTTCAGAGAAGTAGATGCCAAACAAGAGCAGTCCCAGGACTGAAACCTGAGGTACTCCACTTGTCACGTGTCTGGAGCTGGATTTGGAGTCGGCTACTTTTACAGTGTGGGTTCTATCAGTAAGCCAGTTAGCAACCCATTGGGTGACGTAAGGATTAATGCCCAGCTTAGTAAGTTTATCTATGATTTCAGAGTGGGGCATGGTGTCAAAGGCCTTGGCAAGGTCTAGATAGGCTGTGTGGATCACCTTACCCTTGTCCATGGCTCGGGAGACTGATTCGAAGAAGTCAATCAGGTTCAGGAGACAAAATCGGCCCTTCACGAACCCAAACTGGGTGGGGTCCAGTGTTTGAAGATTGCCAATGTCTTTGTTTATAAGTTCCATGATAATACGCTCCATGGCCTTGCAGATAAGGCTTGTCAGACTTTGCTATCTCAGAGTTGGTATATATAATTAATGGGGGGGGAGTACAGGGGACCTACCCCCCTCCATAAAATAATTTTTTTAATTTATTAAGTTTCAATCATTTGTGGTCGATGTAGTTCATGTTGATTTAGTGAACTGATGATCTAGTGTCATGTAATCATACATATATACATAAACTTATATATATAAACACACACATACATATACACACATACAGAGATAGATATAAATATAGATATAGATCTCTGGTAAATGTGTTTCATGTATTACTTTTTCCAAAGAAGGACAACTGCACCCTCATTCTCTAGGAGTTAATTTAAAAGGCCCCGATGCCACACCAACCTACAAAAGTATCTCATTAGGAAACTGGACTTTAAGAGCTGTATTCATAGTCATTACGCTCTATGAGCTGTATCCATAGTCACTACGCTCTATGAGCTGTATTCATAGTCATTACGCTCTATGAGCTGTATCCATAGTCACTACGCTCTATGAGCTGTATTCATAGTCATTACACTCTATGAGCTGTATCCATAGTCACTACGCTCTATGAGCTGTATTCATAGTCATTACACTCTATGAGCTGTATCCATAATCACTATGCTCTATGAGCTGTATTCATAGTCATTACACTCTATGAGCTGTATTTATAGTCATTCTGCTCTAAGTCCTGTATTCATAATCATTATGCTCTACGAGCTGTATTCAAAGTCATTATGCTCTGTAAGCTGTATTCATAGTCATTCTGCTCTACGAGCTCTATCCATAGTCATTCTGCTCTAAGACCTGTATTCATAATCATTCTGCTCCAGGACCTGTATGCGTAGTCATTCTGCTCTAAGACCTGTATTCATAGTCATTCTGCTCTAAGACCTGTATTCATAGTCATTCTGCTGTATCTGTAGTCATTCTGCTCTGTGAGCTGTATCTGTAGTCATTCTGCTCTATGGGCTGTATTCATAGTCATTCTGCTCTACAAGCTGTATTCATAGTCATTATGATTAGATGAAGCTGGTCGTGAGTGGGCTGTGTGATTCAGAGATGGCAGCTACACTTAGGTGCAGTGATTAAAACCAGGTTGAGAAAAACTGCAAACAAGATACTAAAGAGATACAAATGAGAAATGTGTAAAAAAATCTGTGGCCATCTTATGAAAATGAAGTGCCCTTCCCGCCTTTGTGTAATTCATAGTTGCTTTTTGATAAGCAGGTGTTCCTTGCACATAAGGGTTATAAAAAGTGAAGCTATGTCTTTTATATCCATTTTGCAATCTACTAAGATGCTTATATTTGCTGTCAGATTAGATGTCTCCCATTATGAGGTTCCATCTCAGTCACTCCAAAAAGAAGGTGCACACTGATGTGCTCTCTGGCCAAGAGAAAGAAAATATAGGCTATACTTGAACGTTGCTGACCATGAAATCTTGAACAGATTTAAAGTGGACAAGAATATGGTACAGTCTTTGGTGAGTTTGTATGGCCAACAGACAGTGACTGAGATGTTGCATGGTCATCTTGTACCTGTGAATACCAAGGTATGTATAGCCCTCATTATATGTGCCACTGTAAAGCTTCCAGAGACAAACTGGGGATATGTTGGGGATCACATAGTCTTCTGCTATGAGAATTCTTCAGCAGTTCCTTATCATACTCTTGGCACATAATATGTATCAGTATAACCATTGCCCACTGTTACCTCAGGACCAAGCCAGTACCATGGCTGTCTTCTCTAGATTTCTACACATTCATGAGGTGCTTGTTAGGATAGAGTGCTCCCATGTTGCTATCAGGGCTTCAGATGGACAACAGGTAAGTGGTATTGGAAGAAGGGCTACTATTTCAACAACTGCAAGGCAGTGTGTGATGCATGGGGATACGTCACCAACTTGTCAGGCTAGAATCCTGAAAGTGCTCATGATACTCACATTTGGTAAATAAGTTCACTCTACCTCCTCTTCCTACATGGTAGGATTCCTCACAGTCACCTTGCTGGTAAGTGCAAACTATTAACACGCTTTTTAACAATAGTCATTTCTGTGGCTATAGAATGGTATAGCTAGTATTGAGTAATCAAACCATTTTTTGTTCTCCTGGTGATCCACTCAAACCTTGGCTAAAGACACCTGTCCATAAACCCCAGGAGCTGCAGAGGAATGCTTTAACCCAGTCATGATACAAGAACAAGGTGACCAGACATAATAGTCCATTAACTAACAAACAGGAGGGGGACGAGATAAAATAATCAAAATGTTATTGCAAGATTAGGCACTTTTGTCCTGTTACCATCAGGACTTCATCAGAAAAAAAAACTCTACACACTCTTCCTTTTATAATATTCATTTCAATTAACTCATATTCATCAACCAGCTAAGTTGTTTCTTAACTGAACAGTAGATGTTACAAACAATATATCAAGCCATGCCATTTTGTTCTCATATTATTAATGAAGCTGCAGTTTGTAAGTAAATTCAACCTAAACATTTTAAACTGTTCCAAAAAATCATGTTTAAAAAGTTGTAAACATAATAAAAACTTAATATAATTTATAAGCTTAATACAATAGGTTAAAACATGCTCAAAAATTTAGTGAGAACTTGTTGTTTGAGAGAGAGACAAAACTGGCTCTTATTATCACATTATTATAGCACCACCTAAAATTAATCACCAAAAAATCCAAAAAAACTTCTGTAAATCAAAGGTTGCTCAATCCTAGAAAATCAACAGAACCCAGCCCATCCTCAACCAATAATTCTCAAAGTGTTGCTTTTCAGTTTAGCTCACATTTTATAGATAGAGCAATCTCCCACCTACAGAACAAACATACTAGAAATTCAGTCATCCCACTCCAATTCTTGAAGCCACAACAGACATTCACTCCATTGCCAACACTACAATTAAAAACTACCTACTCATCATTAAGACAGATACCACTGCCTCTGATCAGCTTCCATCTGAATACCTTAAACACACTACAGATCACCTTGCACATCCTGTCTCAACTCATAAACTGCTCTAAGAAAAACATCTCCACCTTATGGAAAAAAAACCCTATATAATACCCCTCTGTAAAGGCAGCTCACCATCCAAGCTCCTCACAAACTATAGAACAATTGACATTCTCCCACCCTTTATACAAAATCTTGGAAAGGTGTATTCACTGTCAACTAACTACATATATTACTTCTCATAACCTCCTCTATGTCTCATGGCATGGATTTGGACCTATTCACAGTGCAACCACTCTCCCCTTCTAAAGTTCATGGATTTAGTAAATCACAATAGAAATTCAGGTCTTCTAATCTCACCCCTATTTCTGGATCGGTCCATGGCATTCAACATAGTCAATTAAATTTGCCTAACAGAACTATGTTTTTATTGGGTATAAATCTCCTCACTTAACTGTTTTTATAGTTACCTCACTAATAGGTCCCAAGCAGTGAAATGGTAAGATGATTTCTCTTTTTTTCCTTCCAATATCCACTGGAGTCCCACAAGGCTCCATCCTAGGACCACTACTGTTTGATTTATTTTTCAGTGACCTAAATGTAGCTCTCAAAGAGGTCACCATAGTACAATTTGCTGATGACTCAACTCTAATATACACTAAGAGGACACTACCAATGCCCCAAACACAATCCCAGAAATGTGGCTTGACAACTCACAACTCCTCCTGAATCCATAAAAATAAATAAAAATAAACTACTACTGTTCACCCCCAACTTTCTCTCCTACCAAAAAGAATCTTTAGTATATTGTCTAGAACTGGTATCCCATGCCAAAAGTCTAAGTGGAATTATGGATGACCACCCCAAATTTGATTTCTGGATTCAGCAAGCAATAAAGAAAACATACTCTGCGTTTCATAAAAATCTACTGCCAATCATTAGCAGACCGGAGTTCCGTTGTGGCGACCCCTTACTGGAAAAAAGATGAAAGACAAACAACAACAACAACCCAAAGCTAGTCTGCCTCTATAGAGTCAAATGCTATCCTACTGACCCTACTAGACAAAACACAGCCACTTCTTTTCTACTCCCCACCCTGTTATATGCCTCTCCTATCCTAACCAATCTTAGCTCCTCTCTGTCAGCCAAACTAGAAGAATATAGAATAAACCAGCCAAATTCACATCCAACCAACAATAGAGATCGCATCACTGCCTCTCTCTAAAACAACTAAACTGGCTTAATTCTTTATTGCATTCACAATTAATTGCAACCTTTAAACAAGTGCACAGCCCTGAAAATATTTTTACCTCTTCACTCCATAATTCAACCCTACACTACTGAGACCACTACATTCCACAATGACAAATCAATAGTCTATATTTCTAAACATAGCAACAATGTAAGATGCTACCTAAATTCACACTGTATTGCTGATAAATGGAATACCATCCCACTCCAATTAACAGTTTGCAACCTCAAAGACTTTAAATGCTGTCTGAAGCAGCATCTGAGAGCTAAAAGGTTGTGTACCTGCACCACACCTGGTTAGACTGGTACTAATACAGCCATATTAATTTCTGACATACGTACAAACAAATATTTCAGACAAGGGCATTAATGCCCTTCTAGCTTGTGAATATACCTAAACATTTGTTCCCATAAGAAGTGTCCAGGCTGTTCTTAAAAATATCTAAACTAGTACTTGCTTTAATGTAATTTGGTAGTCTGTTTCATGCATCAGCTGCTCTCTCAGAGAACCAACTAGTACACTTCTCATTCCTATAGAATCTTCTACATAGCTTGTCTGATGATTCTCTACTACTTTTTGGTAACCTCAAACATTCTCAGAGGTAGTTGTCTGTAAATGCCCTGTATACCTGAATAAGATCTCCTCTTAGATATCTGTAAGAGACACTGTACAAGTTCAGATATTTTAGTCTGTCATAATAACTTAAAAGTTCACATCCATGGATGCCCTTGTTATATTTCCACTGTACTCTTTCTAGTTTACTCACGCTTGTTTTCTTATAGGCTTTCCATATTGTTATTCCATACTCAAGTTTGGGACGAATGTAACTAACAAACAATGACTTCATCATTTTTAATTTCCCAGACTTTATAAATCTTTTATACAACCTATATGTTCCATAACTATCATTATCCAATTGGTTGATATGATTAGAAAAGCTGGACCTACCCATATACCCAGGTCTACAGTTTCAGTAACTGTGTGCTGTATTAAATATTCACCTTTCAATTTACTTCTCCCAAATATATATATTTATCAGCATATTATTCTCCTGTGCCCAAATGGTCAATTTAGCCAAGTCCTTTTGCAGACATGCCTTATCTGTGACACATGTAATCAGTTTACTCAATTTCATGTTGTCTGCATATCGACTATATAACACTTCAGATGAAAAAGTTAGGTCTGAAAGATACAATCTAAACAAGTAATGGCCTATGACAGAGCCTTGTGGGACCTCCCTCTTGTAACAAGAATTTCACCTGTCCAGTTGCTGTATGATACTTGCCAAGTCCTATCATGCAGCTATCCATCTTATCAGTAGTATATCAATACCTAGTTCTAATTTATTGATCAATGCTTTGTGTATGACCCTGTCAAATGCTGAAGTTAAATCTATATATATTACATCACAGCACAATGTTTCATTCATAGCTATTATATTGTTATAGAACATCACATTACAGGTGGCAATAGATCTGTTTTCAACATATGCATGCTGAACTATGGTTTCAAGTCCCAGCCTATCCAGTTCTGACAATAACTTATCCAATATTACCTTCTTCAATATTTTTCCACAACATGAACGTAGACTTAAGGGTCTATATGCATCTGGGTTTGTCCTACTTCCACTTTCCTTAAAGACAGGTTTAATAAGTGCATGTCTCCAATCTTGAGGAATCTCCCTATGTTTATATGACCTAATAAATAACAGATTTAATGGTACTGTATGTTCTTGCTGAAGTGTTCTCAGGTCATTATTACCAATTTTGTCTACTCCCTGTGCTTTGTTTGGATCCCATTTGTGCAGTGCTTTTTAAATATAATCTAATTTGGTTCCAGTATCGGAGGTTACCTAGATGTGACTAGGGCAACTTATCATCCCCTTTGTGGAGCCAAACTGTTTTGCATCAGATTTTGTAAATATATCTATAATTCATTGTGTCTGAGAATAAATTTAAGAATCCGCACACAGTTTGTTAATTTGTATGTCTTTACTCCTTCCACATCTTATGTATCTATAAAAAGGTTTCCTTCTTCTTTTGGCTTTTCCCGGTTAGGGGCTGCCACAGCGGATCACCTGTCTGCTCATGACTGGCAGTGGAGTTTTACAGTGTCAAGTTGCCAGCCTGGCGCCCAAACTTCCACAGAAGGTACACAGACACACACACAGACACAGACACACACAGACACACACAGAGACACACACACACACACACACACACACACACACACACACACACACACACACACACCTAAGACCAATTTAGAGTGTCCAATCCACCTACAGCATGTCTTTTGAGGATGCGGGAGGAAACTGGAGCACCCAGAGGAAACCCACGCGACCGCAGGGAGGCCATGCAGAATCTGCACAGAAGACACCCCAGGTGAGGATCGAACCGGAGAACCTCTTGCTGTGAGATGGCAATGCTAATGATGCACCACCGCAGCCACCCTATAAAAAGGTTTCCTACTATGCTTAATATCTTTATATAAATTTTCATCAACTTTTTCTTGATCTTGTCACACACTGTGTTTAATCTGCTTGTCTAGTTTGTTTATTTCAGCTTTTAAAGCTGTAGTTTGACCTCTCTTCCATTTCCTTATATTTTTTGTCTCTTACCTTAATCAGGTATTTTGTTCTTATGGAAATATATCCCCCTGACATTGTATGACTAGATCCAGATGTTAAACTTTGATTTTTTTGCACTCCAACAATTTCTCTTTCAAAACTTTCCAAATTCCATCTGCAATTTTTCCACTGAACACATCACTCCAGTTGGTTTTATATAGTGACTGTTTTGATTCCATATAATCTGTAATTAATCTTCTGTGCATTTATTTAGATTTCAGTTTGGCAGAGTTATCTAGCAACAATTTAACCTCTATAACCCCATGATCACTGCACATCAATGGTGGTAAAACTTGACTTTAAGTAACACTAATTTCTTTAGGAACACAAACAATGTCTCGTATGATCCATTTCTTGGTAGGTTTTTTTACTATCTGAAGCAATTGTTGTTCCTGAACATAAATTGTGAATAATTTCCTTACTAATGTTATTGAATCAATATTGTTCCAATCTGTTTCTGGTAAATTTAAGACCCCAGTTAACATTATGCTTCTCTCCTGTTTTATGCAAGAAATGTATGAATTCCTCTAGTCAACAGCACTTGACTTTGGTGGTCTATACACTCCAAAAATTGTTATATGTTCCAGGGTTGTCTTTATTGTCAAAGTTACAGAGTCTATAGTAGTGGTGTTACCACTGAACATGTGATAATCATGGGTATCATAACTATCTTTAATCCCAATCATAACACCTCCAACATATTTTTTGTTAGAATGCCTGTTACAGTAAAAGAATTTATACCCTGACAGAATTTTTTTTCGATGATTGTTTTTTAACCATATTTCTCAAACAATATCAATCTTGTTGGAACATAGCAAATTTTCCAATGAAAAACTTTATTATTAATGCTCATAGCATTAACAACCAGAGATGTGTCAAATGTTGCTGTCTGTTAACTATTACATTTCTGACCTGGCAAAAATCCTGCGTAATGTTTGTCAAATACTAAATAATATCTGCTGCAAAAATTCTCCTTCCTGATCTTGACAAATGCATGCCATCCTGTCTGAACACGTGTGTCCAAAACTAGGCTTGAATGTTCTACACATTTCCATTTTTTTAAAACTGGACATTTTTTCCATGTAGGTGTTTACCCCAAAAATCTTTTCATTCATGGCGATTTAACTGTCTTTTCTAATTGTGATTTATGGAAAAATACAACCTAACACCAGTACAAGATATACTATCTAAGAGGGGGCTGTAAGTTCCATACCAACAGTTAGGGAGTCCGTGCAGATAAGATCATTTGTACTGACATGAATAAAAACAGCTCTTTACTTCCTTACTTTAAGGCATTCCAGGTCTTGTCTCATAAAACTATTCGATGTTCATTATCTTCTCTGCAAATATAAGTATCCGTCTCGCTAATAATTGAATCTCCAATTCCAAGATTATCTTTGCTGTCCAGATCTGAAGAATCTTCAGTTTCTAATACAGCAATATCTGCTCTATGAATTGTTACAAAGGTTAGTTCATCACCATTAGTCTCATTAATCCCACTGTTTTCATTGTGTACTAAATTCTCACCCAGCTGGTATTGTAAATCCACAGCTTGAGCCATGTAGTCAACATCTGTCTTTTTCTTCTTTTTTTCTTACAATAATGTTCTTCAATCCTTCCAATTTTGATTTATTCCTTTTCGCCTGCCCCTTGCCTCTTTTTTCTACCTTCTCTTTTGGAAAAATGATGCCTTTTTCTGTAGACTGAAGGTTTTCTGATATAAAAATATTATCATTGCCTGCAACTTCTATGTTATATGTGTCCATTTTAGTAAGTATCCTCTTTACTTTACAGTCGTTAATCAGTTTTTTTTCTTCCTTGTTATTTGTTGAAAACTTCTTCCTTTCTTTCTTTTTTTGTTTCCTTCTAAACAATCCAGATCCTCAGATTGCTGAATATTTGCATCCATAAGTTTAAAGTTGTCAGGGCCATCATCTTGTTTTGTAGGGGTTGAATGATCTTTACAGACAACAGACACATCATTTCCTAAATGTGTACTATTTGCTATTTATCTAAAATAATTTATCTCACCAGTCCAGTTATTAGTATATGTAACAGTTCCCCAAGCCATGCCAATTGCGCAAGTGCAATCATCAGTAAGTCTAGATTTACTTCTAATAATGGTAAGCAAATCATCCAGGTTTTGACACAAGGAGCACAGATCACCATTGTCATCATCTGTTACCTTTAAATATGCATAGCATTTATTACACTGTACAAAATATCTGTGCTTTAAAAAATCATTAATTGCATACTCATTTAAGGAATCCATATTCAGGTTCATATAAAACATTATAAAAGAAAAGAAAAATCAAAATCAGTAACCACAGAATTCAAAGAGAACTTAAATCAACTTCTAAGTCAAAAATCAAACAAACAATATACAACTGAATACTAACGTAAGTACAGTAAAATTGTTCTGACCATACAAGTTCTGCAAGTCAGACAAAAGCAGTAATTCCTTTACATCACATGCAGTAGTTTCTGTTCACTTTTGCTCAAAGTTACACTTCTTTTTAACAGTAAAGATCAATGACCGATAAATCACAAACCAAGGTAGGATTGTTTAGATAAGCTCTGGATTGTCCTCTCTGCAGTATGTGAGAATTTATAGCTGTCTGGGCCCCTTGGGATGACTAGAGCTTGCCCATCTAAAACCTATCCCTTTCTAATAACAGTGAAAGTCATGGTAAAACAACAAAAATATGAATCAAAGTAAATCTTCTTATTAACCAGCTATCCCTTCCTACCTACAAATGGTGAAAAGCAGTGATAAAAAATAAATTATAAATTCAAATAAAACTTCTCTTACCAGTCAACTCCACAGTAAATCACAAACTAAGGTAGGATTGTTTAGATAAATTCTGGATTTACCTCTCTGCATTCTATGTGAATTTATAGCAGTCTAAGCCCCTTGGGATGGCTAGAGCTTGCCTGTCTAAAATCTCTCTTTTTAACAACCAACAGTGAAATTAAAGGTAAAACAAAATATAAATCCAAGTAAATCTTCTTGTTAACAAACTATCCCTTCCTACCTAGAAACAGTGAAAAACAGTGATAAAAAATAAAATATAAGTTCAGATAAAACTTCTTTTACCAGTCACCTCCACAGTAAATCACAAATCAAGGAAAGATTTTTTAGATAAGTTCTAGATTTTCCTCTCTGCAGTCTGTGTGAATTTATAGCTGTTTAGAGCCCATGAGATGGCTAGAGCCTGCCTGTCTAAAACCTATACCTTTCTAACAACCAACCGTGAAATTAAAGGTAAAAACAACAAAATATGAATCAAAGTAAATCTTCTCATTGACAAAAACTTCTCTTATCAGTCAATTCCACAGTAAATCACAAACCAAGGTAGGGTTGTATAGATAAGCCATAACTCTCTGTTTGTGCAAATTGTAATGTATTATTATTAAAAATATGCCCCTATGAGTTGGCAGGTGTTCTGGATTTGGGAACTTATATGGACAGTGACCTATCTTTTAACCAACACGTGTCCATTGTTTTAAGAAAGTCTTTCTGTATTGCACAGTTTATAAACAAAATGATTGTGTCTAGATTTAGGGATGTCACTGTCCCTCTTTCCTCAGCCCTCATTACACCATTCACTGAATTCAGTCCTCCCTTTGGCATGTTATCTGTCCAGACAGATGCAACAACTGGAATGTCAAACAGATATTGTACTAAAAGTACAAACAAAGTAATCTGAATACCAAAATGCCAGGAGTGCAGTAAAATAATGTATTGTTGAGCGCTTTCATCTACAAAATGTAATACTTTATCAGAGCATTTTTGAAAACAAACAAATAAAGCCATGTTATAGTTTTCTAGGCTATCACATGATCTAAATAGCCCAATCATACTCGAACATCAAGGTAACTCATACCCAAATAAATTAAAATCATACCCTACAAATTCATAATATAAAATGCAAAATAGGTACAACTTTATAAACAAGATCTATGCATTAAAATGTATAAAAATATACAACATAAACATATGAATTATCAAATGAACTCCATACCTTAAGTTTTGCTGCTTGCATTTTAAAAACATTATTAATACAAAAGTTATTACTGAGATGAGGGAGAAACAATGCCTAATTTTAACTGCAGATATAAACTGCTTCCAAGGAGAAAACATTTGACTCTTCTGGGATTGCTTCATATAATTCCTAAGCAAGAAAATAACAGCTAGAAGGACAGAACAACAGAAATGCACTGACACTTCTCCCCACACCAGCACACCAGATCCAGTCTGTTACAGAACTAAATGCTTACCTTTTAGCAAAATAAACCAATCTTTAGCAAGGTGGAGGGGCATGGCTGACCTGAACAAGATGGATGCCAAATCTTTTGCCGTGTTCACTCCAGGCAGAATAAACTGTTACTATTAAATAGTCCCACTAACTCTGTGTATGCCACAGCTATGTCTAAGAATACATTTTTTGATCATGGAGAACTGATGGAGCAGTTTAAACAAGCCATGATAGATGAGAAGTTGGCACACATGTCTGAATATCTCTCTACAGTAGCTTCTGAAATGGGGGCCTATAATAATCTAGCCCTGAGTCAGCAAACAAAATTAGAAAGGTTAGAGTTTGAGGTAGAAATTAAAAAAAAATAACCCAAAAATCTGCAAGAAGCTAAAAGGAATATAAACCAACAGGTTTTCTTACTGAAAGGTGATATTTTGCTGTGGTCCATGAAGTTGAGTGATCTGGAGGACAGCTCTCGGTGAACAAATCTGCATTTCAAGTGATTGCCAGAAACCATTATGGATAAGAAACTAAGGGCATTTTTTTAGTAATTTCTTTAACAACATCATACAACCTCCAGGAGAACTAAATAACATTTTCCAAAATAAACTAATCATTAGCAAGGTGGAGGAGCATGGCTGGCCCGAACAAGATGGATGATAAATCTTTTGCCTTGTTCACCCCAGGTAGAATAAACTGTTAGTAACTATTATATAGTCCCACTAACACTGTTTATACCATAGCTATGTCTAAGAATTCATTTTTGGACCATGGAGAACTGATGGAGCAGTTTAAACAAGCCATGACAGATGAGAATTTGGCACACATATCTGAATATCTCTCTACAGTGGCTTTTGAAATAGGGGGATATAATAATCTAGCCCTGAGTCAGAAAACAAAACTAGAAAGGTTAGAGTATAAGGTAGAAATAAAAAAAAAACTCAAAAATCTGCAAGAAGCTAAAAAGAATATAAAGCAACAGGTTTTCTTACTGAAAGGTGATGTTTTGTTGTGGTCCATGAAGTTAGATGATCTGGAGGACAGCTCTCGGTGAACAAATGATCAATGACAAGTGATTGCCAGAAACTAGGGCTGTATCGAATAGGAAGTTAACAGTATTCCACCGAAAACGATTAGTTGTACCAACTATTCGGCTGAATACCAATAGTTGTTTAGTCAAGTCATGAGGTAAACTAAGCACTAAACAAAATAGTTAAACAGCAAGTCATATTTTGCAAACTGGTCTGTGCTGTGTTCTGCTGACTGTGCACTGAGACAAGGGCTAAAAGTAAGAAATTGTTATTGTACATAATCATATACATACATTTAACTTACCACAAAACCAAAAAAACACAACAAAGCCATGACCAAATAGCTATCAAAGCTTTTTACTGATGTTACCAAATAGCTGTCAGATTTTTACTGATGTACATTTAACTCAGGAATACTGCATTAGCTTTCAAAAACACAACAATTCCATGTTGTCAGCATTAGGACAGTTTCTTGTTTCACTGAAGGTATCACCAGCCATACTAAAAAGACATTCACTTGGCACACTTGATGGTGGTGTAGAAAGGTAGAGCTTAGCCATATGACACAATGTTGAAAATCTGGACATGTTCATTTCCCACCAATTCAGTGGGTCAGTGTCTCTCAGAACACAGGGCTCTGTCAGAAAATTGCTCAGTTCTGTTTCTAAGGAGACAGATTTATCACTGTTCAGTGCCAGAACAGGCTGCAACTGATCCCAAGATAACCAAAAGTCTTCTGCTGCTGTCTTTGTCTATTTGTTTGTGGTTGTTCATTCACTTGGCTTTTACCTGCTGCACAGGTGTCAAGAAATGCAGCTTGAAGCATGGATCCAAGATGGCCGAAACTGTGTAAATGCCATTTTCATACAAGTCAGAAAATCTCCTTGTTAAGGATGTTATCAGTTCGCTGACTGTCTTTTTGATTCCATTATCAGCTACGTCTTTCTGCAGATACAACAAGACAGCCTGAACAGCTGGTAGGATCATTGAAAAGCAAGAATTGTTGCAGCTTATTTCATGCATTAGTTGTTCAAATGGCCCAAGAATTGTAACAATTCTTGCTGCTAATGCCCACTGGTTTGTTGTCAGGGACAGTGCCTTGCTGGATTTGTTGTCACATTCAGCAATGTACACAGACACAGCTCTCTTTTGCTCCAACAACTGATCCAACATCTGATACGTTGAATTCCACCTGGTGACAACGTCCTGATGAAGCTGATGTTTTGGTACACTGAGTTCTTCTTGGATGGTGTGAAGGCGTGTGGTAGCATTTGAAGAGTGTCAAAAATGTTCCACAATCTTCCATGACAATGTTATAAAGTCAGCAACAGATGGCTGTGTCAGAATTGCATCATTCAAAGCAAGCTGCAGAGTGTGGGCAAAACAACTGACATTGGGCAAATCTGCATCCTGTAATGCTTTCACCATGATGGCAACTCCATCACCTAAGACCAAGTGGATGCTTTCTTTGTCAATATTCCAGCGGTTCATCATGTCAAGTAGAGCATCAGCTAGTTGAGACCCAGTGTGCTGTCCATCAAATTTGTGACAATGAAGGACAGCAGATCTGCGTGCAAATGTGTCATCAATCCAATGTGCAGTTACGCTCATGAAAGATTCTGTTGTTGTCTGTGCTGTTCATGTGTCTGTAGTTAGAAAGAGAAATTGTGCTTCACTGATAGCAGTCTGGACATGGCCCCACACTGTGCTGTACATCTCTGGTATGATTTTTTTTCAGTGAAGTATTTGTGGCTTGGTGGCACGTATCTAGGCTCAACTACACCAATCAATTCTTTAAAGCCCCTATCATCAACAATTGAGTATGGCTGGTTGTCAGTGGCAATCATTGTTGCGATGGCACAATGTATTTTGTTCACCTCAGGACTATGGATGGACCGTTTTTTTTTCTTGCCAGTCATGTCGCTCAGTGTTTGCTGAACCTTGCCAGTCTGCTGAGTGTCAGACGTCCCACTTGCTGTTGCTGCTTTCTTCTTGTTAACGACTTCTTTGTATTCCTCAGGATGCTTATAGGACAAATGATTATTTAGTGGAGATGTTGTAAATTACTTTGTTGATCCACCTCCGCGAGAGATGACTGCTTTGCACAACTGCCACATTGCTTTCGTTTTGTCATCACATATCTTGAAATAATTCCAAATTAGACTTTGCTTATCAGTGAACTACCCAAATGTAAACTTCACTTAAGTTACAGCTATAATATGATCATATAAAAATAAGCTACAAGGTAACACAGTGTCAGTAATATGCTGACGACTGTCCTGTACGTTAGTAAGCTCACTGGTGCAACCATGGCCTAGCATGCACAGGCATAAAAGATCTAACATGATGCCAGCCATCTCCCTTCAATACATTCCACCACAGCTTTTTTTTTTTTTTTTAACACAGTATTCCATTGATTCCATGTTAAGGTAGGTAAAATCTTACCAGTACAACGTTATGGAATACGGATGGCCCACCAGTTGACATGGACAATGCTGCCGCTACAGTTACAGACTGGTTGCGCCAGTGAGCTTACTCACGTACAGGACTGTGTATACGGAGATAAGCGGACATGTCACCACTATTCATATTCGGTCTGAGTGCCACTGTTCGGCCAAATACGAATAGACTATTCGGCTTACTATTTGGAACTGAAGTAAATACAAAGCGAATATTTGGTACAGCCCTACCAGAAACCATTCTGGATAAGAAACTAAGGGCATTTTTTCTTGGTAATTTCTTTAACCAAATCATACAAGCTACAGGAGAACTCAGTTTAGTGACAAAGGGTTCACCAGGTGGGACCACTGAAGTGGAAGCAGTCTGTGTTAAACCCCTCAGATATGTGTTGCTAGCCCTGCAATTTCCAAGGACCAGGGACTTGCTACAGACACAAGAACAGGGACATCCTTTGAGGAGCATGTATGCTACTTTTGTTGCTGACTACACCCAAAAGTTATATACTGTGAGGAAGTCTATACTTTCTTTTAGAAAATAACTTGCAGTCAGTGAATACAGATTGTGAAACTGGTTGCTGAGAATGAAAGTAAATGGGTAATTCTACATGATGAGAGAGAAAGATGCATGTTTGTTAGAGGTGCTTACCTTATTGATTGAACTATTGGAAGATATTCCTGATGAGAGGCAATGGATCAATAGGAAGATGGACTGCGAAATGCCAAACAATAAAAAGCAGTGGCCTCATTCCCACCAGAAAATGCCACGCCACTTGTGTAAACAATCCCAAGGGGTAGCAAGGCAATGCCCCCAAGAAAAGAGACCAGCGAAAGTTGAAAGAAATGCCCTTGTGTGGGCAGAATGAGATATCCCAAGAGGCTTCTCCATGGAACAGAGAGAAGGAAGCAGATGCAAAGGGACCTTAGGAGCACTCTCAATGTTGGACCAAAAAAGGGCCACACAGTAGACCAATATCAATTGACTATGGTATATCTTCCAAAAAAGCAAGCACCTCTAGCAGACATACATGATTGGAAATTTTCGCTGGATAATCGGACAGTGAACATGCCTCGACAACAACTGGACTCTCTAACTTGGGCAAGAGTGACTGATGGCTAGCATTTAGCATGGAACACTGTTGTAGTCATTTATTATGTGTATTGAGTAACCCCATCTTATCTGATGGATTAAGAGTTTTGATGTAATGGTTATTAGCACATACCTTAAAGCTGAGATTAATAGGGCACATATCTTTATGCATGACACACTAATTTAGGACATATGCTTACTGCAATTAATTAATGTAACTTTTTATCTCTTTCCTTCTAAGGAAAGAGCACTGGAAGACTAATTAACAGTGGGAGGTTGCGTTAATTATGAGTGCGGTATGTCTCATTTATTAGTTTAATCCATTTATCTATAAAAGCATGCACTGTGGTGCTTGAGGTGGGCCTTTCCCTTTATCTCAGGCTTTATTATAAAACCTATTCTAAACAGTGGGTATCTCCCTTTAACATATGAAAGTACATATCTAAGAAGTCACATGGACAAACATAATGGTCAGAGAAGGTAAATCAGATATCGAGCTCTCATCAACTGAGTAATCGCAGAGTATATGAATAACCTTGGTAGGGTTATGCAACACCAATGTAGTTAAGGTGCATCTGTGCTTCTCTGTATTAATGAGTTGTAAGAAGCTGTGTTTCTGAAACATCAGAAACGATACTAACGATATGCATGTCTAAGAGATTAATCACGATGTAAGACAAGGTACTATGCAAAGCATATTAAAAAACACCATGAAAGGAAGCCATATAAATTTGACTTAGACACTCAACCAATGATATACTGTAGGCCTATGCTTCCCTTGCATTTTGTCAAACGTCCGTTTTGTTGACGAACACAGGGGGTGTTGTTTAATTTCAGTGGTACAGATAGTCAAGTGGTGCAAATGTTGATGTTATGTTTTTTCAAGACATGTGAGTGGGTTGGGGGGGTGAGTGTTTGTACATGTGATCATGAGTTAGGGTTAGGTTTGGGTATGGGTGAGGGATACATGTGAGTTGTGTGTGAGTGTAAATCTTTTAGGGTTAGGGACAGGGTTAGGTAAGGGGATAGATTTAGTGTTGCTGGTGTGTGTTTGTGTCTGCCGGTGTGTGTCTTGTGTAGAGGCAGTGTTACAGGAAGGTTTTTATTAAGGTAAGGTGTAAGATTAGGGTTGGGAGAAAGGGCAGCATTAGGTTTAGGGTTAGCACTCATTACTAGGGAGACCCACTGCAATAAAGAAGTTTTAAGGAGAAGAGTGATGTTTGATATTCATGCTTCTCCTGTATTTTTGGTCTTTTTTGGGGGGATGTCAACACTTCAATAGGACACACATTGGTTTTCTTCATTTGCAGCTTTAGAATTATTACTAGTTCTTATCTTCATCTGAACTAGTACTGAGGATCATTTAAATTATACTGGGGACTAGTTTACTAATTGCGTTAACCAACTGCTGGGGTGGGGCGGGGTGATTTGAGCTCTATTGGGAGTCCATGTAAGTTCCAACACTCACCAGGAATGTCTAATTGGGCACTGGCAAAGTTAAATCCTGACTCAACGGATATCTCTGGACTTCCAGGGGTGGGATGGGGGTTGGACTAAGTATTGCAAGTCTTATTCTGAAGACTATCACATGAATAGGCTACTGATAAAGTATTAAAATATTTTCATGGAATGTAGGAGCTAGTATGAACCCCCATTAGAAGGGCTGGAATACAGCAGACAATTAAGAGAAAGGGACCATAGACAGTTTGTTTAACAAGATAGAAAATCTAATGTAAAGGAATCCCACAAACTTAAGATGGGAGAGCTCCAAACAGCCTTTTCAGAATGAGAGGTAGTAGGAATGGAGTTCATTTTTATGTTCCACACATCCATAGAAGTCCCCACACATCAAGATGAAGTCAGGGACAACACAAGAAGATGGCTGATATGGGAAGGAGCAGTCAATAAGGAAGAATGGATATCAGGGAATCTTTATGCCCTCCAAGACCCGGTGATGAGCAGTTTTATAAAGAATTTCTAATCCACTGGCAAGATACCACTGATGTTACTAGATTCAATGTCTTAGTGGGAGACTTCAGTCTAGTATTAAACAAACATAGATGTAGATTATATGGCATAAAAGAAGTCAGGCTGTACTCAAACAATGGGTGGATATATGGAGAACCACACATGCTGACAGAATAACGCCCACCTTTTTATAATGCAGGGTTGATATGATATTCATGCAAGCATACCAGCAGTATAAAGTACACTGTGCAAATATAAACAACGTTTTGATATCTAACCAACTCCAGTTGCACTAGCTATCAACAAGAACAGGGCACAGAACTTAGGAAATGGAGATGTGCTCACTTTCATTGGGTAATAAACATGGTAAAGCAGGAGCTGAGACAGACTGAGGACGTTATTAGAAGAAATCTTAAACAGGATATCCTCTTGACTAGGCTTTGATGGGAGGGATGCAAGGTAATCATTCAGGCAGATCTAATGGAGAGGAAAAGGTGCAAAGGAAAAAAGAGGGATCATTTCTTCAAATGAAGGTGGGGCAGAGAAGAGTACACACCAGAATGGGAATCTAGTCAACTGAAGGATCTAGAAATTAAGTTATGCTGTGGTAGCGTTGTCGCCTCACAGTAAGACGCTGTCCGGTTTGATTCTCAGCTAGAGCATCCACTGCATGGAGACATGCGTGAATGGACATACCTTCGTTGAAGGTTGTGCATCAGGCTTGGCAAGTCGGTACGTAAAAATCAACTGCCAATCATTAGTGGACCAGAGTTCCGCTGTGGCGACCCCTAACCGGGAAAAGCCGAAAGACACAAACATGGAAATTAATATGATGGAGAAAAAAAAACTGAAGCTAAGGTGCAAAGAAGGGAACAATATCAGTGGTGGAAAAGACTGAAGGATCTCAGATGCATGGTGTAATTCTCTAACAGTGACTGCCTAGTAGTTTCATTCTAAAGGTTTTTACTCAGGCAGGGGCCATAATCTTGGAGGATGAGAACATGAGAGAGCATTTCTACATGTTTTATACCTCCCTATATATATAGGCCTGATGTAGTCACTGATATGTCCAGCAGGGAATTTTTGGCATGTATGGACAGTCCAATCAGCCAGGCGAAAAGGAAGAGCTCAACAAGCCCATAATATTTTCTAAGGTAGCTTCAGTAGTCTGTAGGTTAAAGGCCAATAAGGCACCAAGGTTTGACATCTTCCCACCTGAATTCTACAAATGTGAGGAATATCGGGATGGCTTTGACAGAGGTCTACAACTCATGGGGTGAACATGCCAATTTAAAGTCAAATCTAAATCAAGACAGGATCATAGTCACCTCAACGAATAAAGAGGTGACTCTCACAATGGGAGATTACAGTAGATGCTAACATTTTAGCCAAAGTGTTTGTGAACAGGCTGGATGCTTTACTCCTTAAAATAATCTAGGAGGGCCAGAATGCATTTGTGAAGGGAAGAGACATTTCAGATAACTGGTGGGATATGACAAGTTTCTTACACAAGAGCAATAGAGCATACCAGGGTGCTGGATTAGTATTTTGTGACACAGTAAAAGCATTTGATTTTATAAACTGGGATTTTCTCTAAAGTATTAGAACAAAGGAATTATGGAGGACAATTCTTAACTTGGGTGAGAGCTTTCCATGCAAATTCCTCCTTCAGGTTACTGGCGAATAAGGGACTACCAGAGCCCAGGAATATAGGTTGCAGTATAAGACAGGGCGTGCCTGCTATCTCCAGTGCCATTCCTTCTAGTGATGGAACAGCTAGCAGTTAAAATATGTGCCTTCTTTAGGGAGATGAAAAAGTTGAAGGGGATTTGCAGTTCCTTTCAGTTCTTTGCAGATAACTTGGTAGTGATTTGTAGTGATATTCCTGGAATTCTTGATGGAATTTTGATTATCTTCCAGTCTTTTTGTCAGGCCTAGGATATAATCTTACCAAGTCATCTCTAATTCAGTGTAGAGGTTCAGAGGTTGATATGAATAAGGGGTAAATACTTTCAGTCACAAAACGCAAATAACTTGGCCTAATAATGGGTACATTATGGCCATCTATGATAGGAGAGAATAAGTATTGGTTAACAGCAAAAGTTAAAGACCTCAGTCTTAAAATGGTACACTTCTCTGCATGGATGGGCAGACCACCACATTCTGATATTCCTTCAAGAGTGTATTAACTCATTCCCTCCAGTACAGCTCTTTGGCATGTATACCTTTAACTTCCAGTGGGTGTGGCTTCAGCCTTTAAAATGAAGGTATCACCTTAGAGTTATAACAAATCGTCATTGAGAGAGGTCATATAGTAATACAATTTTGTTTGCCATCATGTATGCTTCAAGATAAAACATTCTCATTCTTTGTATGTAGCATGGTTTTGGAATTATTAATGCAAATATCATAAGGCAATATTTGATGCCTAAAGACGCAGTTGGAGGTAACTGCAGAAACGCCTGGAGAAGTCACTCGGCTGTAATAAGTATCATCTAGGAGACAATAAGAAAGGGATCTGCTCCTCCTCACATTACCTTCTTAAATATTTCAGGGGGTGGTGGCTGCTGCACGTATGTAGGTATGCACCTGCCTTCAAGTTGAACCCATTTATTAGGGGAGGAGAATGGAAAGTAAAGATGACACCACGGGGGTCAGTCACATATTTCCTGGAATCACGGAAGTTTGGATAGGGAACTATATAAAGAGTATGTGGAATTCAGAGACGTAATGGGGGCAGGGATCTGACTAAGTGGATTTGGGCTCATACATAGAATCAAGAAATGTGTTGCCAGAGAAGACAAGTACCTCTGGTTGGGTAAAGGAAATGTGGAGTGGGAGAAGGTGTCACTGCAACCACATGGCAAGGAGCTTGTCAGCCTTCCTGTTGTGTTGTTCCTTTAATCTTAGAGGAAGAGATTGATTAGCATACCTGCAGATTAAGCAGGTTTGGTAAAAACACATTTATCATCAGATAAATCCCATAAACCCATCCCATGGCAGAGATGGATCAAAATCCAATTGGGCAGAACAAGTCTGAGATACAGAGATATGTGGGAAAGAGATGCACAGGCTCTGAAATGATTAATCGAGATCAGATGGAGGGAGCAGGAGCATGTGATTTTTAACCACAGAGTAATGAGAAAAGATTTGGAAGCACCAGTAAAAGTCAGTCATTGTCCTTAGTAGTGAGACTAGCAGCTTAGACTGTTATACAGGTGGTATTACAATTCCTTCAGGTAAGCCAAAGTTAAACTAACAATGATGATAAATGCTGGAACTACCAACAATTTGGGGCAGATAACCTGCACATGTTTTGGGAATGTTCAAAGGTTATTGGCAGTACCTGGTACAGTTGTTAAATAAAGCATTTAATACTGATTCATATATAGGTTGAAAATTCTAGATGTCTGGCCTAGCAATTCACGTAAAGCAGAAAGTCAGGTGTTTTAAAACAAAGGGTGGGGTTTGATGAGAAATGTAAAACTATTCTGTGCTAAACAGAGGAAACACTCCCATCAGACATTTTTGAAAAATGTTCTACATTAGACTGTAGGAAACATTTTGCATTCCTTTAACTCATTACAGCCTAGTGACACCTCTAGGCATTTTTGCAGTTACATCTTCATGACACCTTTATACATCAATTGTTTCTTGTTCATATTGGCATTATTAATTCCAAAACCATACCATATACAATGTATTAACATTTCATTTTTAAACTTTACATGATGGCAAACACAACTGTATTGATACTTGACCTCTATCTGGTGCAGTTAAAGAGATAATGAATATTATTTGTACGCTATATATTTGAATTATAATAATATTCTTATTATTCTAAATATTTAAACAATCACATGAGACTGACAGAACTGATTAGCCTCATATAAAATTTCAAATCTATATAAAGAAAGTGCTGCTGGCAGTAAATATATTCATTGACTTGCTACTGAGATACTGTGTACATTACAAAAATTAATATTTACTATATTTATTGTAGCTTATAAAATCCAGTCTTAGACACAGAATCGAATGACTGCAAACACTATAAAGATTACTTTGTTAACAGATTGTCATTGTAACACTTATGGTTCTGGATATATGAATGTTTGTTTGAACTATGAGGTGATAACTGTTTTTTTAAAAGGCTCAGGTCATGCCCTTTGGAAGTTGAGTACAAAACTTAAAAGATCTCCACTGGAGGGAATGAGTTAAAGATATACGTTTGTGTTTGCATATTCCTCAAGTATGGGATCATTGTTTGATACTTGCAGTTTATTGGTTTAAGTAATCTCCAGAGGGATACTTATGCATGTGCCTTTTGTTAACGGTGAGCTAAGAGTGTAGTAATCTGCAATATCTAGGATGAGCATGTAGATTGTTATTGCCTATGCCATGCCTTGTTATATTAACACCTTTCTGCTATGTTAATACTTAATTCTGTACTCTTACATAAAAAAAATTAACAAGATAATATTTTATAAAACAGAGCATATAAAGGTGACAGCGGCTATCAAACTTAGAGAAAAATTTCCTATTACTTGGATTATATGTCTCTGTAATGGAAACACAATAAAATTTAACAAAGAACACACTTACTCCAGTTCTCTTTCAAGTACCCATATTTTCAGAGTAAGAATTTTCCATTTCCCAAGGTGGCAGCAGCGTCTATACAGATAAGGCCAGTTTTCTCTGAGCTTTAAATTATATCTAAATAAGGGGAATGGCTCCAGATTTCACCACTGCCTCTGCTGACTGTGTTGCCCCTAAAAAGCTCCCTTCCCCATGTGGGGACATGCTAAAAAACAATATGACTGGGAGAAGACAGAAGTTAGTACAAACTAATAATCATCTTTTTTTTCTGGCTTTGTGCTGTAGTTGGATTAAGTCCTCGATATGACACAGATGACCTAAGTTTAAGTAGCAGCTTTGGCATTAGAAAAAATAGATGGCGGACAATAGGAGATGAGCAGCTTACAGCTCACCTATCCGGGTGGAAAGCAGTAGTGGTTTCATAGTAGCCAATGGCTCCAGTGCAAGTTTGCATGACAACAAGGACCATCCCTGGGTAGGACAGGGGCTTGTTGCTCCCAAGCCAGTAATGGCAGCCCTTGAGAAAGTGTGTGTGTGCGTGTGTGGGAGCACTCATGCACTTTGGGAAGGTGCAGAAGGTCACCCTTGGTGATGCAAGTGTATGCATCAGCCACTAGTTGGTAGGGTTAGGGCCATAAAGAATCTCCTCCAGAGCCACTGCTTTGCATGATGTGAGCTGCTGATGGGTAGAAAAGGTCATATAGTTCCATGGAGTGAGACCATTCTTATATGCCAAGGAAAGCCAGACTATACTGACTGGATAGGGGATGAGAGCTCCTCTTCCCCAGAACATACCAGCAAAGGGAGGAAGTGGTGGCAGAGGCACAAGGCACTCCCAGACCTGCATGGACAATAATACCTCTGGAAGAAGGTTTGATGGTTAGAAAGCAAAAGGGGGGGGGCACCTAGAAAAATTAAATCTAAACATCCTTTTTAAAGTATCAGTAAACTTTTCACTAGTCTTTCGCACTGTCAGAGTTAATGAAATGCCCTTTGTAGACACACTAGATGGAACTGCTTTTAGAAGACTTATACATCTGATTAAAAAGAAATGTGCCCTCTTCCCTCTGGGACTCATCTTTTGATAGGGCATATTAGTTGCTGTTGACCAAACTTTAATAGGAAATACATGTTATTCCAAAATAACAGGAGTATTCTCCCTGTTTTCATCAGCATTCATCATTTTCATTCTCAGGTTAATGGTGGTACACACTTAATGGCAGCCTTATGATCTCCAAAGAAATAATATTAAAATGGAATTCTTGATGTAATTCTCTCTCTTTGCCTGCATTAGCATAAACAAAATATCATCTACGTCTTCAGTATCACTGCATTTTGCAAAAAAATATATATGTGCAGGAGATTGAGTGGATTCTTCTAGCTATGGCATGGGAGAGAAAGAAGACCAACAGACATTCACAGGTCTATTGCATTATAATGGACACAACAGGACATCTACTTGCATGGTAACCCTACTGCGACAGAGTCTTACTCACAACAATGAATATCTGGGCTGTCTCATCTGAAAGCTCATAATCCTACTAATGACACTTGTGGTAAACAAAGTTAATTTGTGCTCCTAAACTGAGAGATTCGGCCATCTAAGACCTCACCAGCCTGTCACTAAATTAATTCACATGCAGTCTCCTATCATGGGTACCACCACTTTCACAATCCTTCCAAGACATATGACAACCGACTAACAATAACAGCTGCAGTGTATCTGTTAGTGTCTATCCATGAATTTACACACAGCTACTGGTAGTGCAAAGCTCATCTGGATCCTGCACTATGACAGGGTGCAGCATCAGCAGTTGCTGATCTAAATGAGCAATCATGTTTGTGATCTTTTTTTGTTTCTTTACATTTGGGGAAGGGGCTAGAAAATCTGTTAAAACCCAGGCTGTCTCACATTTTCCTGACTGGAAAAATAGATCTAGAAGAGTCATTATTTTAATTGTTAAACAAATAATAACGAGTTATAATGTGGAATACAGGCACTGTCATAGTTAAGTAATACACTGAATGACCAGGAATCAGCTGCCATCACCTGACGACTTGTAAGGTGTAACATTTCCCAACCAAGGCAAGAAGATAATTGGAAAGTCTGTTCTCTCAAGTGGTCAGAGGTTTTGTATTCTCCTGTAAGCTACTCAGGACAGCTAAATCTATGATATTTATATTGCCATCAATATCAAGAACCTCAGTCAAATCATTGTGCTCCACACTCTCATCATTAAATACTTCCTAAACCTCAGTGTCAAGGTCATTAGCAAACATGTAACTGTCAGCAGCCTGTATTGTCCTGAAATGTAATGTCCACGGGAAATAAAAGAATAGCTATACATCAGTCCTGATGAAATCATTACCATTATTTCAAAGGAAAGACTATTCTTGGAGACTTCTATGCTAGAGGTAGACATAACTCTGATCTTATGAATTTTATTTAATGTTTGTTAACAAGCTACAGTTTTCAGCCATGACCTAGGCTTTAATGGGTAAAGTAAAATACAAATGGCAAAAATAGAACATTCAGGTATGAACTGCTTTAGATGCGTTATATAATAACAAAGGCAATTTCTAAATATATTAGGTACAAATGAATTAGGACAAAAAAAGTCAGAGCATAAGCTTTAGCATTCAAAATAAAAGATATATGATAATCTTCTTCGTCTTTTCCCAGTTAGGGGTCACCACAGCAGAACTCCGGTCCGCTAATGATTGGCAGTGGATTTTTATGGTGCCAAGTTGCCAGCCCGACACCCAACCTTCAAAGAAGGCACACTTATTCATGCACGCTCCTACCTGCATGTCTTTAGATGTCACTTGACCACGGGGAGGACATGCAGACTCCACACAGAAGGCACTCCAGCCGAGAATCGAACAGGAGAACCTCTTGCTGTGAGGCAACATTGCTAACCACTGCACCACAGTGGCATTCTTCATCAAACTCTTAAAACTAAAATGCACACAGCACAATCATTTAAAAACCAAATCACCACCAAGTTCAACCAATAAACATGATGATGAACAAACATCACTCTCCACTCTACCCATGAAATACCTACTAGCATAACCCACCCCCAAGTATTAAGAGGGAGCAGGTCCTGCTGGTGCTTTCTAAGGCCAAAAACACAGCCTCAATAGGCTGTGACTATATCCCAGGATGCCGCCTAAATAGCTTAAAACATGACTTAAGTGGACCTAATAGGTTGCTTTTCAACTAATGACTCAAAACAGGCTTTGTACCATGAGAATGGAGGACTGCACTGGTTATACCACTTCACAAGGGTAGACAATAAACTGACCTTAGAAACTACAGACCTATTAGTTGGACTAGTCTAATATATAAAGCCAGGGAAATGATAAACAGACCTGTTTCCTTTTGTCAAGGGAAGATCATGCCTACTAAACCTGGCTGATTTCTTTAAGAAGGTTGATAAGGCAATGGATGATGAAAATTATGCATACCTCCTACCTGGACCTGGCTAAGGCATGTGATGCAATACCCCACTTGGGTATATTTGACAATCTCCCTGAACTGGGTATAAAACCCTACATAACTTTCTGGACTGCCAGCTGTCTCATAGGACCAAGGAAGTTGGGATTGGTGAGACCACTTAAATTAAGAGACTGGTCACCCACGGTGTACCTCAGGGCTCCTTGCTGAGACCGCTCATTTTTGGCATCTACTTCTCAGAGGTAATATCAAGGGCCTTTGACTCGCCAATGTCAAAAAAGTAATATATGGTGATAAAGTCACAAATTTAACATTGCATAGGTATGTGTAAAGTGGACAGCAAGCATTTTATTTATTTATTTTACATTTGTTTACCGAGATAGTCCGACTGGATGCATGTCCATTTTCAGTGGAGGCCCAAGGAGAAAAGCTCCATATAGACAAACTTGCATAGATTACACAAGAAGTCAGAAAACAATTTGAATATATAAAAACAAAGTGATTATGTACAATGGTTTAGTAGTGTTCCTTAGTGGGGACTCACAATTCTCATGGGCAGACACAATTAAAAGTAAGAGATGTCAGATTGGAAACAGAGCTTGGTGACTTAGTTACATGTTATGATAATTACAGATTATGTTTTCAGTTTATAACTTAATCAGGGTTGGTACATGGGCAAAGCCAGTTCACTTTGAGATACCGTTTGAGGTTTTTTTGAAAAGACTTTTGGAGGATTCTAGGGTTATATAGTTTGGCAACGAATTCCAGGTTTTGCCAACGAAGTTGGCAAACAGGGATTCACCAACAGAGTTATTAGCTTTGTGGGTTTGGACCAGTAGTTTATTGGCTGACCGTAGGAAAATCAGGTTGCTATATGACTTAATATTTTAAGTGAGGCGGTATCCTCAGGGTGGTATAGAATTTTGTGCGCTATTAAGAGTTGATTGAATTGAATTAAGCTGGGCAGTTCTAGCCACTCTAGTTGTTTCAGGTTCTGGCAGTGGTGGGTTCTATAGGTGGTGCCAGTGGCAAATCTGGCAATATGGGACAGCTTACCTAGTTTGGATTTGTTGAGGTTTGAGATTACAGGCAAGGTATATAAAAGAGTAGAGAGTAGGTGTGATCGGGCGATTGCAGTCCTAGCCAGTGGAGTTAAAAATGTTTTGTTTCTATACAGTAAACCAAGCTTCTTATTGATAGCCTGTATGGTTTTGTTGACTTGTAGGTCAAATTTGAGATTATTGTCTATGATAACCCCTAGCAGTTTGGTGTGATTATCTGGAGAGATTGTGGTACCATTGTTAGATGTGACAGAGAATGAAAGTGTGGCAGATCCACTAGTGGGGGTGAAGAGTAGAAGTTTAGTTTTATTGGGGTTCAGTAGTAGGTGTTGGTTGGTGAGCCAGTTCATGATAGTGTTAAATGTATTTTGGGTTAAGATTTGCAGTTCGGATGGGGAGGTGGCTGAGCAGATCAGAGTGGAATCAACTGCATATTGAATGCAGGTAGCTTTAGGGATAGCAGTGTGATGGTTGTTGATAAAAATAAAGAGTAGTGGACCTAGTATGGACCCTTGAGGGACACCAAGTGTAAGAGGTAGCTGGCTGGAGAGTTTGCCCTGCCATAGTACCACTTGTTGTCTACCAGTCAGGTAGGACTGGAACCACTGGATAGCATGCTTATTGAGGGAAATAGATTGTAAAGAATGAGAAGTTCATGGTTGACCATGTCAAAGGCTTTTGATAGGTCAAGAAAGAGGGCAGAAGTTAGCCTATTGGCTTTCCTGTTTTGGTTTATGGCAGTAGTAAAGGAAAGGAGGGCTGAGTTGCTGCTGTGGTATGGCCTGAAACCATGCTGGGAGTTGTGTAAGGTATTGCAATAATTGCTTGTGTACACATTTCTCCGTTATTTTGGCTAGTGGGGAAAGAATGGCAATGAGTCTATAGTTGGATATGTCTGTAGAGCTACCACCTTTATGGAGTGGGATGACGTGGGATATTTTCCAGAGGGAGGGGATAGTGTTTTCAGATGAGGTTCTGCTGATAAGGATAGATGTGGGATATGCAATGGCATCTGCAGTTATTTGTAGGTACTCTGCAAGGAGGAGGTCAGCAGCAAGGGTGGTAGGTTTTAGTTTTTTTAGAAGTGGTTTGATAATACTAGTGGATATCAGTTGGAAACTAAATTTGGGGTGATTATTGGGTAAATTAGGTATGTGGTTTAAGTTTGTGGGGGTTAGTTGATTTGCTAGGGATTGGATTGTTTCAGTGAAAGAGTTATTATAAGCGCCAGCAATGGTCTCTGGGGAACTATGGGTGTGGTTAGCCGGGGTTGGGGTGGTGGAATGACCTGGATGAAGTAGTTGATTTAAGCCTGCCCAGAACTTTTGAGGGTTGTTCATAGTTTCATAGGTAGGTACTAGGCTATTAGCCCTACGGCCTATATAAGCCTAGCCAAAAAGGTATCCTGGCATTCGCCACCCAAGAAAATTATTTTCCTGTGCCCCTGTCGAGCAGAGCCACAGACGTGATCCCTGGGGTGAATTTCCTATTTCACATCCAATCATCAAGATTTTTCTTGAAGAGTGCTAATGAGGAGCTCTGTTTGACATAGGTAGTCTGTTCCAGAGTATGGGAAGTCTCTGGGACAAGAATCTATCCCTCCAGCATGTTCTGTTTATTGTGGTGACAAAGTTTAGGTCCCTAGAGTATGTAGCTTGGAGGGATTGGGATTTCTTTAAGCGGAGCATGTCCAACAGCTCTGGGTTTGACATAGCTTTGTATGTTATGCAGAGATCGCCTCTGAGTAGGTGACGGAGTAAAGCTGGGGTTTTTTGAGACGGTCTGCGTAGGGCATCTGTTTGAGGCCAGTAATCCTCTTTGTGAGGTATTTCTGTGGCCTTTCCAGTTTTTGTAGCTGTCTTGTGAGGTACATACCAAAAGGGGCATTGTACTCTATAATGGGTCTAATGAGTGATGAGTAGAGGGGAACAATGACCTCTTTTTTCTGGATGAGAAACCTTTTGTGATGTGGTGAGCCACGTAGAAGGATTTCCTGACCACTGTGGCGATGTGATTATCAAAGGAGAGACTACTGTCCACCTGTGTCCCTAGGTCTCTTATCACACTTTCGGCATTAAATAGACTACCCCTTATGTGGTAGTTCATGGGTACCCCTTTTTCACCAAATTTTTGGAGTTTTTGTAGGAGATTTTGGTAGAAGCTTTTTTTATCCAGTAAAATTGATTTTTTTGTATCATTACTGAGTTGATGATATTTTAGATGGTCAAGTAGGGCTTTGGTTGTTCTCCAGCTGGCCCAGGCTCTGTTTCTAGTTTTGATTTTAGCTTTGGTATCTTTTGTGAGCCATGGTGCTGTATTTGATCTAGTTTTTATTGTACGTGCTGGAGCATGGGAATCAAGGATACTTAGGAATTTAGTGTTAAAGTGATCTATGGCCTCCTCTAATGTTAGATATTTTAGTTTTGACCAGTCAGCTGCTTTTAGTTCATTTTGGAATATAGTAGCATCAAAGTTTTTCTTGTTTCTGTTTTATATTTGGGCTGGTGAGGGTTTGCTGCCTTATGTTTTATGATCTAGGTTAGAAAATGGTCACTAAGGTCATCAGGGAGAGTGCCAGCTGTGTACAGTTGGGGTTGTTCATTAACTAGGATCCAGTCTAGGATACTTTTCCTGTTGGTCGGTTTGTTTATCCTAGTGGGAGAGGTTACAGTCTGTTTAAACCCAGATAAGTTTATAGGGGTGGGGGGGTTCAGAGGAGCAGGGGTGCCAGTCAGTGTTAAAGTCACCAAGAACTATGGTTTCTTGGGGATAGGTAGTGGATAACCAGTAAAGGATATCCTCTTGGGTATCTAAGTTGTTGCCTGGCAGAATGTATGCACAGACGATGTTCAAGCATTTGTTTTGATTATGAGGAGTTCTGCATTATTGAACTGGGGAGGTTGAATGGTGTCTCTATTAACAGTTACAGTATTTTTGTAAAGGATTGCTATCCCACCTCCTTTCCTTGTAGCACAGTTTTCTTCTTCTTTCAGCTTTTTCCCCAGTTAGGGGTCACCACAGCAGATCACCTGTCTACTCATGACTGCCCGTGGAGTTTTACGGTGTCGAGTTGCCAGCCCGGCCCCCAACCTTCCACGGAAGGCACACACATGCACGCACTCACTCCTAGGGCCAATTTAGAGTCTCCAATCCACCTATAGCATGTCTTTGGGATGTGGGAGGAAACCGAAGCACCCGGAGAAAACCCACACGACCACAGTGAGGACATACAGACTCCACACAGAAGGCACCCCAGCCGAGAATCAAACTGGAAAACCTATTGCTGTGAGGTGGCAAAACTAACCGCTGCACCACTGCGGCTACCCTTTCCTTGTAGCATGACATAATCGGTGAATATTGTATCCTGGAGGTAGTATCTCATTGTCAGTAGAACTGGGTTTTAGCCAGGTTTTCGTAGGACACAATGTCCGGGGAGTAGGTTGCTAGGAGGGCGTGTAGTTTGGGAATCTTATTGTAAATACTTCTAATATTTAGGTGAAATGCTAGAAGGGAACTAGTGGGAGTTAAAAGGGGTAGCTTGACTGTGGGGGTTGTGGTAGGGGAGTGGAGGTTATTGGGTGTGGGTGGACCAGGGTTGGGATGAATGTCCCCATGTGTTATAAGGTTATAGTGACAGGATATTCTAAGCTTTAGGAGTTTGTTTATAAGTTTTATGTAGTCCCTGTCTTTAGGATTATGTTTTGTGGCTGTACAGGGGTGGTATTTTATTGAGGGTGGTATATTCGGTGTCCTGGGGATGGTAAAGTATTTGGTGTTATGTGTGAAGTCGTGGGTGTCTGTTTGACCAGTTGGGTAGTGAATACCATGGTCAAGTGTTTGTTTGTATGCAGTGAAGTGGTAAAATAGAAATAGTATAGGCATCAGGGTAATTAGTGTTTTTTACTTGTTTGCATTTTGTTAGGGGGGAGGGCCAATTTTGATGGTTGACTGTGCTAACAGGGTGTGGAAGAATGGAAGAGAAGGAAATGGGTTAAGGGGGGAAGGTTGTTCAATGATGTGTGAGGTGCTGATTGGTACGTATCAGGAGGGGAGTGGCTAAAATCTAGTTTAAATGTAGCACTAGTGGGGGCAGGGAGGGGAGCGGAGCAGGGCTAACACCGACTAACACTGACTCCAAGAATTTCCTTTGGCTTTTGGTATGTATGAATGTATGTTAAACAATGTTTTGTGGCTGTATTTAATTTGTTTATTTGTACACCAATTTTTAGGCTATTTTTAAGCTGTAGATTATACACTTGCAGGATAATTTTGTAGCTGCAGGGTACACTTTTCAGGGCTTTGTGAGGGGGAGCAGAGTGAAATTATTGTGTGCAGGGTATTATTGTAGGTGTAGGAAATAGGATACTAGGGGTAAACTAGCAAATTTAAACAATATGGAGGGAGTCAAATTACTGTGGGGACAGCCTAAAGGTGCCTTTAAACTCAGGTCAACAGTACATAGGATTTGTTATATGTTTTTAGTACATTATAAGGTATTAAATTCATCAAATTCCAGGTCGGACTTCAGAGGGGATAGATTATCAGGGTAGCATCCTTTCAGGCAGGAGATTCTTTTTACTGGGATAGTTTGAGGGGGTCTGCCTAGAAACAGAAATTATTAGGAGTAAGAACCTTATCAGCATATATAACTAGTCACCAAGCATGCAGGCATTTCACATTCACTTAAATTATGAGTTATATGGTAATTATAAGCTCTGTACAGCTATGAAGCACAGTATTTGCTTCTTTCTAAATGTATGGGTCTACAAACAGGGAAATATGCAATTCTAGGGCTGATTCACTATATATAGAGACACTACCTTTGTAAACTTCAATTACAAACACACTATAATGCAGGTACTAAGTATTCAGTTCTGTGCACAAAGCCGTTTACTTGTCTGACACTATACTTTTAAACTAAGGTACAGGACAACAGCTAACTACTTTGTTTCTCATTTACATCAGCCTTTAAGTGAACAAGTAGCTATATCAGGCTGGGAGCGGACATACTGTAAGCAGCTTGGATATCAGTTATCTCTAGCCAGTAACACAATAAATTTCAATAAAGCAATTCTTGTTATATAACCACTGTTACTCTAGCAGTTAAAAACACATGGAGCTCAAATACAGTGCCTTAGTTCGTACGAGATGCTGTCCATCAAGCCAGTAGCACAACAGATTTCAATTAAGCAATTCTTGTTCTATAACCACGGTTACACTAGCAGTTGAGATCACATGGAGCTCAATTACAGTGCCTTAGTTAGTATGAGAGGCTATCTAACAAGCCAGAATACTTTAAACATTGTCCGTGTACATTATAAACTGTGTTTAGCTGATTTTGCTGAAATTCAGCCTTAACATATTTTAAAGCATATTACAAAGAAAGATAATATACCAGGTTTTAAAAGCAGGCTGCCAACTGGGTCAGGGAGCACCAGATATTTAAAAATGGTGGTTTCTGGAGCTGTATTAGAAACCTTGTGTATGTAGTGCAACAGGGAGGAATTTCCTTGGGCTTTTGGTATGTATGAATGTATGTTAAGCAATGTTTTTTGGCTGTATTTTAATGTGTTTATTTGTACACCAATTTTCAGGCTATTTTTAAGCTGTAGCTTATACACTTGTAGGATAATTTTATAGCTGCAGGGTATAATTTTCAGGGCTATGTGAGGGGGAGCAGAGTGAAATTACTGTGTTCATGGTATTATTGTAGGTGTGGGAAATATGATATTAGGGTTAAACTAGCAAATGTAAAGAATATGGAGGGAGCCAAATTACTGTGGGGACAGCCTAAAAGTGCCTTTAGACCCAGGTCAGCAATAGACAGTACATAGGATTTGTTATATGTTTTTAGTACATTATAAGGTAATTTGTGAAAACAGATCACTGTTCAATATAAACAGATCACTGTTCAATACAAACACATGCTATTAGCACTTCACTACAACATGCAACTTCCATTACCACTGATTGCACCACAAAAATGCAGTCTATCCTGGGAGAAAGAGCATTCACAGCAGGGCATACCACTGGTAATCTTCATCTTGCTTTTGAGACCTAGCTAATTCATATTTTCTTTTTATTTAGTTATTGAAGGTACAAAGTAGATGTTTTCCAGTCATAAGCATTACACGCATGCATGCTCACACAGAATATCCTTATCAGATACTAAGACTTTAGTGGTCATTTACCATTGCAGTGAACTGGACATATTTTCCTTTTTCAGCTAGAAGCTTCATCACTATCTTGCATCGAAACAACTGCTCATCCTCTTCTCCACTGCTCTGTCTATTAACAAATGGTCCAGTTATGTTGACAGCTTCATAGTGCTGAAAAAACAGTGGTGCAAACACAAAGCTGGCATATGCCGAGTGAGATGAATTCACAGTCTTTAGGGCAAGCCCTTCTTCTAAGGGTTCAAAATACAATTCATCTCCAATTCGAGATAAAGAGTGAATTTCTCTTCCAAGAACCTGCCCCCTTGAGAGTCTGGCCTGCCTCCTCTAGCTGGCTAGCCTGTTTGCTATCGCTTTTGCCACTTTCACATTACATCCGGTTACCACGCACGTCATCTTGGACACATTGGGAATCCAAATTAGGCTGCTGTCTTCCTATCTAATAAATGACAAAGTGGCGAATGGCTTGTTGGTTAGGTTGCAGAACATTCCCTCATCAAATGATTATCACTGAATTAAAGGGAAACCAAATGAACAGTTGTGAGGTTTATATCATTAAATTATATCAGATTTGTACGACTTCTCATTATTTATGTAGGAAAATAAAAGGGAAGGGGGAAAGCAGGACTGAAGGTTCTAAAGACTACTACACTAAAAGGAGATATATATATATATATATATATATATATATATAAAGAGACTGGTATAGATCTATAAAGCAGGAAAAAGGTTTTAACATTGCATATATTAAGTATTCTCTTTGAAGCAAGTACGTGTGTCTTCATAAAGCAAATCTGAGGAGAATGATTTCTTGAATGAGATTAGTTGTCTGCAATCTTGACAGATTCAGGTAGAAAGTTTCAGCAAGTTGGAGCTAGTTTAGAGAAGGATCTCTCACAGGTAGCCAGTGCAAAGGTATGTCTGTCAAGAAGGCGAGAAAATGAATTGCAAAGTGAGTAGCTGTAGGATTGATGCACAGTTTATCGAGCAGAGGTGGAAATAGTTTTGGTTAAGAAGTATCACTAGCACAATGAATGAGGAGGTATGAAATGTGAACTTCAGTGACATTCAGGTATGGGACAAATATTCAGAGAATGACCTAATAATTCCAAAATGCTATTTTTATTCATTGACTAAAGCAGGTTGGATTAACTCATCAGATTTCATACCACTAATAAGTAAGCATCCATGTGCCACAAACATCAATATTCACGAAAAATGAAATAGGCATATTTTTCAGGGTAGCGAGATCATAACTGAAAAGGGTCTTTAGTGGTCCGGTACATCTGCCTGAGAAACAAGCAGACATAAAAATAAAGACAAAATCAATAAAGTAAAGGAGGAGTTACATTTACCTGCCATAAGAAGCCATTTTACGATAGTGCCTCTTCTTATGAATGAAGAAGATAAGGATGGAAAAAGTTAGTTACAGAGACAGAGGTATAAAGAGGGCAACAAAAAACAAAATGACAGGGGACTAACAGATATAGGTCCTTAAACAAAAACACAGGCTAAGGCAGTCAGAAAGCCAGAACAGATTCTTGATTCCTTTTAGAGAAAACTGCTGGAAGAAGGAGAAAGGACAAAGGCTGTAGGGAAGCCCAACAGAATTTTGACCATTGGGAGATTTATATAAACAGGTATTGCCTGGATATACAGGATAGGACAATAGATGACGTAGGATGAAGGACTTTGCATGACAGGAAAAAGAGTGGACTAGGAATGATACACAGAGGGCCAGATTTCAACTCTCAGTGTACATTTCCGATTTTGAAAGAATTGTTCTCATCATAAGTGGCTTACTTCTGTGTAAGGCCTATATAATCAGGCTTATGCTGTGGGGCCAGATTCCAAAGGATCTGCTCTCGATGTAAATGGTCACTTACACGAAGAGCAAGTCTTTTGGAATCAGGCCCATTGTATAGTATACAGTCATGGGAATTAGAGGAAGATAAAATGGCATCTACAGCACAACTGGCAATATATATAATTAAACAGACAAAGACACTTGTACCACACACTACTACTTCTGAAGGAGAGAAAAGAATATCCTTTCCATGAAAACAGAGTGTTCTATAGATTAGGCTGACAATGGTGTGAGCTAAACTAAGCTAATTATAATTAAATTACATTTGCCTTCATAAATGTGTTTGGTACAATGTCAGTTTTATATAAAAGAATAATACATTACGGCTTTTCACGTGCTGAAATGTAATTAAGCTTATCTTTACTTCGATGAAGCTTTATCCATTTAGGTGCCAAAGACGTATTTGCAAAATTGCATTAAATCTGTTTTAATACTTCTCCATTAAGAACATTAAACACATTAAAGGTTTTATTCATATACATTATTTAATTATGCTTTCAACTATAATTCTCCCTTTATATTACACAAATGAATATTTCTGTTGTACTCTTTAACATTGCAGCCAAAGAATTATTTTTCCAGAAGCATCATTCAACAGTAACCTATAAATCCCCACCCCCACCAAGCCGGACTCCAGGGAGAGGAAAGATCAAGCTAAATAGCAAGTCTCAGAAGCAGGCTAAAAATCATTTGTATTAGTAAGAGAAATATTAACTCATTACGTGCTGTCAGAGGTACACTGTAAGGAAGATAATACAAAGGAGAGAATATATCTGAGTAATATACTAATACCCAGCATTATAGTAGAAAATCACTGGCAATCTGTTAAAAAGGAAAGTAAAAAAAATACATGCCATCACTGGCTAGGGCACACAGACCGCTGTGTGCTGATGTACTGATATGAGAGATGGTGAAGTGATTTTACTGCTGTGGTGGTCTTGGGTAACATGAGAAATAGGAACACAGAAAGGTAAGTGGAATGTCAGAGATGGAATGCTATAATTTAAATCTTTTCAGTCTTGAAGAGAAGATCCAGGGGCTATAGTCTGGATGTTCTTCTTCTTCTTCTTTCGGCTTTTTCCTGGTTAGGGGTCGCCACAGTGGAACACCTGTCTGCTCATGATTGGCAGTGGAGTTTTATGGTGTCGGGTTGCCAGCCCGGTGCCCAACCTTCCACAGAAGGAACACACATGCACACACACACACCTAGGGCCAATTTAGTGTCTCCAATCCACCTACAGCATGTCTTTGGGATGTGGGAGGAAAACGGAGCACCTGGAGGAAACCCACGAGACCACAGGGAGGACATGCATACTCCGCACAGAAGGCACCCCAGACGAAAATCAAACCAGAGATCCTCTTGTTGTGTGGCGGCAATGCTAACCGCTGCACCACCGTGGCTGCCCTTAAATGCCCAAGCTGCAGAGGAGTCATGTGTCATGAGTAGGAGGGACCATGGGTGTGTGAAAAGGCTGAAATCTAAAATTAGTTAGAACCATTCCTCCAAAGCAATGGGGAATGCTTAAAATGTTTCACCGCTAAGTGGGTTTGGTAAATCGCTGGGAGATAATGAGAAAGAGTTGAGGTGTGGCAGCTGTTGATCTGGGTAGATATCACAGGATATGTCTTCTTTTACAGGCCTTTTTATTTGTATATATTTATTGTACTGACTGTGTTAGTTTCACTAAACTTCTGGCCTATTTTCAGGGGAGATCAGAGATGGTATTTATGTAGATGGGAGAAATTTGGTAAGGGCAGACTGCAAAGTCCCTTGGTCATCTTTCCACTTAAGGCTACAGGATCTTTAACATCCACATAAGTTACCAGCAACTCAGGTAGATGGGACTTTAATTTAATGAGTCATCCAAAGGGCAGCACCTCAGAAGTACAGCATCTTCTTGAAGACGCACTGTATTCTCATTGTCAGAATATACATCGAAGCACCTGGTGTGGGAATAGAACTTACAGTCCACAACCTGTGTATCTACTGGCACAGGCCCTTATATATATATATATATATATATATATATATATATATATATATATATATATATATATATATATATATATATATATGCATAAATCATGAATGTCTAGGCTTTTCAATCGTTACGATTCAGATTCTGAATAAAAAGGGTGAACAGCATTTGGATTTCTGTAAAAAACAAGGAGAACAAAGCATAGCCTAAACTGAGCAGATTAATAATAAAGCAGAGCATAAGATTTGCTTTTAGACAAAATAAAACAGAATGCCGAAAGCATGTTAGATTCCAAATGTTGAGTTTTCCCCAACTGTGAAAGATGTGGTACTTATTTAAAGAATCAGATGCCTAACTTATTAGAACCATATGAATTCAGTTTCTAAGTACATGTATCTCAGAAGTCCCTTGCTATATTGGATTGGAAGAAGGCAGTGCCAGAGACTTAGAAATGTTTATGCAGTTTAGGTACACAATATAGACTACTGAGAGGAAAGATACCTGTTATCTGGTCTGATAACTGTCTATAGAAATGTCTGTTGTCTAATGATGGTTCTATTACAGAATAACCTACAAACTACAGACTACATGGCATGTTGTCACTTGTAAAAAAGGAAAAATCTAGTGCAGTCTTACAATTGCAAAATGTGAATTTGGCTGCTTTAGCTAGGAATCACAACAAAGAAATTGCAGGATCTGAGTGAGAACTTGAAATAAATGTGGCAAAAAAAAAAACAATTGAATACCTTAGTTTTGATAATGACAATGTAAGCAAAATGGCTACTATTTTTTTCCATCCCATCCTTGCTTATGTTACATAAAGTAATACTGCTATACCAGTTAGCCTGTTTTGCTGTGCTGTCATCTCTCAGACATATTATCATCATCTTCTTCTTCCATTTGGAAAGCAAAGCAACGGCATTACTACGTTAGTTCAGATGTTGTCATCTATAAATATCCTTTTATGGTTTCTATCTCAGCCATATCAGTAACAGTCTGAGATGATGAACTACACACCCAAAATGTGCCAGGGTCCACTCAAACACTGTTCATTACTATCCTTCACTTTGGCAATAAATACAGTAAATGAGACACTTATGCAAACAGCACTGAGATTCCAGAAACAATAATTATTACAGCACGCCCTGTTACCTTTCATAAACACTGAAGTATTTGTGTTGTACTTTTACCTCTCTGTTTTTTGTTAAATCATGAGCTGAAACGTTTGCATTCAGACAGAGCATTAAATAAAATGGTAATGATTAAATGTCTTCAAATGAGTTATGCCTTACCTCAGACCATGGAGTTGTATACCATTTAAAGCAGGGTCTTTCAAAGCATGTTGTCTCTTCACTTGGCTTTTTGATGATGTCACACTCTGAAGGATTTAGTCTTTTAATTTTTCCATTTACAATCTCCATGCAAAGAACTATCCTCTTCTTCACTCCCCGCCCACAGGTTGCATTGCACTGTTTGGAATAAGACACAGCCTTAAATATTAAATTCTAACTATGCCAGAAAACAGGTCCCTGAGTTATACTTCTGCCATAATTAAACAGCTGTAAAAAAGACATTTAATTTGCAATGTACTCATAATGCTTAATTTACTGGTGATCATAACGAACAGCAAGAAATCAGAAGTGCTTCAGTGATTATTCACATTGTGTGTACTTGAGGTGTCACAAAATGCTCACATAGACCATCTGTGATACAAAATATGAAAACTTATTTCAGAAGAGTCTGTGTGTGTGTGTGTGTGTGTGTGTGTGTGTGTGTGTGTGTGCGTGTTCACAGTGTGCTATACACAGAACAAAAGTGTTATAATTACATGTTCACTTCTATAATCTGTAACCCTCTAGCCAGATATTGATAACTAAACGTTATATATAGATATAAATATTGACTTTAGTATAACATTAGATTAGGTTGTAGACAGATACATTTGATAACCACACACACACACACACACACACACACACACACGCACGGACAGATTCAAGAGTGTCAAACACAGAAGGAAATATGAATACCAAAATGGGCATACTATAATACCTACCTATATTCAATGATTTTATGCATTCTGCTATCGTGTCATTAACCCCCTTATCACAGTAGCAATAATATGTTTAACACCACTTTAGCTGAATATTTATTGATATCTGAGTCATAACTGATAACCTGTTACCTGAATTCATCTGCCCATTCACCTGTCCATTTTCTTACCTGCTTGTCCTTGTGGGGCTTATAGAGGTAGCCCAGACATCTAAATCTCTAGTAAAAGTGTTTTGGTCATCTTGGGAGAACTCTTAGTGTTTCCAGATATGCTCAAAGATAGAATCTCTTAAGCATGTCCCAGGTCTATCCGAGGACCTCTTCCCAGTTTGATGCACTCAGTGGGCATCATTACTATGTGCAAAATTCATCTCACATGATTCCTATGAAAGTGTAATAGTAGTGGCTTTACTCTGATATCCTTCCAGATTCCTGAGCACCTCACTGTCATGCAGAGTAAGTCCAACTATCATGAGGAGGAGGATTCTTAGTTCTGCCATTTGCATTCATGATTACATCCCTTTGGACACAGGCTATGATGGGGACAAAGCCTTACCGACAGAGTGCCAGTTTCATTCTTTCACTCATTTCTTGCTACATGACCACAGACCATTACAGTACCTGCAGTACTGATGTCTCTTCACCCATCCACAAATCAACCTCGAGTGTGTCTGCTTCCACTTTTGAACAAAACCTCAAGACACCTAAACTCCTCACCTTGCAGTATCTGCTTCCACCTCACCGCAGACAGCAAATCACTGCTTTCCTACAGACAAGCATATCTTATGATTCTTATTCCAGACACTTTGCAGTCAGAAACATACCACTCTGTTGTATGCAGGAGATACCTGCAAACAAGAAAGATACAACTCTCACATCCCTAATCTAGATATTCTCTGCAGCTTGACTGAAACATGATGTCCTGTACAAGAAAATTACAACCATGAAGGTGGAAAACATGACGCACCTTCAACAGCATCCTATGCTGCCCACCCTTGATACTGAGAATGCACACACAGTTCATGCCCTTGAAATACTGGATCTGACTAGCATATAAAAGTAGCCTTGGGATTCTTTTACAGTATATTATCTCATATATATATCATCTTATATATTAAAACAACCTCTCCAAACTTTCCACCTGTTATAATAGTATAGCTAGATTCATCACTTGCTCCCCCTTTAAAACTCACCACTGCCTCAACCTCAAACAACTGGGATGGCTAGAATTACAGAACCATATACTTTGTCAACAATTACTTATCACCCAAAAGATCCCATACCACCCCAACAACACCCCTATCCTCACTAATATGATTACACCATACAAAAATCTGGCTACACTACGCTCTGCTAATAAGCTCCTAGTTTCCTCTATTAAATCTAAGAACAAAGCTGGTGACTCACTTTTCGCAAACACAGCAGGTAAAAACTGGAATCAGCTTCCTTCTGAAATATTAACTCTTGCTTCTACTTCTCTATTTAAAAAACATCTTAAAGAACATCTTAAAACTCACTGGCTTTGTCCATGTGCAAACCCAGACTGATATCTCTTTCCCCTTCCTGCTGTCACCCCTTTCTCTACTCTTATAACCTATGCCTCTAATTCTAGTCATTACACTTTCCTTCATAGTATGAGGATAAAATACAAGAGTTTTCTTTCCTAATTGGGACTTGCTCAAACTTATTATTGTGTTTAGTACAATTTTTCTTTTGACCAATGTTGCCTCTGTACTATGATTTTACATGTCTTTTTATATATTGTAAACTTTGGCACTGTTCATGCTTGGAGCTTTTCTCCCCAGGCCTCTACTGAAAATGGACATATATCCAGGTAGACAAGCCTGGTCAACAAATGTAAAATAAATAAATAATAAATAAATCTCCTACAAAGCACTCCAATGTATATACACCTGCATGCCTTCTTGAGGTCCACAATGCCAATGTAGACTGTACTGGAAAACTCTGTAGCCCATCCAAAATCTCTGCAAGGATAAAGACTCGATAACTGCTGCATAACCAAAAGAGAGCTCTTCATGAGTTAAAGCTTCAACTGTTAGACAAAGTCCCTTTTCTAGCACCTTGCAGAGGCTTCTTCAGGCAGCTGAAGAGTATGATCTGTCTATATTTTAAAAATTAACTCTCCTGGTGGTTTGCTTTGTGAAATGGGGACTACTATTCCAGATTGCCAATCCAGACAAACTATGCCCATCGTCCTCACAACTAAAAGGTGTATTAGCCATGGCACTCCATACACTGTCTAGCAGCTTTAGGATGTCTGGCCAGATCTTATCTACTTTCATAGCTTAGATATTGTGGACCTGTTTAGTCTGCAGGAATCTCACCTGCACCTGGCACTGCTTATACAGAATACGGCAGGTATACCAGATTCAGGAGAGTGTGTTCCTTCCACCTGTAGACAAGTTCTAGAGATACTGGATGATCTGTTTGATATTTGAGATCATCAGAAAGTCATTCTCTTAGAAGTTCACAAACAGGAGGCCTTTTCTTTGATGGCAGCCACAACTACTATTTTTCCCGTTTCTAAACACCTGTTGGCATATCTGTTACTAGCCATCATTATACTTGAGGACCAAAAAAAGGTCTTTCTACTTTTAAAATTGTAGCAAATCACTTGCTGCAGGTTATAAGTTACACTGGTACATAGGTTCACATATGATTACTAGGCTAACAGCCCTAAACCCCTTACCAGTCTAGTCATATTTATCACAAGTTGCCCCAATTGTCCTTGGTTAGGTGACTGAAATTCACAGAGATAAGCATCTATGGTACTTAACACAGGCTGCCTCTGTCCATTAGGGACATGGGCGCCACCCCCCCCCCCCGAGTGAACTTAGTGTCACCCAGCCATAGATCCAGGTTGTGTTTGAAGAGGGCCAGGAAGGAGCTCAGTTTCACCTGAACAGGGAGCTTGTTCCAGAGAAGTGGCAGTCTCTGGAAGATGTATCTGTCTCTTCAGCATGGTCGGCTCATGTCACAAGCTAGGTTAAGATCACTGGTGTAAATGACCCTCATGCAATCTGATTTGTGAATATGTAGCATTTCCATTAGGGAAGGGTCAGAAACTGCCTTGTAGGCCAGTCACAGGTCACCTCTTAACAGCCTGTAGGAGACAGACTACAGCAACAGGGTTTCAGACTTTCCATGTAGATCTTGCTTTGGGTTGCCTGTATTCTCTTGGTGAGAAACCTCTAGGGGTCTCTCCAGCTGTTGCCGGTGTTTGATGAGGTACATGCAAAAATAAACATTGTACTCAATTATTGGTCTGATGAGGCCAGAGTATAATGGAATTATAACATCCCTAGAGCTTGATGAGATCCCTTTACTTATCATATGTGCCACATAGGCGGCTTTCCTTACCACTGTGGAAACTTGGTGGTTGAAGTTCAGATTTCTGTCAACATGTGTACCCAGATCACATACCACTGGGTCAATACTTTGGCGGGTGGTGTCAATAGTGTAATTAGCAGGGAAGTCAGCTTTTTCAAAGGGAATAATAATGCATTTTTTGTGTTTAGCTTTAATCCGTGGCTTTGGCACCAATCATTTGTCTGCATTAACCCTTTCTGAAGTATGTTAACATCACTGGGGAACTCTATAACTGCACCCAATTTGCAATCATTAGTGAACTTGGTCAGCCACAGCGGTCCACATTTGCGTGGATTTCTGAGAAATAAATTCCAAACAGTAAAGGGACTAGCACAGAACCTTGTGGTACTCCACTGGTGACTGGTCTTCTGCTTGAGGTGAAGTCACCTACTTTGACAGTATGTGTCCTGTCAGTGAGCCAATTGGCTACGCATCAAGTGATATAATGGTAAATTCCAAGTTGGGAGAGTTTTTCTATAATATCCAAGTGGGGGATTGTGTCAAATGCATTGACTAGGTCCAGGTAGGTGGTATGCACTCTGTTACCCTCATCCAGAGCTTTGCTGACTTTCTTGAAGTCAACCAGGTTTAACAAGCATGGTGTCCCCTGGGTTGGGTGTACAGTTGGGAGATTACCTACATCCTTGTTGATAAGGTCTATAATTATTCTTTCCTTGGCCTTGCAGATGAGGGTAGAAAGGCTTATGGGTCTGTAGTACCTAGGGTTGGTTTGTGGCCCCCCCTTTGTCCAGAAGGATTACTGTTGCTGTCCTCCATTCAGCTGGAACATAGTCAGTGCTCAGCCTGTGCTTAAAGAGGGAACAAAGTGGATCTGCTAAGTCATGTTTTAGGTTGCTTAAAATGTGACGACCTGGGATGTTATCTGGTCCCATTGAAGCCATGTTTTTGGCCTTAGAGAGCACAGATATGACCAGTTCTCGTGAGATAATAGGCTGAGGAATGGTGGCAGGTATACTTTGGGGTATGGCTGCTGGTGATAGGAGGGTGAAGTCTGCACCAAATCGGTCACCCAGCATGCACACTATTTTCTCTGGTGGAGTATGGGTGGTGCCATCCATTACCTGTTCAGCACATAGCTGGGCATTTCCTTTCAGATTTTGAACATAGTTAAAGAATTCCTTGTAATTATCCTTAGCTAGAGATGCTATTTCTGTTAAGGCTAATCACAAGATATTCTTTAACTATGTCTAAAATCTGAAAGGGAATGCCCAGTTATGTGCCGAACTGGCACTGGATGGCACCACCCATACTCTACTGAAGTGCTTCAGTCCTGACTGCAAAAGCAGTATCAGCATTCATTTCTTGAAAGTCAGCATGGAAGTGAATGCTTCTTTACTACCTACCCATTCGCATATGCTAAATCTGCCCATTATCAATACATATCCTTTCATCCTAGCTTCTATGCCTGTTGGTTCAATCTGGAGGTATCACTGCATGTGAATCCTTTAACCTGATGGCTTCCATCAGTCCAGCTGACTGCCAGCAGTACTGCTATGCTATGACAAGAATTAGTTGATGCTCTTTGCTGCAACCTTAGTTAATGATGTCATGAGATATATGAGAAAAGCTCTTCTGAAGGAGAGACTGGAACTAATTCAGCACAGGATCATCATCTAGGCATTCCCAAGACATTCTCTTACACTTTTGTATTTTCCAGGTCTGTTTAAGCATCATCCCAGCCATCTGACCAAACACAGTAATCCACAAAAATAACAACCACTGCCCACAGGAACATCCAGGACCAAGCGAAGACGTAAAGAAATTGTTATTTAATAGCAGCAAACACCGACTAAGCGCTTTCGCCATGAGAAATGCCATGAGATTTCCTGGTATCAATGACTTTATTTCCATCAAACCAGTGTTGAAGTATAGATCTAGCCTTATTTAATTAGTCTTTGCCCGTACAGTTTATACTTATATTTATATTTACACATGTTATTATGTATAATTTTCTGTTTTTGTTTTGGTTTCATTTTTTCATGTTTTATTTACATATATGTATTTACTTTTAGTCAAGGTTGGCTGCTATTTAGCTGCTGTAATATATATATGTTTTTATGTATTTATGTAATTGTGTTTAAGGGGGGTGGATATGAAAAGGTTAAATATAAATATTAATTAGTTTTTTGTGATGTGGACTGGCTCATTGGTTGAGTAATTGATGATGTCATTTTTTAATTGATGGAATTTACTTAAATATTGTGTGTTTGTGATTTTGCACTGACTCTGATGATGCCATTTCATGGTGAAAGCGCTTAGTTGGTGTTTGCTGCTATTAAACAACATTTTCTTTACGTCTTCGCTTGGTCCTGGATGTTCCTGTGGGCAGTGGTTGTTATTTTTGTGGATTACTGGAGTTGTGCCCTATTTTGGGTTTTGTTTGCTTTTTTTTTCATCTGACCAAACACCTCAAGAAACAGTGATCAGGTAACAGCTCAATACCCCTGTTGACCCAAGTATGCAGAACATATGGCTTCAGACCTTATGACATTATCTAAATGTTGTCAATAATCTTTGGCCCAAGATTCGCTGGTACAAAACCATCCTTGTGTTGCAACATGGTGTTTGTTGCAGACATACATGACTAGCAGTGAAGACTATAAATGATTCACCACTCAGGTTCGTATCATGCAAGACATTCCTTTCAATCAGTCCCATCTGGGTATTTCTATCATAACCTATGTGACTCTTGAAGCTTCCCTGTAGAGCTGTAAAATTCATTGGTGATACCATATTAAGCTTCACACTGTTTGCCTCCTGGTTAAATACTCCAAATAGCTGTTAAATTCAAATGTATGAATTTTCTTTTCTACAACTTGCAATCAGATTGATGTAAGCTTCTCATGTAGTGGAACAAATCCTAGCTGTATGTCACCCAGTATAACTTCAACTGTAACTCTAAATGCAAACCATATGTATATAAAACCAAAAATGTAACTGTTACAGCAATGATCTTTTTCACTGTGTGAATGGATAACCATAAGATTTAATGTTAGTCAAAATATCTTATAGCACTAAAAATAACTCAAACAGTGAACTGCACAAATAAAGCTATAATCCCCAACTACAATCAGTTTGCTTAGAAACTTTTGCTTTTGTGTCCACACTGACAGCAAGGCTAGTTAAGAATTCTTAATTATAATGTCAAACTAATACCACTTTGCAGTTTTCAAATAACATGGTTAACACATGAATATATGAAACCATGATCTGTACAGAAGGTGCATAATTGCTACCTAAATGGTGACTCTGATACTGAGATGCTGTCACTGTGGACTGCACTGTATCTGTATGGCAAGCAGAAGTAATTTTCAGAAAGGGACTTAACGCTGCACATCTCCCTTGCTGCTGAGGATCTGTATTTAGTGATCATATTAAAATCTTCTATGTGACACAAACACTTGCACAGGTTCATATGTTTATAGCAATTGATAGCATGTTTTCAAGCAGATCCCCTTCATTTTATCGTATTACCAGATTATCAAATGTCACATTGAGTAAATAAGTATAAAAAAAGCACTTAAGTGAAAAATGAGAAGATCGCATTCCAGAATATCGAATAAGAATGGAAAAGGTAAAGGGTAAGTTAAATAGTGGTGCACTGCCTCTTTAAGGTTTTGAAATAAGGACATATGCAAGTATGGTGGCATTATCGTTTGATGGTTTAGTTCTTTGTGGAAGAGTTTTTGCAAGTTTAACATTTAAAAAGTAGGCAATTCTTTATATTTTTATGTAGCTGTTAGCTTTGGATGAAGATTTAAGTTTAAAGTATTGTGGTGCTGTGTGTAGGAACATAATGGTTAGCGTAGGGATGTAGATTTTAATGTGTAACTGGTGTTTAGTAATTAAAGGTTTTAGTTATAATGTTGGCAAATTTTGGTGAAGTGGGAAGGTATAATCAGTACTGTGCTTTCTGTCATAGGGCTGGAATGGGAAGAGAGTTGTTATTTAGCAATTGGTAGACTGTTTTGTTTCCTTCAAGGTAGTGCAATCTCGTAGTTGGTATATTTAACTTGCAAGGGGTGTAGGGGGTGCAGGGGGGGATAGCCCCCTGAAAAAGTGCATGTTGGTAGAATTGGTAGGTTTGTTTTACCATTTTCAATATTTTGGGATTCATTGTTTTAACCTTTCACTTATGTTATTTTTCCCGTTTTCGATGTTCTGGGATTAGTTGTTTTAAATTTTCACTTTTCTTGATTTTTCATTGTAATGGTCCCGAGGTTGTGATTTTCGATTATCTGGTTATACAGCAACATTAAGTAGATCTATTCAAGCATATAGGCCAATGTGATGCACAGACCTCACTACATTAGCTTGAAAACAATGTATTCCAACCCAGCTATTTAATAATGCTTTAATCAGCTTGTCTCATAAATCTAAGTAACTTGTCTGAAAAAAAAAAAAACAGTAAAAATGTTTGACATGAATTTCATTTTTCTGAATGCCTTAAACTGTGGAAGAAATAAATACTGAATTTGCATATTTATGAGTCTTGGCACTCATAACTTGTTTGACTCCCAGCAGCACTCATAAGCTGTCACTACAATGATATATTTTTCTTTTGTTTTGTACCTCCCTCCTCCCCATCCAGTCACTGCCATCACTCAGCTCGCTCCCCTGCTGCATTCACCTTCTCCAAGTCATTTATGGTGCTTTCAGTAATTTTGGACACATCCAGTTACAGGACAGGCCCTCCTAACTTCTCATAGTGGGCAGCCTGATGGGTACCAGTTCCTAGAACAACAGAATGAGAACTCAACGGACCTGGGAAGATGGGCTTGGTGAGTCATCGTGCTGTAGTAGCTGATCAGGGTCCTTAGAAAAGAGTGGCATGCAGTGATGTTAGAGTACATGAGGTGTACTCTCATATCACTCACTAGATATCCTGTCACTTTCCCTTTTGCAGTCATACTGAAAGAAGTTGTTATGCCAGAGCCATGATTACAGTGCCCCTTTGTAGGGTGTATGGTAGCCTCCTAGCTTTACCCCTTTTGGAGAAAATCATGTTTTCAAGGGGTGGTGCCCTCAAGATTCTCCCTCCACCAGAGACTGGACAAGCAATAGTTAAACCCACACCTTCTCTTCAGGAAATGAGACTTTATCCATTGCCACATAATCCATTTCCCCAGTCTACCATTCTAATTACTTCACCTTGTTTCAAAATCCAGGTCATCAGTGGCACAAATGAACATCTTGCATATGCTATTGCTGTGGTTTTGTGTTCTAAAACTGTTTCATTTCTGTATGCCTTATTTGTTTGTAGAATGGTTTTATAGGTAAGTTCCATCTGCTGATGAGATGTATGGCAGCTTATGATTTCTCTGAAATGGTAGCAAAAAAATGACCCAAGTTTGAAAAGCTTCATTGTTTCACTAAATAGTATTAAAGCATAATGAGCCGGGGTCATTACGCAGTTTTCTGTGTTCTGAGCAGAGATTTGAAAAGTAATCCTGGTGTCCAGGAAGTGAAAGATGATTCTGTAGGTAAGTAAAAAATGAGTTCTTTAATCAATGTTAGGATCTTATTGCTTACATGTCTTTATGTCTTTCCCATAAATTGCGTAGATGTCCCATTTCACGCTACTTCCACAAGCTAGATGAACACTCCCAGTGAGGCCTGCAGTGAGGCCTTCAGAAAGCATAACGTGTAGTACATGAATATTGGGTTGTTCATTTAATATTTGCTTCTATTTTTGTGGCTCTGACTGCTTCTGAACAGGTACCACTTAGATCCCTTATCCTGCTTACTGGTGGAAATGGAGATTCCCCCTTCACAACTGTTGCCTGTTGTGTCATCTTGCTAACCACAGTTATTGGAGACTGTAATAAGTTGTATATTCTTGTTTTTATGTTTCCATGTACATGTGTAATGTATTCTACTTCATAGTATCTTGGGAACAAATGATAAGAAAGCCAATATACAACTGCTGAGACTTAGTGTTATCCTACAATATGATCATGCCATTGTACCTGGGAAACTAATAAATTGCGGTAAACTACTAGGATGAGATGCTTCCATATAACTATGTCCCTTGACCTCCTTGCCGTGAATTCCAACAAGTAGTCAATTTGTTTACATAGATCTTGTCTGCATTCTTTGTTATTTATGTTTGAATTGAGGATGTTGGCTGGTTCACAAGGGGAATTTTTCATTTACATCACTCAGCTGATAATGAAACAAACAAAAAATTCCGTACAGAAAGTCAGTTAAGCCAAATAGTGTGATAATATGCAAGACACTGTACAGACAGTGGCACAGTGCAGACTTGCTGCTATTAACAGGCTAGGCCCCTGAATATACCTAAATACTAACTGCATAAGTTATAAGATGTCTAGCCCTGACAGCATTACGGGACACTGCAAAGTAAATATATTGTTCACATGATATGTTACCTATTGACTAGATATCTCCCAATGAACTTTCACAATTTCAGGGTTAGTAAGGACTTAGAGTATAGCTACAAATGCAGTAACAGTAGGAATGAATGTAATGTTATGTGGCACATTATCCTGAATGGCTGATCTATGACATTTGGAAATAAGACAAGATCACATGATTTATCATGACTGAGAACTCATTTAAGAAGCTTTAGAATAGTATGATAGAAAGAGCAATTATGATAGAAAAAGTTTGGAAAGAGAGTTCTGCATGGGGTCTACAAAGCTAATGATCTGTAATACTGTTGTAAAAGCAGTGGTTAAGTAATGTGCATCAAGAAAGAAGGATCCAATAGGAATTAAAAATTTGCACTACCTGGAGAACATTAAACCACTGACTTAATTCCAAAATACAGAAACCCTAAAATAGATAGCTTGTATTTCTAAACTAAAGAATTAACCTACTTAGCAAGTTTATTGCAAGTACATCATACAGTGAAGTTGCTTTGGTCAGACTGAAAATTAAACCATTTGCTGGTAGACCCCCTTTCCCTGAAGTGAAATGCTGACTTTAATCAATAAACCCAAACAGCAGCATGACCTCTAAAACTTATTATTTTTTGTACTGGCAACACAATATTTAAAAAGTATTTTAAGGTCTTGTTGCAATTTATTAAACAAAGTAGTGTGCTTAGATGAGTCAAGTTCTAGTAAACAAGATATATAGATTATTTACTGTAAAGTCTCAGAAGGTAATTAGTTCCATGTAGTGTGCAATTAATGGCACCAGATCTGTTAGTTACAGTTTAAGAGGGAGTAACTACCTGAGTTTTCTTTGGACTTCATTGTATATGTGGTCAACAGTATAAAATGAGAATTTGGGATCGTTGCCATTCAGTACAATTTAGTAAAATGATATCAGCTTTATCTAATGTTAGCACATGATAAAATATAGATGATCTCTCAGAAAATCCATTATTTTTTTCTTTATTCTTTTGGTGATGAGTTTATTACCATGAAACTGATGTGATGTATTGCATGTAGTACAAGACTAACAGAAGTGTATCACTTTTGATTCTGAAATAAAAAAATGAGATTTGATTTGAAGGCTGAAAACAATACAGGATTCAGCATAATTTTACCAGGATTATGTTATTACTATGAAGTTTAGATGGAGAGCTGAGAACAATGCCTTAAATTATGCAAATGTATCCCTGTGCTTCCATGTTTTATTAAATCAGGAAAAAAAAGGAAATGAATATTCCAAACATTTGTTCCTACAAGATACTATTTTTAGTATATGTCAAAAATGTCTAACTGTCTGAGGCAGTCCCATTACCTTTCCAATAATCAGGTAGCAGTTCATAAAATGAGAAAAATATTTTCAGTACAAAAAGAACAGTATAAGTCTTCAAGCATAAATCCTATAACACAGAAAATATAAAATAATAGAAGACATATTTAAAATACTGTCACATTCCTCAATATAATTTACATCTAGCATAGTAATCAATTTTATCTCCAAAAATTAATCAGGCAAAGGAAACCAATTACATCTCTAAATGAACTATAAAATATGGAAATAGTACAAGGTTTAGGACCATGATTTAATAAATGCATTTCCTAAGTATTAATCACTCTAGCAAACAAAAAAAGAAGTTATGTCTTACCATAATGTCCCATCTGTGTTGTTGATCTTCTTCCATTCATCACTGATGGGTTCGGTTCTGAGCCCCTTGGAACCGTGTCGGCCTAATACCAAGCTTGTGTACACCAAAAACTCTCAAGCTAAGATGCTACCCACAATGCCCTTCCCCATGTTACCTGAGATCAAGTTTGCATAAGACATTTAGAAATAAAGCAGAGGCCATTTCTGCGCAAAAACCCTGACACACCACAAGGACCCATGAGAGCCACCAGGAGCCTTTGGTGGGGGGTGGAGGGTTGGATGTGATGAATAGAAGAAGATCAACAACACAGATGGAACATTATGGTAAGACATAACTTCCTTATCTGATGTTGTTAATCTTCTTTCCATTCATCACAGATGGGACAGAATCCCAAGCTACCTGAGAAACCTGGGTGGCCCTTATGGAAGAACATTCCTGGGCACCATTGAGCTGAAGACCACTCTTCCCTTGGAGACCATGTCCAAAACTTGTAATGTTTGATGAAGTGTATGGTTTAGCCCAAATGGCTGCTGCACAAATGTTGTCCATAGATGCTCTGTAGTGAAAAGCTACAGAGATTGCTATAGCTCTACTTGAATGTGCTTTGATATTGTGAGGTTTAGGGTCGTTTGGACATGAATGTGAAAAAGAAATACAATCTCTGAGCCACTTTGATAAAGTGACTTTTGAGACAGCATATCCCATTCTTGGAATAGAGAAGGAAATGAAAAGTTGGTCTGTCTTGCACATAGATTTAGTCCTGTCTAGATAAAAATGTAGTTGCCTATGCACGTCCAAGGAGTGTAGGCAGTATTCTCCTTTATTGGAATAGTTTGGGAAGAACACTGGGAGCTCGATGGATTGGTTTGCAGAAAAATCAGAAACCACTTTGGGGAAAAAAGATAGATTAATATGTAGCGATACGGTCTCTTGATGCATAAGGCCTGCAAATTCTGAGATCCATTTAGCTGAAGTGACAGCTACCAAAAAGATAGATTTCCATGAGAGAAATCTGAGATCACATTTTGCAGCAGGCTCAAAAGGGGGTTGAGACAGAGACTGCAGTACTAAGGAGAGATTCCACGTCTAAGGGTCGCCTAATTGGAGGTCTGCTGTGAAACATTCCTTTGAGAAAGGTTTTGCATAGATGAATGGACATAAGTGGTGTACCCTCTAATCCATTATGGAAATTGGAAATAGTGGCTAAATGGACTCTTATGGTAGAGGCTGATGATCCATTTTCAAAGAACTCAGGTAAGTATTGAAGGATAATAGAGACCGGAGCTGAGAAGGGATCTAGCATCTGTTCTTTAGACCAAAGAGAAAACCTTTTCCATTTATCTCTGTAAAGTTTTCTGGTGGATGGCTTATGGCAGGCCAGAATGATATAGCGAACAGGTGAGGAAAGGGCTTCCTGCCTGGTGACTAACAGAAGTGGAGAAACCAAGCTGTCAGCTTGAGAGTGGACAGATTTGGGAGAGTTAACCATTGGGGATGAGAAATTAAGTCTGGATGAGTGTCCAGGATCCGTGGAGGCTGTAACAGAGGAGGCCGGAGGAAGGGGACCACACTTTATGAGGCCAGGATGGGGCAATGAGGATCACCTTGCATCTCAACCGAGTTGATTTCTTTAAGAATTGAGGTATCAAGGGAATTGGAGGATAAGTGTAGAGGAGACCTGTGTGTGAATCGTGAGTCAGAGCATCTCTCGGGACTCCCGTCTGGGGGAAAGAGGGCAAAGTAGCTGCTGCATTTGTTGTTCGAAGGGTAGGTGAACAGGTCACAGCGAGGCTGGCCCCCATCAACTGAAAATTTCTGCCATCACTTTGGGATTGAGAGACCACTCATGTGGAAGGAGAATGCATCTGCTCAGTCTGTCCGCAATCACGTTGGAACTCCCTGGGATTTGCGTTGCTATAAGAAAGGGGTCAGAAGCTATCACCTAGTGCCAAATTCTCATGGCCTCTCGATACAAGGGGTAGGATTTGGTTCCTCCTTGTTTGTTGATGTACCACACTACTGGCATATTGTCTGAATTGCAATAGTTCAAGGGTGAAGAATTGAATGTAATGCCTTCAGCACTAACAGTACTGCTTTTAACTCCAAAACACTGATATGCAGGTTGGCATCTAAGCTCGACCACGTGCCTTGGACTGCCTTTGACTGAAAATGGCCCCCCACTCTATCAGGGAAGCATCCATGGTCACAGTGGCATTGGGTTGAGGGGTCTGAAAGGGGTGACACCAAAGTTCTGCATCTGGCCTCATCCACCAGAGGAGATCTTGCTTACAAGAGTTGGTTATGAGCAGCTGCGAGCTTAGGGGGCAAAGATTTGCCACCCACTGGGACAATAGGATCCATTGTAACAGTCTCATGTGTAACCTTGCCAGTGGAACTATCAGAATGGCTGAAGCCATGGACCCCAGAGCCTGGAGAACTTCCCTTGCTGACACCTTTCTTTGATGGAGTATCACACGTACTTGCAATTTTAACCTATGAAGCCTGTGAGCCGGTAGAGATACCAGGCAGGTTTGAGTATTGAAAACTGCCATATAAATTCCAGCTGTTTGGTAGGTTCTAAGTTGGATTTCTCCCAGTGTACAGTGATGTCTAGATACTCTGCTAGTGAAAGTGTGTATCAGAGGGCCATAGTCAGAAGATGCTTGGTGAGGGCAGAGAGGAGCCAATTGTCTAAATATGGAAACACCTAGAATCCTTGAAGTCTCAGATGAGCTGTCACCACTGCTAGACATATCATGAACACTCTAAGAGACATTGAGAGACCGAATAGCAGGCCTTAAATTATGCTTAAATGATTGGCGCCTAGCCAGAAGCGAAGGAGACTCCTGGAAAGTTTGTCCATTTTTATGTGGTAATACACATCCTGGAGGTCTATTGAGCACATCCAAACATCCTCCCTTAAAAATGGGAGAATGGATTGAATAGTGACCATGTGGAACTTGGTTTGTACAACTGATTTGTTTAAATGGCTGAGATCCAGAATGGGTTTCCAGTCCCTGGTCCTTTGTGGCACTAAAAGGAATTTTGAGTAAAACCCGGATCCGCATTTGTCTGGAGGGACTGGTTGGATGACTCTTTTTTGACACAGCTTTCTCATCTCTGAAGCCGCTTCTTCCCTTTGATTGGGTGGAACATCGAGAAGGTTTTTTGTAGGTTTTGGATGGGAGGCTAGAGGGATGTAGTAGCCTCTGGAGATTATTCTCTGCACCCATCAATTGTTTGAAATAGAGCGCCAGGCAGTTTAGTGCAGAGAAAAATGAGCCCCTGCTTCCAGGAAAAGCAATTGGGCAACGCTTCAGGAGTGTTGATAAGACTACCCAGAGAAGGAGTCCCTGGAGTCTTGGTTTTGGGGACCCATTCTGCCCGTAAAGGGGTGTCTTCCACCACTGAAACCCCCTCTGCCTCTGGGGGGGATCCTTGACATGTGCATTACAGAAAGGACCCTGAGATTTCTTGTGCCAGATTTTCCCACTCCTCCGGTTCCTGGAAAAAGAATGTTGAGGCTTGGAAAAATGTAGGCCAACAACAGACAGAGTCATTCCATCTTGCTCGCACCTGGCTAGTGTGTCCTTCACTTTAGAACCAAACAAGGAAGATGGTTCAATAGGGGCATTCAAAAAAGAGGACTTGAAGGAGTCCGTGAGGTCACAGATGTGCATCAGATATGACACCTCATAACTATGCCTGCACCTGCAGCTCTGGCCACCCCTTCAGTTGTGTGGGAGGGCAGTCTCATGGCCGAATTGGAAATAGGGTGGCAAGTTGAGAGGCAACATTGCCCCATGCCTCGTCAGACACTTGACCCATGAGGGATCCAGAAAGTTCGATAATCAGATCTCTTTGGAGACTTATGAAGTGTGCCAAGTAGTTCAGGGACCTGACAGCAAAGGTCGCTGAAGCAAAGACTCACTTCCCCAACCTGTCCACAGCCCAAGACTCCCTGTTGGGTGGGTGAACAGTAGGACTTTCTTCCACTAGATCCTTTTTAGTGGTCGCCGCCACCACCATAGCGTCAACTGGCAAACCTCTGGACCAGTGTGGATGCTCTTCCAGAGGGGAAAGAATCGTATCAGGTCTCTGGGGAATGGCCTCAATAGAGTCAGGGTTCTGCCAAGCACTCTGCAAGATGAGCTGGACTAACTTGGCAGGTGGGCTCACCCAAGAGATAGAAGGCCCGGAGCATAAAGCTTGCAGAAACATGGATTCCTCCGAGGAAGGGTTGGAGGGCTTCCAGCCACCCCTCTGTTTTGATATATCCAGGATGTCTGCAAAGGAGACATCATCCGGGGGTGACTGTGGGGACCCCTCTCCATCATTATAGTCCGTGTCTTGTCAAACACACTTCAGGAGAGTCTTATGTGCTTCCTCTTGCACACCTTCTTCCGAGGAGGTTCTTCAGTGGGAATATCTGAGGAAGACTCGGAAGGATAGGTATATCTAACTGGGGTTTCCTGAGGCTTCTCCTCCTGGAGTCCTGGGGAGGTGGCTGATAGTAGATGTAGCTTAGAGGGATCAGGCTGAAGTTCTGATGTCTGAGGAGTGCTTCCGGAAGCAAGCACCCTCTCCATCACCTAAAAATCGGGACAACCCAAAGAGGAGTGGGAGCCTGGAACCAAGAAGAACAACATCAGAACTGGGGTCATACCCCACTCCGTCGGACCCACTCCCAGGGATAGAGCCTCAAGCAGGATCGGGGCAGGTGTTATCCCCGGATCCGAGGGCTGAACGGATAAAACACTCAGAACCATGTCCTGGACTGAGGACTCCATCTCCCAATACTGAGCCTGAGGAAGGGACGGTTCCTTCAGAACTGAAAACCAAAGGGCTGGCCTCGAAACCTCAATGACAGTCACTGTCAGCACCGAGGAATGGGGTTCCACAAAAGATGGAGCAATGGGCTTTGGAACTAACAGGTCCAATGGAGGCATATACGTCAGAGTCCTGGGACAGACAGACCCAAGTACCAGAGGGGGATGAGTCTTTGGAGCATTTAGTATCTCTCTGGCCATCAACAGCTGACCCAACAGGCACTCCACATCAAGTTCGGATAGACTCCTGATGGACCTCGTGGACATTCCTGAAGGGAGTCGTGTCAATCCAAAAAGGGGCTGTACATTTGACTCAGGAACGGATCCAAGGAGGGGGAGTATCGGGTCCATGGGCACTGTAGTCTCTAATTTGGAGACAGGTAGCAAAGGAATCAGTGGAGTGGTAGAGCTCAGTGCTGAAGAGGCACATGGAGTCAATGTCATTGGTTCCAAAAAATGATAAGAGGTCGGAACCGTTTTTGATTTAGTCAAAGGCAAAGTCAGTGCCATAGCTGTAATGGAAGGCAAGGTCAGGGCCATAACTGTAGGAGTCGGTGCCGATGGTGGCGCTGGCATCTAGGATCCAGTAATATCCATGGCTTGAGACATAGTTTCAGTCGGAGCAGAGCTTGGAACAGCAATAGTTGGAGCTGAATTAGCAACTCTATGCTCCGAGGAATGTTTGTGGGCCTTATGCTTAGGTGTCTTACTCTTATCACCAGCCGGTGAAGAGGGATCAGAATGGGGACGTTTCTTGTCCTTCATAGGAGAGGTTGAGACCTCTGACACAGAAATAGCATCTGATAAAGGAGAAGCAAGAAGGCCTATCAAAATTAATTTAGTCTTTCTTTAATTCAGCGAACGCTGACTGAAACTTAGGTAAATTTGTCAATGGGGTTTAACAGAGAGATGAGAAACCCCCAGACAATAAATGCAGTCGTCATGAGAGTCACTGTCTGGGAGTTTACCACTGCAAGAGGTGCAATGCTTAAACCCCGAGTCCCTTTTTTACCAGACATTTTCCCAAACACACCTATAACAAGTTATCTAGAATAACAAACACCTAGAAAGGAAAGAAAGATAGAAAAGGAGAGAAGATACCAACGATGATATCAAGAGATACCACAGGGGTAAGGAGAGGGTGCACCAACGATGGTAAATGAATGACCTAATGGGCAGAGCTATAACTGTAAATGAGTGATGTTGGAAGGAAATAGAGTTAGAGAGTGACGAAATAAGAAAAACACATCCAAATATCAAGAGAAATACCACTTGGCTTGAGAGCTCGGTGAAATGCTGCTATATGGCTATGCGGCAAACGTGATCTGGGGTAACAGAGAAGGGCATTGTGGGTAGCAGCTTAGCTCGAGAGTTTTTGGTGTCCGCAAGCTTGGTATTAGGCCAACACGGTTCCGTGGGGATCGGAACCGAACCCATCAGTTATGAATGGAAAGAAGATTAACAACATCAGATCAGATATTTCACTTTGCAAGAATAACAATTCCAATAACTTTCAAAAAAATATTTAATCTGAAAACCTGTGAACCTATATTCACATCACATCAGTAGCCCTGCTAGACAGGGGTCCAGGGAACCAATAGCCAGGGAATCTTTATGGCTAGGCTTGTATATGCCCTAGGGCCAATAGCCTAGTACTTACCTATGAACCTAGAATTTTTATAAGTTGAATTTATTTTTACTTGGGGAAAAAAACTAAAATGCTACAAATCTTATGTTAATTGCAATATAAACTTTAATCCATTATGTTGTAATTTTTATAGAATGTCTAAACCAAATATACAATTATCAGCTGGAGAAACAAAATAAATATTAGATTTTAATTTATACTTTTCTAAATGATAATCTTGAATATATTTATACATTCCTATAAGTGTTTTTAAATTTCACAATGATTTTTGAAAACTCTATAATAGGTTACTAAAGTTGAATAACAGTAAAAAGTAAGTCTGACTGGCAAAGAAAATTATCTGTTAACTATTTAGTAACATCTGAAAATAATAATATGTATTACTGCATGTATCCAGAATTAAAATAAATTAAGATTAAACACACAGGGGTATATGCATATTAAAAATAAACTGATATAATCTAACACTGAAAATTGAATATGCTCACCAGAAATACTTCTACTTATAATGTTAGTACTTATTATTTGTGCAAGAGGCTTCCACTAATATGTAGTAATATAATTTTACTAAGTATTCACCAGCATTTTAGAAGAATTGCTATTTTTCTGAATGTAAAGAGCATACAATTGAGGTAATAATACTATCTTAATGGCCATAAATTTAGCATCAAACAGTTACCTTCATGGCTGCAATGATGCAAATGTTGAATTCCAGTGGTCTTATTAAAAGATGTGTACATCTTTTGGGTATAACAGCCTAATTACCTGTAATTTTCTTAAATATTGGATAGATTCCTCTTACCCAAGTGCAAAAACTGATTTTCCATGAATTCTAAAGTCAAGAATTAACACATAAAATTAGAATTTTATAAATATTAATTTTTCAGTTAGGTAATTTATAAACTTTATGACACAGATATTAAAATATTAAAAAATAGAAAATAAAGGATTTGGAATAGTTGAAAGAATATCATTAGCACATAAAGATAAAGTAGATAATTAAATTCAACAACATAAAAGTATAAGATGAAAGTTCTCTAAGTTTCCAAGTGACAGAGTCTATGCCACCACTAAAAATTAAGGGACATAAATCGCAACCTTGAGAAGTCCCACAAATAGAATATGTGCAAAAGAAATATTTGCCAATATAATAATAATCTATGAGCCTTTATGTAAATTTGTAATTCCATTTAATAACTGTAAGATGTCCTTTTTTACACAACTTTACGTATACATCCCCAGTTCATTTTATCAAAAGCTTCTTTGATATCCATTGCTATGAGTTTCACTGGGCATCTGCAGTGGTGACAAGTATCTATAACATGTAAAACCTTTCTGACAGAGTATTTATGTTGCTTATTAGAAATAAGCCGACATTAGTCCTGAAACATAATGTTCTGTGTCAAGGATTTAATTCTACAAACCATATAGATACGTGTAACTTATAACCAGTGGTTTGGGGATACTAATATACCTGAAATTATTATTTCTAAAATATGAATTAAAATATTCAATAATAATGATAATCTTGGTTCAGCTGACAGACGTGTATTTAACTATCCCAGAAAGCCATTCACACCACAGTTTTTATTATTTTTTACATTTCTAAATATCCTCATTACAACAAGGAAAACAAGGCAGTTAATAAATCTTGCAAAGCATTTAAATAAGTAGTGTGTGCTTTATCAATAAAACCATCTAAGACTTTTAACTGAATATCATTAAGGATATTATGAATTTTCATAAGTTGATCAACAAAAATGTTTTTATTAGAATAAACATTGTTACTCATTTTGTGGGAAAAAGACAGAGAAATACATTGTAGCAATATCAAGTTCCAAGTTTCTTTAATAAAACAATCCATGATATATTACACACAAATAGTTTAGTAGCCATTCTAATTTCAGTATAATCAGAATAATCTAAAGGCAGTAAACATGTAATTGTATAAAGTATAAGCTCTATATAAATCTTGTATTCAGAATACGTTTGTTATGCATGCTTAGTTTTGAAGTTGTTTTCTGCAAATAAACCTGTAGAGAACACTATAAATTATCATGGAATGTTTTATTAAGGAAATATTTGAGTTCTCTGTGCTTCACTGCATCTACTTTAGCTTTATCACACATTGTATAACAAAAAGGTCAGTTTTTATTTTTTCTTACTTTTGACTTTCATGTGTTTATGTAATCTTGGAGGTAGCATATTTAGAAATCAAGAGTGTGAAGGCAGCACTGCTAAATTGGAGGGTGAGGGGAAATGTAGGAACAATACAAAGGCAAACAATCACATGGATCATAAGAGTCCTAGCCATATGCAACTTTAAGGAGTCACAGTTAAAATGTATTGCAATTTTTTATGAGTATCCAAAAGTGTCTACCTCTCAAATCAAGCAGGGCTGAACATGATAGTACTAGTGTAAATCTATGTTTACCATTCAATCATCAAGACTAGCCTTAAAGGCAAACAAAGTTGTATTTTGCATGACCTGAAGCTCTATCTTTTTCTATAGGACAGTAATACATTTAATAAGGAATTTACCTCTTCATTGAGTCCTGCTTATTTGTTGGTGTAATGTTAGGTCAAGAATATGGGTGTTTGTAGCCCTGGTTTTGTAAAGATATACAAGATCAAAAAGGATTGTTTTTTCATGGCTCAGAAAGCAAGACACAGATCACCTTGGAGCAATTCAAAAGCTATTATATATAAGAAGAGTTTTACTTATCTGTCAGGATAACAGAAGAACATGCGTCCTTTATTTGTGTGTGTATATATGTATGGGGGTTAAACATCATTGGGCCCTTTCCAGCTGTGATATTCCTCAATTTGTACATACCAAAGGGATCACTGTATTCAATGGTGGGTCTGATAGGGTAAAAGTACAGTGGCAAGATAACTTATTTTGAGATTGAAGATATTCTCTTGGAAATTAACTGGGCCAGATTTAAGGACTTTCTGACTATGCTGGAAACATAATGATCAAGGGAAAGACAGTTGCCCACACAAGTACCAAAAGTCTATTATGACCATATGTGAAGAGGACTATCACTTATAACATATCAGGTGGGAAAAACTTTTTTACTGAATGCTACTTTTCTGGACTTTTTGCATTTTGCTTGTGTCTACCTTTGGTACACCAGGTAAATGCATATTCCTGAACATTTTGGAGCAGTTTAGTGTTGGTATATGAACAGATAACAGTGCCAGCTTATAGTCATAAGCACAATTGTTCAACTACACTTCAGGGATACTAGCTCAGATGTCTATAAAACAAACACCAAACAGAAGAGGACCAAGCACTGATCCTTGTAATTATAATTTTACATTTAGACACAACATCTTTTACTACTTGGAATATTTTGGATTTCCAATTTGCAATCCATCAGACAACACAAGGATTTAGATTGTTTGTCTAACTTTTGACTAATACCAGTATAGGGACAGTGTCAAAAGCTTTTACCAGGAGACAATAAGCTCTGTAATTACACATATATGAAAGTTCTGAAGTTGTAGGAGGACCTCAGTTTCTGACATCTTTCTACTCAGATTCCTAGAATTAAGTAGTGCCACTGTGATGTCCAAATATGGGTTTGAATTAGCTATGTAGGAATGTCCAGTTTAGACACTGTGCCTAAAAAAGACACTATAGGGACAGAAAAAAAATTTAGCGAATATGCAGAAGCCCAGGTATGAGAGGTCTAAGCCATCCCTGGTGAAACAGAACACATTATTCACCATCTCATCCTAGGCTGACACACACTGTATCCCCTTAGAATGACAGCAACTAATTAGCCAATTGTTAAAACTGGTACATTGTCTTGGTATCTAGGTATCATTCCTGGTGAAGGGAAGATAGGATTCAAAACCAGTGTCTTTCCTGCCTCTATCACAAGCATTATAAGTTCCATCATGTTTCTCTTGGTGGACAGCCTCAGGTCATTCGTTCCCACAAGCAGTCACCACTAAGCACAGTCATACTTGTCTGGTTTAAGAGACCTTAGGGCCCATGTGGCATCATGTATTCTGGCACCATACTAGCAGCTTACTAAGTTCTTCTCTGGTCTGATACGTGCCAAGTCTGCATGCCTAGCTATACAGTCACCTATGAATCAGAAATTTCCCAGTGGCAGCAAACTTAGTTGGACTTCTGGGCTAAGGACTGCTTTTCTAGTCAATCTTGGGTAATCTGTGTGGAGTTGCATTATGAGGGAGTGGAGAAGGAAAAAAGGTTGCCTGGAGAGCTGAAGGCTGAGATCTTTTAGAGGAAGGCTTTCACAATTGTTTTTATTTACAGCCTCAGCTTAAGTTATTAGGCTTAGTGGTATGTTATATCTTCTCCCAGTTTCATTTATCTGTGTCTTTTTGGGTTTCTAATACCATGATGGTAATGGAATCCATTCCCAAGTCAAAGTATGATTAAAGTTCATGAAATTAGTATTGTTTCAATCTTTGATAGCTAAAAGTGCTTTTTGCAGCACCTGCAATGTACCCAGGACTGACACCTTCTGCAATTCATATGGAGTGACATGTATTAGTAGCATATCTAAATAAGAGTGTAAATTATTTTTTTTTATGAGACCCATTGCTCCTGCTACTATTGGAACTGTCTGGCTATCCTCCTTCTACACTGCTCTCATTTCTGCTTGCAAATCCTGGTATTTTATGACTTTGTCTCTCTCTCTGTATGTAAGACACTATAATCGCTGAGTGTTGAAATTGTAATGTTCAAGGCTACTTTTTTTCTTCTTTTCATGGACTACAACCTGATTTTCTTACATGTATTTTTTGAGCTATTGGTAATGGGTAATCCCAGGTTATATAAACTTCATCATTCTCTACAATGCTTTGTGGCTCATGATTCCAGTGCTTTACGGCTACTTCAATATTATAATATTATATTTGCACAATCCCCAATGCAACTGTCTTGCCACATTATTATACCTTTTAGTATACATGCCATCTGCCATTAGTGTATCACACCCAGCAACAAGATGTGCAGCTGTTTCTAGTTCACTTTTACAGAGCCTGCATTTGCCTGTTTCTCCCACATGGTGAATGGATTTGTAAACCAACTTGTACATAGGCCACTATCCTGGGCCGCCAATATTAACCTTTCATATTTTGGTTTAGATTCACCTCTGTTTAACCATTCTTGCATTAGTAGGGCTATTCCAGGAGTTTTCTTTACTTCCAACTATATTTATACCATTTCCACATTTCATGCTTTTCATCTGAAACTAATATTCTCTCCTTTGTTTTTTTGGCACATTCAGTTGCTGTGTGATTTTTGATTTTTGTCTTTTTCTGGTTTGGTTTCCAGTCCCCTTTGAAATTGATATGCTTCTGCTAAACTAAGCAGTGAACTAATCTTAGACTTTTTCATTTCTTGTTTCAAAACATCACTATGTTTTGATCTGATGAGGTCAACAGATATGTATACAGTCCTACGATTGAAGATCTATACATGTTGTTAATTTTGAGGAGACCTGTTCCTCCTTCAGAACTAGGAATATATAATCTTGGTATACACTGATTTTATATATCATTTGATAAGCATGAAACAGTTTTTCTTGTTTTCCTGTGAAACTGATCCAACATATTTTGGGGCCTGACAATCACCCCAAAACTGAAAGTTAGAACAGGAAGGACAAATACGTTTATAGCTTGGACTTTTGTTCCTAGATGCCAGGGCTGTTTTCTGTATTAATTTTTGTCTTCTAAAATATTCCTTACTGAATTTTGTTCACAATTAATGTTTTATTGTCAATATTTTGATTTATGTACTCCCGCCTGCTCAAGTTGCTTTATATAACATTCCTGTCCCAGACTGTTTTCTTTGTGCTGTAGGTTTCCTGCTTTGTTACTTTTGCACATTTATCAAGACCAAATGACATGCTTATATCATCTGAGAAAGTTTTGACCATTTCCAGTTGTGCTTTCAGTTCCTCCTCTGATGATCTACATAGTTTTAAATCATCCAAAAAAGAAGATGAGAAGTATTCACACTTTGTTTTTTTTTTTTCTGGGAGCCAAATTATAGGCATGAAGACAGCTTAATGGGTCAAGGGCAAGACAAAAGAGCAACTGTGGTAAAAGGCACCCTAGAATATCCCTCCTTGAATTTTTATTCCTGGGATAATAATTTGTCCTCTATCATGGTTTAGCTCCAAAGTGGTCTGCCACTCTTTCTTGGTCACTGTAATGCAATTGATCAATGTAGGATACATCTTCTAGATCTGTAAGCACTCCTTTATACATGAATGTGGGATGCCAACTACTTTTTTATAATCTATTCATATCATACTTGGATTCTTCCCCTTTTTACAATTCTCCATTATGACTTTATTTAAGAACAAATGATCCTTTGTTGCATGTGATTTTCATTGCCCTTTTGTTCTATTGCCATGATTGAGTTTCTTCTAAAAAATTACTCTAAACTGTGTCGGCATTAATTCCAGTGTATAGTTAAAACAGCATTGGAAGGCAAATTATTGGTCTACAGTTTTTAGGACAGCTTTCAGGTTCACTCTTAAGGAAGAGTGTCATCTTCTTCTGTTGTTAACCAGGTTGGTCTCTGTTCAGGATGCACAAATAAGTAGTTCAGGGCTCAATTTTCATGTAAGGATGTTAATACTTTTAGCCAGATGTTAGGTACTGTATCTGGGCCTGGGGTTTTCCAAGTAGGAGTTTTTTCTTAATTGTGTTTCAATTTCTTTGGCCATTACTTCATCCCATTTCATACTCTGTACATTTGAACTTTTTATTGCTTCTTTTATTTCTATCCATTCAGTGTCTTTATTAGGTTCCACGGGGATTTTATTGATATTTCTCCAAAATATGCATTTTTCTTCTTTTTTGGTGGTGTTTCTATTCCTTTTGTTTTTCCCCAATTTTCTATAAATGTTTTAGGTCATCAGCAAATTGCTTATTTTTTTACTTTTCATTTATATTTATCTGTATATCTTCTATGTTTTTTCTGCTTGTTCTTATATCTTTAGTTTATTATTTTGCAATAATGCATGATAGATCCTGGTCTGTTCTAATATTGTGCATTGCTTTTATCACATCCATCTTTCTAAGTATTTTTGTTGATCTGTTCTCGGTTCCGTACCATCTAACAGTGTCAGCTGCTTTATAGTTTTTTTTACATTCAGTACTTCCATGATGGCATTTCATTTCTACCCTTCCTTCCCCTTATTGCCCTGCATTTTTGTGGTACGACTTTATCATTTATTAATTTTGCTGCTTAGTAATATATCCTATTTACTTATGTTATGTCACGTAAATTTCTGTTAATAGTCTTGATTACCGTGTTCATTTGTTTTAGCAGACTTCAAACATTTTGGGTCTTATTGACTTTCTGTAATCTATTTTATCATTTATCAATATGTTTATCCAGCTCTATTAAATCAAGCAACTCTTCTCTTATATCATTTCTTCTAAACTGAGGGCACATTCTATGTTCTCTGATTCCTGTGGGCATTCTATAGAAAGTCCCAGAACATCTTCCTGTGACATTTTCTTCAGCTGCATCTTGTGTCATGTGTTGCTCTTTCATATGGGAAATCACTGGCCTATCACTCCATAACACAGATGGCATCAGAGTTGCCACAGTTTCCTGTTCCTTCCCTTGCTGTGCAACTCCAACTGAACTTGTATACTAGTTTCCTATTGAAGACTCTAGAGTATCTTTATGTGGTAACTGATCAGATGCTTTCCTTTCCACCTGTTTCTCCTTAATTTGGGGACTCACTGTTCCAGCATGCTGTTTTGTTACCAGAGTTGGATTTTCTACACTAAATCCTTCAGTTTGCTGGTAAATCCATAACTTCAGTACCTATTTCTTTAACTTCTCTGTTACAAATTCTCTTTTCTACTTTCCCATTTTCTTTTCTTATTTTTTGTATCGTAAATTTTTCTATAGCCAGATGCCTTCGCTGTATTTCTCTTCAAATATCTTCAAAGGTGCTTTTTTGTATTGATTAGTTTTGCTTTCTCCTTTGCATAAATATTGCACCATATTAAATCTCTTTTTCTTTCTCATTTCCATATTTCTTCTTCAGATGTCTCCCGCTCCGCCTTTTCTTCTTATTTTGGGGACTCATTGTCCTATCATGCTGTAACATAAACTATGTTAGACTTTCCAAACTAAATCCTTCACTTCACAGTATTCCATAACTTCAGCTTCTATTTGTTTAACTTCTACTGCACTAACCTTCTGTTCTACAGTCCCCTTTGTGTCCTTATTTTTTGTTTTGTGAAATTTTCCATATCCAGGTGCCTTAGGTCTACTATATATGAGTGAAAGCCCATATGATTGAAGACCACATTACTTAGATGAAATGAATAAAATGGCATAATATCGAACATTTAAAATCCAGAATCCCACATAATCGAAATCTACTCCCCAGACGTCTCTGACCAAATCATGAAGCTATTTAACTATGCAAAACAAATGAAAACCTTCTGAAATGCGTTTACCAAAAAATAACTCACCCTAAATAGAAACTAAAATGTCCCACAAGTGAAATGTCTCATAATCCTTTATGACCTTAAAGAAACACTACACAAACATTGTATTACAAAATACCGGAAATAAGGAACTAATCGAAGTGAGCATAGCCTAAGTAACCTACAGGAGAAACTAACCTCTGCAACTATTTTTCTTCCATTGTTTTAGTGGGGGGGGGGGGTGGCAAGCCCTCCTGCACCCCCCATGCAGAGGGCTCTACCCCTGACACCCTCCTGAAATTAAATATACCAACTCCAAGTTCACGCTATCTTCCATATAAGTAGTGTATTTTCAATTATGTAGGATTCTGTTTGATGTCGTGCCGTTTCATTCATTTTGTCTAAGTAATGTGATCTTCTATCATATGGCTCATATGAAGTACACCCAGGTGCCTTTGACTGTGTTTCTCTTCAAATATCTTTGGAGATGCTTTTTTTGCAATAATTAATTTGGCTTTCTCCTTTGCATAAATATTACACCATATCAGATCTCTTCTCTCTTTCTTTCTTCCCCATGCCCATGTTTCTTTTTATGTGCTTTTGCAGATGTATGATGTTTCCTGAAAGTTGCTTAATGCAAGAGGATTGTCTACACATTTCTTAAAAGTTTACATGGCTCACAGGTTATACACTCAAATGGCAGAAGTGGTGAACTGCCCGTAAACATAAAGCTGTTGCTACACTGCCTTAGAACACCTAATGCAATCAGTCATAAAACAATGCTTAATGAATGTTTATGATTTATAAGAACACAATTTGTTACAGTGGTTTATTTGCATTTCAGATGTTATGGTTGTAATACCCCAAGTCTTAATGAGCAAATCTCAACATATTATTATATAACCTGACCACTCTGTGGCTGAATAAGGTCATGTATCATGTGTGTACTAGGCTAATGCCCCTGGGGCCTTTACAAGCCTAGCCCATAGGATTACCCTGGCATCATGCCACCCAACCTTAGTTCCCAGTGCCTCCATTGAGTAAAGCCACTGGAGTGATCCCTGAGGTGAATTTTCTATTTCCCATCCACTCATCAAGATTTCTCTTGAAGAGGGCCAGTAAGGTGCTCTGCTTGACATGTATGGGAAGTCTATTGCATAGCATGGGGCAATCTCTGGATTATGAACCTGTCCCTCCAGCATATTCTGTTGATTGTGGTAATGAGATTGAGGTCTCTGGAGCTTGTGGTGCAGAGGGATTGGGATTTCTTTAGATGTAGCATTTCTAACAGAGCTGGGTCAGACATGGCTTTGTAAGTCAAGCAGAGATCGCCTCTAAGTAGGCGATATGAGACAGAGAATAATTGGAGTTTTTTTTAGTCTGTCTATATAGGACAAATGCTTAAGGCCTAGGATCCTCTTTGTGAGGTACTTTTGTGGCCTCTCCACTTGTTGCAGGTGTTTAGTGAGGGACATGCCAAATGGGGCATTGTACTAAATGATTGGCCTAATGAGGGAAGAGTAGAGGGAGACAATGACCTCTTTCTTCCTATATACAAAACCCTTAGTAATGAGATGTGCCACATAGGACGACTTTCTGACCACAGAGGCAACGTGGTAGTAAAAAGAGAGGTTGCTGTCAACCTATGTTCCCAGATCTCTTATAACACCTTCTGTGTTCAGTGGACTACCATCGATGTGGTAATTCATGGTAACTGGGTTTTTCCCAAAGGGGATGATGACACATTTTTTGGCATTGAGCTTAAGGGCATGGTTCTGACATCAGTCGTTGGTCTCAGTGAGGCCTTTCTGTAGGATGTCAACATCAGCTGGGGAGTTAATAGCTCCCAACTTGCAATCATCTGCGAACTTTGTCAGCCAGAGTCCCTTCGTGTTGGCCTGGACTTCAGAGAAGTAGATACCAAACAGGAGAGGACCCAGGACTGAACCCTGTGGGATTCCACTCGTGACTGGTCATCAGTCTGACTACTTTCACACTGTGGGTTCTACCTGTGAGCCAGTTTGTAACCCACCCAGTGATATGGGGGTTGATACCTAGCTTAGTGAGTTTTTCTATGATTCCTGAGTGGGGAATGGTATAAAAGGCCTTGGCAAGATCAAGGTAGGCTGTATGAACCACCTTGCCTTCATCCACAGCTCTGGTGACTGACTCAAAGAAGTCGACCAGGTTGAACAGGCATGATTTACCCTTCACAAAGCCAAACTGTGTACCTCTTCCAGGTACTTTAAGAAGTTCAAGCAGTTGTGTGCTTTTGTAAGATGTGTTACATACTTGTCACTTATTTTATATTCCCTGTCTGTCTGATTATCATAAGTTTTTCTTCTCAATAGCTCCACAAGAATGGCTTACCTATCGCTTGCAAGAAAGCAATTTACTGAGTTACTTCATTGGTATCTTATAATGTTTCAAGATACTAACATTTCTTTCATCTCTGTTCCCTCTACAAACACCTACTTCAGGCAGATTCACTTCAGAGGTAAAACATTCTGTGAGCCCTTAAAAGATAGACATTAGGACAAGTCCAGTACCCCTTGATCGGACCCATTTCTCTTCAGCATCTTCCTTACACAGACTTGAAAGCTTCTTACTCATTTCATTAGCGTCTCCTGCCTTCTCTCTCCCTGTCAGCTTCCATACTCAAGGACTTCACCATCTCTAAGTTCTACCTATATTCATTTTGCAGGGTACTTTATAATGGCTGAATCCAGAAAAAGCTAACTTGACTGTGTTTCAGAGATATATTAATCTCCCTTGAACATTCTTGGTATTTTGTTGTCCTTGAAAAACAAGTGAAGAGGTGGGTGATAATACAGAGTATAAGTGAAATACTGTCATTACTGATATGGTTTGATGCTACCTTTCTTCATATGTTCATAGGTTGGTACTAGGCTATCGGCTCTTGGGCCTATACAAGTCTAGCCATAACAATTCCCTGGCTATTTCTTCCCACATTATTTACTTCCCTGGACCCCTGTCTAGCAGGGTGACTGACATGATCCCCGGGGTGAATTTCCTATCTCACATCCAATCGTCAAGGTTCCTTTTGAAGAGGGTCAAAGAGGCACTCTGCTTGACATGTATGGCAGTCTATTCCAAAGTCTGGGGAGTCTCTGGGTCAGGAACCTATCCCTCCAGCATGTTTTGTTCATTGTGATGACAAGGTTTAGATACCGCTGTACTCTGTAACATATTCTATTAGTTAATGTAAACCCAGCCAGTTAACAAGCATGGTGACCTTTCTTGTGAGTTCTGTGTTGAGCATAACCTCCTTCAGCCCTGTGATCTCTTTTTACCTGCCGTTTTTTTAAATTAACTCTTACAGTCCTGGACAGCAGGAAGTTATTTAATCTCCTTGCCACTTGAAGTCTTCTAAGCCAGGAAACCACCTACTTCCTGGGAGCTTTTCTCCAAAATCATGCATTGAAAATACACCACATATGATTTATAATAACTCATAAATGGTATGAATTACAGGAAATAAATAAATAAATGAACACAATGGCTCATCTTTTAGACAATAGACTAAATGCCAGTGTTAGCATCAAATTTTGTCTAGTGCTACTGATTTCATTTTACAAATTTATGGAACAAAAATTGCATTATTTTGCATGCCAAATTTGCTAGCATTGTGGCCAAAGAAAGAGTTATGACTCTGTAAGCATGTATTACAGACCCCAAGGGATCAAACAGAATTGTTCAGCTTTCCTAATAAGTATATGAAAGGAATGGGTAGCACACTACCATTGTGAGATATTGCACAACCTGTGCAGATTACATAGTATTTTCTTATTTCAAAAAATGTAGCTGTGCTCCAGTTGACAGTACATGATTCAAGTGAGCTTATGTAATGCTAACCTTAAAAGTTGAAAGGTCACAGAAGCAGAAACCTCACAATGTTCAAATACAGGTGCAAAACTACTCAAATGAGCCTTTTAATTTCCTTTGTTTTATTTTACTTATTTACACAAAAAATAAAATCAGGGACTTTCTGCAGAGTTCGGGACATGAGAGAAATGGTACAATGAGTTAAGTGTTATTACTATCTTAACGCTGGCAGTGATCAACCAGATATTTTTGGCAATATTTCTGGCACTGTGTGGAAAGTTGTGGTGAATGGAATGGATTTTTACAATATTGCTGGCAGCAATCACCGAGCTATTTTGGCAATATTTCTGGCAGTGTGGAAAGTTGAGGTGAGAGAAATGGAGTGGTGAATGGAATGGGTTTTCTACAATATGGCTGGCAGCAATCACCCAGATATTTTGGCAGTATTTCTGGCTTTGTGATTTATGTGAACGCTTGAGATGAGGATGACGACATGGTGAGGTAATTGCTATCATTACATTTATAACCATGCTGGAAGTGATCAACCAGATATTTTTGGCAATATTTCTGCCTTTGTGATTTGTGTGGACAGTTGAACTAAGAGAAACTGCGCAGTGAAATAAATGTTCACTATTATTTTTACATTATTGCTAGCAGTGATCAGCCAGGTATTTTTGTCAATATCGCTGGCTTTCTAATTCATGTGGTCACTTGAGAGGAATGGTGTGGTGAAATAAGTGCTGTTATTGTTTTTACAATGATGTGGGCAGTTTTTGACCATATAGTTTTGGTAATCTTTCTCTGGCTTTGTAATTTGTGTGGAGCAATATGGATTGGAATAACAATGTGTGGCAACTTATTTACGTAGACTGTGGAGGTGAATCGTATTACATAGCCATCAGACGTCATGGACGTAACAGCTTGGTGGGAGGTGCAGTTTGCTGGATGAAAGCAAGTGATTATGTTGTGCTTCATTCAGTTTAAACAGTCACTATTTATCTTTGCAAGACCAGTGTGCATTTGTGATAAGTAGATGCAGTACTTAACTGAAACAAATACCTGACATGCACAAAAAGAGTAAACAAAATTGCTGTGGTTGTCTTCTCTGAAGGAAAAGGACTAGTTGCCTGCTGTTATTTGCTTATTATTTTGGGCTTTGCCATTTGATCATGTGAAGGAACCTGTAATATTTTGAATGTGTAGCAACTCTTTGGAACACGTGAGATTCATTACATGGTTATGCTTTTCTTCTCACACTCTGACATATGAATTGTACATGGAATTGGCTACGACTGATCTGACATATGAATTGTACATGGAATTGGCTAGGACTGATCTGACATATGAATTGTACATGGAATTGGCTACAACTGATCTGACATATGAATTGTACATGGAATTGGCTATGACTGCTTGGTTGGGTTGACTGGCTGAAAGTTACTGGTCCTGTTGCCACTTACTCAGCTTAACAGTCATCTCTTATTTTTTGAGAGATAAATCCATCACAGAATACCCGGATCTGAACTTCTAGGGGGCTAATGGCCCCCACACTCCAAGGCTGTATAACTGCATTTTGACATGGGCTTAGTAAATGCCTCTGCCCTGAACCCAACCCAGCCTAAAACCAGCTCTGCTCACAGGTGCACACAGAAGGTCACTGTACTTGTGTTGGTGTGTGTGTGTGTGTGTGTGGGGGGGGTGAATGGTGTCATTATTTCTTTAACACTCTTCCCAAACCTCAAATGTGACTATATATTATATTGGGCTGGGGACAGTGTAGTCAATATTTCTTCAACTTTCATCACAAACTTCAAAGATATGCATGTAGGATTACTGTAGCTTGCAAAGGAGTACTGTACTGTCTAGAAGTAACGAGCTGTAAACATTGCTATAATTTTTTTTATTTATTTTCCTTACAACCAGACATTTGGTTCATATACTGGTGCCTATCCTTTGGGAGAGGCTAAATAAGCATTCTGTTTTGTTTATATATGTCTGACAGCAAATATTTTATGCTTTATTTTTTTTTTTCAGTTTTGTCCCAGCCTGGCCTCAGAAGGGTACACAGAATACAGTTGTCTTTTGGAGGTAGAAGTCTAGGAAGCATACTGTACATAAATGCAAGAGCAGTGAATTGAAAGTTCAGTGGGTATTTCTGCCTTAATTTTAATGGCAATTTAACACCAAAGGGGATACACAGAAAGTGACTACTTACTCCCAGATATAATATATTTATCCTCACAAGCATTTGTCTTCTCAGGTTGTTGTGAACTGGTCTTTGGTCAGCTTTGAGCTTTGGATGCAGCTTACTTCTTCCTTGAAATAAAAAAGTAAAATCAAATTCCTTTTTCATATTCATGATTTTTGTTCAGGCAATCACTGGATCAAAAGGTTGGGAAAAATACTTTAAAATGCATCTCAGTCCATCTATAACCCAATGGTTCTGAATACTTAGCAGCTGCCCCCAAGCTCCCCAGTTTAACTTAGTTATTACAGTGCAGTCTTTTCCGGGTTCCTATTAAATCAGTGAATGCTGTTTAATTGACCCTTTCTATTCGAAATGGAGAAATCCTAAAAGCATGGAACACCGATTTTTTTCCCAGGGAAAAAAAATCACACTGGGGCATTTTTGGGACTTTGCCATTTCCTCCACTGTGGTGCGATCACGAAGTTGGTATATTCAAGTAGGGGGGTGGGGGGAACACATCGGGGGGCGTGTGGGGGGGGTGAAGCCCCTACTTTATTTTGTGTGTGTGTTTTTTTTTTTTTTTTTTACGGAGCAGCGATTTTTTTCCCTCGGGAAAAAATCACTGTTCCATGTGTTCGGCCTTTTGGTATTTCGACACATTTGGTTCGATTATACAGCATTCGCTAAGTTAAGCATTCATGATATAATATAGACCCATCTTAACCAGTTAGAGTGTGATGAAAAGAAGTTGGAAAAATCAAAGCTGAAGAGTAAAACTTAATTTCTTTCCTTAATTATGCTTTTCATTCAGGCCACTGTTGGATGAAAAGGTTGTTTTAAAAAAAACATTAAAATGAAAGATGTCTCTATTAAAGTTGTCTACCTCCCAGACCTCCAGCTTAATACAATAATTTCCACTGCAGTTGTTTACAGTGTAGTTTTGGTCAGTTAGGATCTGGTGAAAGATGTAAGAAAAATACAAGCTTGAAGAGTAATACTAAATTTCTTTATTTGATAATGTTTTTGTTTGGTTAATTACTAGATGATAAAGTTGTTTAAAGAAACTGTAAAACTGCAGCTCAGAGTATCTTGAAATCCATGGCTAAGGCTGTAGACCCCTACTTAATACAATAATTTCCACTGCAGTTATTGCACTGTAGTCTGGGTCAGTTAGATATGCTGACATGATGTAGGAAAAAACAAAGTTGAAAATAAAGACTAAATTTCTTTCTTTGACCATAGTCTTTGTTTAGGTAATCATTGGATGAAAGGGTTGTTTAAAAACCTCTAAAATGCACCTCAGATTATCTAGAATCGCACTGGTTTATCGAGGCCATGTGATCCCCAGCTTAATATAGATGTTTCCTTCATAGTTATAAGACTATAATCTTGCTTAGATGTTTAATGAATGAAAAACTGCAGGAAAAAATAGAGAGTAAGATAAATTGTGAGAAATAGGAAGAAAAAAGTAATTTGGATAGTGTAAGTCAAGATGTGATGGGCAGTGGGAGAGAGTTCATAGAGCCTTTTGTCTAGCGTGCCAGTTTACTAAGGCCAGCACTGAAACACATACAATAGATAACCAAGCTGTATGTTTTATCTAGTTCCTGAAAACAAGCTGTAGTGTCACTGATCGTCAAACCACACAAAGATACTCACAGACAACCAGACCCTGGAATGTTTTATGTGGCGTAAGTGCTGACATCAGACATTGATCTACCCTCAGTAGTGCAGAGATGTCTGACACGAACTAACACATTCCTAGCAAATGTTTAGATACATTAATGTTGATAACTGACATGTATAATGGCAGAAAGGCAATGAATTAAATATGTGGGAAGAGTTCACAATATAAACTGTCTTATCCAATGATACATCATTTTCCTCAAATAATATTGAGCATAAAAGCAATACTTGCAGGGTCAAATGATAAAATATCAAACACCATTTTCAATGGGGAAGCAACACACTTACTGTATGTCACTGGGCCAGAAATTCCTAAAATAGTAAACTGACAACATAGACGTGAAAATTGCCTAATAAATCTGCATTTCCTCATTTATTCATTTTCCATTACCCACTTTCTGGGGAAACCAGAGCCTATTCCGGTAAACAATGAACAAAACCAGAGAACCAATCCTGAGAGGTTCCCAGTACATCACGGAACACACACACACAGAACACAGAACACACACACAGAACACACACACACAACAAAGAACACACACAAACACACACACACACACAAAACTAGAAGAATACATAGGGTCATTTCAGAGTGGATAACTCAATGCATATTTCAAGAATGTTTGAAGGAAGTGGAGAACCTGATGAAAGCCAAATAGGTAAAGTGATGCTCTGTAGACTCTATAGAGAGGGCATCAAAGCCAGGAATCTAACTGGACAACCAAACATTTAACGGCAAAAATGGCCACTGCTACAGAATTACTGTATGTACTCAATGCTGCATTCATTCGGTAAGCAATATGTTTTCCTTGTGAAAGTTTGACAATAGTTTCTCCTGGGAAAAAAATGACAGTAGTACGACTTGCCTGAAAGTGCACTGTTGTTCAGTGAGAAGGCAAAATATCTGGACTTTCTATCCTCATCTGAGGCTCCTAATTATTCTGTAACAATCAGGTTGACAGTTACTGATGATTCATAATCAGTGATTGTGTTCCCATGTCTAATCCTTCATGAGATAGGGATAACAGATTATTTTAGTACTTCCAATGTTGGAACCGATAATCAAAAATAAAATTTATTTGTTTAAGATCTGGTGCCTCCTTATATATGAGTACCTATGGAATAATTCTCCTGTGAGAATCTTTGATGTATGCTATTCATTTCTTACTTCCTTTTTTCTCTTAAATGATTTGCCAGCTGTTTCCTTTTCATTATTTATTCTCTTTAAAATTTCTTGAAGGTAAAATACCTGCTTTGCCTTTACTGAGGTCAAGATGCTTGTGAAGTAAACTGTGATAACGGTTATTATTCTGATTTTGCTGTTTACTTTGTGAAACATTCTCTTTTTTTTGCTTAGAATAACATCCAGAAAATAAGAAAACATTTATATTTCTATTTATGCTGAGGTCTCATTGAATTAGGAGGGACTTAAATCCTTTTAGCAACATATTTTACTCGGCAACTAATAAATTAATGGATTTCTAAGCAATTTTGACTAAAGTTATTTTTGACTGGCCTGCATTACACTGTCCTTCATTAATTATCTTTTTTTGGGAATTTATTTTTATATCTTTTTTTATGTAAAATAATGTGTAAAAATGTCATAAATTTAAATTATTCATTACTTATGCACAAAAGTGATTCTCATCTAAAACCAGGCCATGTGTTGACAGCTATTTCCATTTCAATATTAATTACAAGTCAATGCTAGATAAAGAGTCCAAGTAATACTATACTTTGTTTAATACATTATACTTCTTTTTAACCAGTCGTTAGTGTATTTAATTTTATCACAATGTTCAATAATACATTTATGTACTGCTTTATTTCCTAGAAAGCCTATAGTATTTTATGCACATCTTTCAGTCCCAGCATTAATTTTTGAGTGGGGTTCTCTGTCTTTCTCAATTAACAAAGTAAGCCATGTTTTGGTTGATTAAATGCATCTACCATTCATCTTTTCTTAAGGTAAATAATTAATTAATTAAACAAGATGAATCAATCAATCCATCTAAATCCCTTTCGGTCATATTTATGACCATCTCTTTCTGTGTAGGACTGTTATTTAAGTACTATTTTAACCCTTTCGCCTGAATTGTATAGAACTAAAATGAAAACACTAACTCATTCATGGTTACAGGGTCTTTTTAGAGAATTTTCATTTTACAGTCATAGCTCCTTATGCATCAAAATATTGTTCTGAGCTATTTTTCATAAACTAGGAATATAATTACTGATAGGTAGCATGTGAGAAGGCAGGGCATTAACAATGCTTATCTAGGGTGCACTGTTGTGGAGTAATTAATGCACATTTCACTTTTCAAGCATAAGACTATATTCATATTTTCATAACAGAGCTTTTCGTGGAGCACAATGTGAAAGCCATGTTTAGAGACAGAAAAACACTGCCATTGTCCATGTAGAACACACTATGCTACAGATATTGTACTAAATGATTGGCCTAATGCGGGAAGAGTAGAGGGAGACACTGACCTCTTTCTTCCTATATACAAAACCCTTAGTAGATGTTTATTACTTAATGAAATACATTATATTGATATGCCTATTAATAATGCCAGAACTGTTAGATTACTGTATGGTTCCAGTTGAAACCTTAGATCACACCAAAGAAAACTGTCTCTAATATTTCTACTATATGTTGGACATTTTTAAAGATACTGAGTGTTATTTATACAGTTAATTATGCAAATGGTCATAGCAACCAACTAAAAAGGAATTGCTTATTGTACAGTGCAATCTGAGAACTGTTTGAGCAAAATAGTGTTGATATTGTAAGTCTAAGATGTACTGTTTCCAAGATATGAAAAGTCGTGTGTGAAAATTTAAGAGAAAAATATACATCTGGATTTATGTGCATTATAATGTATTACAATAGTGATACAAGACCGACTTTGAGTGGAGTATTATTACTACAAGGAGTACTTTTGGATGGACAACAATGCTGTTGGCATCTTTCTAACAGTAGTTACTGTTCACAATATGATCATTTTTACTTGGCTTATGCTTTTTAACTTTATTTTTAAGAAACATGGCTTAATATATGTAGGCTGCGAGAAGGACAGCAATCTACAGCAGTTCAAAGTAAATTATTTAAATCAATTATTTCAGATGCCCACACACTGTTAATATTTAAAGTTTAAAACTTCATTATCATTTGGGGGTGTCTGCATACAATGTTCATCAGTCTTTGAATTCTACATCTGTTGCTGCATATGAATCACTCTGCAGCTGACAGAAAACTCTTGAGATCAATCTGTCTTGCAGTCTTCACTGTCATCATACAGGAATTTATTCCAGATAACTTTCAGACATGCTGACATAATGACTATCTGACTTAACAATGCTATAAATGCCACATGAGATCACAAGAGAACACAGCAAATGTGCACGTAAATATTTTAAATTATTAACAATCACAAATTAATCTGAGCAGCAGAATGTAAAATACTTTTCTCTTTATATAACAATCAAACACAGAATAATGCCAACAGCTCTGCTTATATATGGTAGAAATGACACTTGTAGCAAAAATTCTCCATGACTAGAGCCTGTCATATTCTAGTGTGAGACTCGGACATGTTACGTGCAAGGAGACCGTGCTACAGAGAGTACATGACATATATGACATATACCACAGCCCACTCATTTGATATTATTCAACTGACATACTGATGAACTTAGCATTTATTAAACTGCTGCTTTATTGACTGAACAATAAGAACAATAAGAATATAATTAACAAACAAAAAAGAAAAAACAATAAAACTGATCTTATTCTGACACTACCATTACAAGTGCCATTTTATCTATAGACGTTATGGCATGGCATGATAAAAGGGCTTTCTTTCTAATATTAAAAAAATACATTATACATTTTTCTCATTTTCATGCATGCTTAATGATAATTGCTGCCATATATTTTAGTTAGCCTGAAGATTGAAAAATAGACATTTTCTTGTCTGTAACCAACGACATTTTGAACAGCTGACTGCAGTGTCAGTAGATAAGTGGGTGTAGGTAGGTGGGTGGGTGTAGGTACTTGGGTGCATCATGTAGTAACTGAAGGGACTTTAATAGAATCATAGGAGGTTACTAGGCTAATGGCCCTGGGGCCGTTACAAGTCTAGCCAAGAGTTTATCCCCAAAAGGAACCCTCAGTCAGCACCTGTTGCCCCTGTCAATGAGGGACAAAGGTGGAACCCCTGGGACAAATTTGTGGTTCCTATCCACTTATCAAGGTTGTGCTTGAAGAGGGCCAGCAAGGTACTCTGTTTGACATGTATTGGAAGTCTAGTCTAGAGGTGGTGAAGCCTCTGGGAGACAAACCTGTCTCTCCAGCAGGTTTTGTTGATGTTACATATCAGATTGTAATGTGTGAGGAGGAATATAATCTACAAACAATGGGAAGAGGTTGATGGGAGTATGGGATACCAGAAAACAAAAAATGTGCATGCAGTGTAAGTGAAGAAATAGAATTTAAGAAGGTGGAAAATATCATTTTTGGGATTGAAATAAAACCTGAATGATACTTTGGATTTTACAGGCCTTTCCTTCTCCCTTTGGGCATCATCCCACTCTGTCACAACAGATAATTCAGACTTTGCTTGGGAAGCAATTTTCTAAAGTGATAAAAGTGCAAGCTCTTTGGAGTTCGAAGGACAGACTTATGGACATAAATGTCAAAGAAATGCACAGTACAGTTGTGTAAGTAAACTCACCATCACAACAGATGTTAGAATGATCACTGCTGCAGTAACTTAAGCTATATGGGGTATATTCTAAATAGTCTGTAATAGCCAGCCAGCTTCCAAAGCTTCACGGCACCTTCCATGTGCCCAAACTGTTAGCTCAAAAGCCCTTCAGCTTTCATGTCAACTGAAATTAGGAAGCAAAGCCCAGAGAGGACACTTTTTTTTAGCTTTAACAGTAACATTTTACAGAAAAAGTACATTTTTTTGTTAGAAAAGGTAAAATGAAAGATTTTTCTCTGAAGGGAAGTTAATTTGCCCAGCAAAGGAACAGCATTAGGGAGCTATCAATTGTTAAAAGCCCACAAGAGGAGCGTTCTTCAGCAGCAGGAAAGCTAGGAAGAGCTTGGAATCCAAACATCATTTTTTATTCAGCTCAGTTCAAGCTGACTAATAGCTTGGGTACATGGAAGGTGCCCTGAAAGCTTTGGAAGCTAGCTGGCTGGCTGTTATATCCTTAGCAGGATATAACCCAGATAGCTAAGGCTACTGCAGCAATGATCCATATGATAAATGTGGATTCGTTCTCAAAGAAACCCTGTCTTTATCAAAAATGAGATAAGACTGACTTGCCATAAGACCTTGTAACTCAGACACTCTTCTTGCAGATGTCAGAGCAATAGTACAGTTTTTCATATTAAGACCCTTAAAACAGTGTGATGTTCTGGTTAAAATGGAAGTCTTGCAAAATTTTCAGACACAAAATTAAGATCCCAAGGAGATGTCATATGTTTTCTAGGTGGATAGATGCAAAAACGTCCCTTTCAAAATTTTCTTGAATTGAGGGCAGGAAGAAAGGGGGGTATCTAAGGGCTGACAAGCAGAAATGGAAGAAAGATGAACCTTGGTAGTGGAGTAAGAGGTGCCAGATAAGAATTCACACAAAAATGCAAAAACCAGATGCAACTAAACCTTCAAAGGAGCCTGGTTCTTAAAATGGCACCAAGCAGAACATATTTTCCATTTACACTTTTTATGACTTTTAGTAGCAGTTTTTTCATCTCCATTAATACCTCTGGTACACCCTCAGAAAAAGGTACCTAAAAGGTATCAAAACTCTCATCCAAACAGCTAGCTGAAGTTTTTTTTTTTTTTTTTGTCAGATTATGATGTATGAACCAACCCCAGTCTCGTGTGAGCAATTTCAGTCTGTGTAGAACCTTGTGGTAATTGTCCTTGCCATTCAAAAGGAGGGAGAACCACTGTTGCCTTGTTAAAAACAGTCACTAACACATTCCCAGAGTCCTCCTAAATCTTTAGAAGAAACCTGGGTATCAGTGGAAAGGTATACAGGAACATTTCCGTTCAAGGGAATGAGGAGGTATCTGTCTTCCCACCATATATGCAAGGAATCCTGGAGCAGAATTTCTTCCCTGTCTGTTTTGAAAGGAAGCAAACATCTATCTGATCTGTTACCCACATTTGGATTAATTCATGAAAGACCCCTGTGAATAACTTCCATTTATCAAGCTCTGCCCTGGTCCTGGTCAGATTGTCTAATATAAAATTTTACTCGGCCAAAATGTATAAAGCCTGAGCTGTCGGACTAAACTGTTAGGCAACCATAAGAATGGTGGTATCGGTGATAACTTGCAGAGGTCCATGGGACCAGAGATGATGTAAGGCCTTTTGAGCATTAACTGTCAACATTGCTTGATATTTACATGTTTATATCGGTCTTGGAGTTCCACAGAGCTTGCACTTCCATCCCTTTCAAACTGTTCCTTTAGCAAAGTCTGAATTATCTGTTGTGCGAGAGTGGGAGGAGGATGAAAGGAGATTAAGAGATAACTGCTCCAACCACCAGAGTAACTCCTTTATGACAAAGCCCAGTACTAGAATCTGAAAAGTTAAGGAGTGTTGATGCTAAAGCAAGACAGATCTGACATACCATGAATTTTTCTTATGTGAAGTTAGGTTGGTTAGGGGAATAATGAGAATTCTAGAAGCCATGAAAACTAGAATCCGTAGAAATTCCCTGGCAAAAACCATGAGATTGGCTGGAGAAGTCCATGTTCTTCCTAGAGATGAATCCAGAAGACATTCTGGAAAAAGAAATGATTGGGAAGCGATAAAAGAGGATTTCTGCAAGTTCGGTTGAAACACGGACTATGAAGCAGTTTCATAATCCATGTCGAGGAGTCCTGCCAGTTGGAAAAAGTATCTGCAAATATAAGACAGTCCTCAAAATATGGAAAGTTGTGAATGCCTTGAAGCCTGCAGTGAGAAATTGAAAGAGCCAGGCACTTTGTAAATACTGTTGGAATAGTAGACATACCAAAGGTAACACACAGAACTGATTACAAGGCCAGACACTGATAAGTTAAAAAGAAATCTAAATTCCTTGTAAATTGAAATGTGTTAAGTGTCTGGATAGTATGATAGATGCCAGGGTTTGAAGGGATAACATTATGAATTTTGTAATCTTGACAAAAAGACTGAGAATGGAGAGGTCTAGCACTGATCTCCAGCTTCTCTGGTTAAAGATCCTTGAATAAAAACATTTGCCCATCTGAGCTGCACAAGTTCTGCCACCCCCTGAGCCCACATTTTCTCTAAAATAGGAGGAAACATGGACATCTGGTTTTCACAATAGGAAGGAATCCCCCACAAAAGGGGGGGCATTATTCCCACTTCCATTTGTACCCCTGTTGGATAAGTCTCAGAGCCCACTTGTCTGACATAATCAGATACCACTGCAGACTATGGAAGCCAAGACTGAGGAAGAAATTTGAAGGAATTCCAGGTTGGGAGGTGGTGGCTGGGCTAAATCTTTTTTTTTTTTCTTTTCTTTGAACTTCCTTGCCACTGCTTCTCGAAATTTTGCTTCTTAGAACTTTGCTGAGATTGTTTTCCCTGTTTCCTGGAAAGGACCCTAAAAATTAAGGATTTTTTTAACTGAACTTTGAAAGAGAGGGTAGAAAAATCTGAATGAATCAATTTTTCCTTTCTCAAACTTTTTAAGGACCTTAAATGTGGAGGGCCCAAATAACACATTTTTGTCTAGGGGGAATTCAAACTCTCATCCTTAGCATCTTCTGGGAGGTTCTGAGAATTTAATCAAGTAACTCTTCTCATAACTGAACCAATAGCAGCAGCTCTGGAAGTATCAGCAACATAGTCACCTGAAAAGCAGACGTAATTAAAGTATTTAAAATTTTAACTTCTGAAGAAGGATGGTTGTCAACTTTCGAATGTTCTCAAGAGAAGTCAGTAGACATTTGAACATGTGAGCCGGGCAGCTCAAAATTCTGAAAGCTTAAGTAAGAGAAGAATAAACATTCTTTCCAAATCTGTCAAAAGCTTTCCCATCCCTCAACCCCATGGGGTTAGTATTTAGAATAAATTTTAGGAGTAGATGACTTAGATAAATGTATCACTGCAAGATATGATCTGGGAATAAAAAACAAGAATTTATGAGGTGTTTTGTATAACCTGTTAAACTTTTTAGGAGTAGGGGATGATTGTTAGGCATACTGTAGCTTTAATGAAAACATTCTGCAAGATAGACAGCACAGGAGAAACATTTACAGATTGAGGCAGCTCTAGTTGGAATAACTCATAATACTATCACAGGGACTTCATTCAGTTACCAGTGAAATACACATCTCACTTTAACAGTATTGTACAGGAATAATTCTTCTGGAGGGAAATTTGGTGATCAATTTCAGTTTGAAGTGAATTAAGTGAAAAATCTCACTATCTCCTCCCCTCCCCGCTCATCAAACTGTAAACTTGTGAGAGAAATATTTTTTTTCCATAAGAAGGTAGTGTGGAGCCAGGATTCAACATATTAAAAGCAAAGAGTAATCCCTTAACAAATTTTTCCTGTCCATAGATAAGGAGACAGGAAACATATTTTTAAGTGTCTGCTTTTATGTCTTATAAGATTCCATACAATGGGACAGACCCATTACAGCACCACTATCACAGGAATCAGGCCCCTTACCCTGGCTAAATAGTAAACCTTCATTCTCCTTCCCCAGAGACTGACAAGAGTGGTTCTCTCATGCCTAGTACTAACAACCCTACAGCTACACAAGACATGCCATTCTATAGGTCCATCGGTGGCTTCCTTTGGATGTACATCAGAGCAACCAGTTTTAGCCACAGCACAGTCACCAACCAGTCACTGAGTAGCATCGCTGTGTTGTTGTCTGTGATAACTTGCAGAGAGCGAGCAGATCAGACATGTTTTAAGGCTTTTAAAACATTGATTACTAAAAGCTTACACAGGCCTGCAGCTTAATAATTTGTTTTTTAACGATTGTATTCATGTCATGTATGTAGGGTCCCAAAAGGATCAAGAGCCTTCATATTTCCAAATGATGTTACAAAAGGAACAGTATTGCATGGAGAACATTTGGAATTGTTTAACCACATGGGGATAGAGCTTATGCATCTGTTAATGACAGAAAATAACAGAAAGATGGGGAACTTGAAGAAGAAATTAAAAGCTTGCAGGAAAGTATTGTTAATGATTTATTGTAAGGATCTGATGAAGGACTTTATAAGACCTTTTAAAATGTACAGAAACATTGTAAGAGTGTTAAAAATAACTGGAATTTAGGAGGGATGAGAAAGAATACAAGCCCACAATAGATTACCCTAAACCTCAGTTGGGTAAATCAAGGAATATATTACATGAATTCAGTGCCTCCAGCAGTACTGTGGATTATGAAAATAGGCAAGAACAACAATCTAATCAGGACATTTTTAGCCTCCCCTTAACTCTCAGATGATTACAGAGGTTGGAAGAGAAGAGGTGAGATGGTCCCCTGAGAGAAAATTTGGAAGCATATCCCCAAAACAGAAATTTTCAGGAGAGAAATGGGTATGGCAGAAAACAAGGATGGGCCAGGGTGAGAGGAAGATACTAATTAGTTCCAAAAAAAGGTACTGTTTTTGATTTTGAAGAGTTTTGAAATGTATGTTTATAAACATTTGGAAATTACCTCTATGTCTGGTGAGTTGTTATCCAAAAAGTTTACTTCTGTGCCTGCTAAATCTTTATATCTTGTTGATGCGCTTAGATAAAAGTATATATAAGGAAATTGAATCTCGAGTTGCTTTTTGATGTGAAAACAAAAAAATGAGACCTGCAGTCATGTTCTTGCTCATAAAAAGTACATTTAATCCACCATTAATGCCAACTTTAGCATTATGTGAAAGATTATGTCAGCACTAAATAAGACGATTGTTTAAAAATAAGAAAATGACTGGTATGTATTGTAATTTAACATCTGATGAAAATATGTTATTAAATTAATTAAAGAACAACCATTTAATGTTTTATGAAGCTGAACAAAGGGGGTGAGACTAATAATTTAATAATTGATAGTTATATGTATTCTAACAAGATGTTACAATACTTACAGAATGGAATAAATTTTGTGACTGCTTCAGTGAATGAGGTGAATATTTTTGGTACCAAACTGATTTAGTGTTGAATGATATTTGTTTGGAAAATTATTTTGATAAAAAGAAAACAAAAATACTTGATGGTTAATAAACCTTTGGTTCCATCAATACTCTGGATCCCAAAGTACATAAGAATGTTTTGGACCCACCTTTAAGGTCCATAGTAGCATCAGGTGGAGTAAATCAAGCTTTTGAATTAAAAGAAAATTTAGAGAAAATGCCTAATATTTTATATAAAAATGGTAAAAATATTAAGGTCTTTTAGAAAACAAAAAAGCTAAATTTGAGTCAAGTATTAAATGAGGGATGATTAAGTGTGAGCCATGTACATGTTGGTGATACATTAATGATAGTACTAGTATAGCTGTTGGAGGTTATCCAACGTTATAGTAAACAATAAAAGATTTAATTGTACTATATTGAGGGTGGTGTATGTGGCCACCTGTGTATCATACTCTGCATTATAGATATGTAAAATCATCCACCCCTAAAAGATAAAATTCATCAGCATTTATATGCAATTAAGAAAAGGAATAATAGAAATGCTTTGAGTATACATGCAGATGTCAACATTTTAAAAAGTTTATTTCTTATGTACTTTAGAAGGTTGCTAAAAATGTTAGTGGTGGTAATTGGGAAAAAAATTGTAGACTCGGGAATTGTTTTGGAAAAATTTATTGAATGCTTTGCAGTCACCATAAATTAATGATAAGTTTTCACTCCAATGGTATTTTAGTCTCAAGTGCAGTTAAAGTTTAAATGTGAAAATTTGTCCATCCATCCTTCCCTCTACCACTCCCATTCCAAAAATAAAACTATCACCCCCTCCCTTAACCTCCATAAACAATAAATGTAAACTCAAACTACCCAAACAATTATTCTATTTTAAACTTCTGCTACTATCAGGAGACATTCATCTTAACCCCAGCTCTGCACAGTCTACCCTGAACTATAATCCTCCAGCTACCAAACCAACCAACCTCCCATGCTCAAAAAAGCAAGTATCTTTCTGCTCTATTAACCTCAAGAGTTTAGCAAATAAAGTTCACAAATTTCATGCCTGGTTAGCTTACTACAAACCTGACATAGTCACCCTAACCGAAACTTGGCTGAAACCACAACACCTTGACAGTCAAATTGTCCCTCCTGGCTTTAACATCCTCAGGCTTGACTGACATAACAAAAAAGGAGGGGGAGTTGCCATATTCTACTCCGATCACCTCTCGCTAATTAGTCCCAGCTCTCCCTTACCAAACTTCTCCTCAGCAGAACTTCTGTTTACCAACTTCAAACTTAACAAATTCACCACCATAACAGTAGTAGCTATCTACATCCCCCCTGTAGAAAATATTACCATACTTGAAAGTATCCTATCCCAACTCTCTCACACCATCCACAATAAAACCATCACACTTTGAGATGTAAATATAGATTGGTTCACTATATAAACTCCCAATACTAATTCTTGCATCAATCTGCATGGATTTGAGCAGCTAATCACAGCCCCCACCTATAATGATAAATCTCACCTCCCTAGCTCTCTTCTAGACTGGATTTTGGTCTCCCACCCCCAAAACTATCATAATCCCCAGACCCATCCTAATGCATTTAGTGACCACTGCCCCATTACTGTAACCAGACATACACCCCACCTCACCAAACTCTTCAAGTATATTACCTCCCGCAAACGTTCTAATTTCTGCTCTGACTCTTTCATCGACCTACTCTCCAGAACTAACTGGTCTCACCTCAACACTCTCCCCTTGGATGAAGCTGTCCACTCTTTCAATACCACCTTCCTCAATATTCTTAACTCACTAGCTTCCCTCCGCACTATTAGAATCAAATCCAACACAGCTCCATGGCTAACTCAATCAACCCGAAGCCTCATGAAAAACCGTGATAGGATATGGAAAACATGGACTAAAAATCAAGACACCATCTCTCCTTCAGACCTATACAGAAGTAAGAAACAAAATCAAGAAAATCATCCATAAAGACAAACTAAACATCTATGCACACCCTCCCACTACCCAAAAATCAGACCCCAAAAAATTCTGGAATTCTATCAATCATTTCCTTCATCCAGGAAACCCTTCCCCTCCTAACCCTTGTCCAAATGCAACCCCAGTAGACACTGCCATTAAATTTAACAATCATTTTATTGACTCCATAACCACCTTAATTAATTCACTCCCCCACAGTAACAATGTTACTACCCCCACTAACTTATCTTCCCTTCCCACCTCTTCTAATTCTTTCTCACGTAAAGCTGTATCAACTAATTATATAAAATTCTTACTCTCCAAACTTAAACACTGCTCCCCCTCAACAAACAATCTACTCTCCTATTTCCTTAAGATTGCCTCGGAACCCCTTGCCTGTCCTGTGTCAGTTTTGATCAACTGCTCTATTTCTGAATCATATATTCCCTCTTTATGGAAACAATTCTTTACTTTACCCATTCACCAAGTTGGCAATTTATCAGACATATCAAACTTCAGACCAATCGGTATACTATCTCCTCTCAATGAAATATTAGAGAAACGCATTCACAAGCAGATAATGCAGTACCTTCACCAAGAAAACCTTCTCACACACACACACACACACACACACACACCAGTTTCCATCCTAATCATAGTACAACTGCACTAATATCCTTCATCAACACAGTATCTCTTGCTCGTGACAATAATAAACTTGTCTCGTGCCTGTTCCTTGACCTTTCTAAAGCTTTTGACACTGTCTCCCACCCTCTCGTCCTGGAAAAAATGACTTATCTAAACTTCTCCACCCCTACTATTTCCTGGTTCTCCAGCTCTCTCTCTAACCACCAGCAATCAGTACAATGGCTCTCTGCTCTATCTCCTCCTCTCACTGTGTGAATGGGTGCCCTCAAGGGATCTATCCTTGGACCACTGGTCTTCAATATTTTCACAAACGTACTATATGCCATACCTCTTGTCCCCAGTCAACACTTGTGCAATATGCTGATGACTGCTATCATCACCATTGTAGACAACCCATCAGACCTCCACTCTGCTCCCCAAGCATCCTTCAACACCATTGAGACTTGGCTTAATGACAACCAATTAATTCTAAATCCAAAGAAAACCAAGCTCCTACTCTTTTTCTCCAAAAACCACACCAATCTTAAGACTACATTTAACATTTTACAAGCAATAACACCATCATCACAGTTGAACCCAGCACTAAATTGCTTGGAGTCACTACAGATGATCAGCTTAAGTTTGATCTACATGTCACAAACAGTATCAAAAGAACACACCAGAAACTTGGACACCTCTACCGTAATAAGAAATACTTAACTAACACAGCCAGAATTACTCTCTCCCATGCTTTTTTGCTTCCCACTCTTCTATACTCCTGTCACATATTCACTAATCTTAACTCTACACTCATTTCAAGACTTGAATCTACCTATAATAAGGTGGCCAGATTCACAGCCAACCAATCCTACAATTCTCCTCACTGCTTATCACTTAAGCAACTGGACTGGCTTGAGTTCCCTCACCTGCTACTACTTTATCAGCTGCAAATTATCCACTCCATCTTGTACCTGCCCTCATACTGCCCCAGCCTCTCTACTATTATATCTAAATACTCCCCAGCTAAGTCACTTCATAGCTCAGATCAAGGACTATTACAGATTTATAAACCCAAAACAAAAATAGGATGTCTACTCTATAACTACAACCCAGCCACTTCCTGGAACCAATTACCCCTTGAAATAAAGTCCCTTGACCAAATCAAGCAATTCAAATTAGCCACTGGAAAATACCTAACAATAAAATGGTCCTGCCAATGTTGTCACCCCCCTGAAACTACCCTTACACCTATACTCCTCCTTTCCCCAAGTTTACGTCTAACATTGTGCTCCCTCCACTTCCCTCCTTCTATCTACTCTTTCTTTTTCCCTCCCTCTCCTATATTTCTTCCCTGGCTACCTCATCTAAACTATATTCACGCTGTTTCCCATTAAATCTTCCACTTCCACCTGTCTGTCATCTTGGACATCACCTCTTTACTTCCATGTATCTACATTCCTACTTCTGTATACAACCTCTCTAAACCTATCTACAATAACTCAGGTATGTTAATTTACTATGCCATTACAACCCAATTGTAAATTTTGCTGTGTGTAACTGATTCTTTGTTAAATTTTATTGAACTGCAGAGCCTCTCTCCGTCTAACTATTGCGTATATGCTGTCTATACCTAAAACCAATAATGTTGCTCTTTAATCATTTCTTGTGCTATTGTAACCTGGGAGCAACATTTTTGCTGACTGTAATTGAACTTTGTTAAATTTTATTCACTGAGGAGCTTTTCTCCCCGTGACTGTGCTGAAAATGAGCCAAGAGCTCAGTCAGACTAACCCGGTTAACAAATGTAAAATAAATAAATAAATAAAATGAATTTCTGTTGTATCGTTTGAGAATTTGTATGTTATGAGTGTTTTATGTCCCCACTCCACAAAGGGGGAGCCACCACTGTTCCCGGGAATTATCGACCTATTAGTCTGATGAGCCTGGTCTGCAAGGCCATGGTATCATCATGGAACTCATAAAGAAAGACAATGGTAACCTCCAAACTCTGGATCCCACCCAGTTCGGGTTTGTGAAAGGCAGATCATGACTCCTGAACCTGATCGACTTCTTTGAGGCAGTCACCAAAGCCGTGGATGAGGGTAAGGTGGTTCACGCAGCCTATCTTGACCTGGCCAAGGCTTTCGACACCATCCCCCATTCTGGAATTATAAACTCACTAAACTAGGTATAAATCCCTACGTCACAAGATGGGTTGCCAACTGGCTCACTGACAGAACCCACACTGTAAAAGTTGCAGACTCCAATCTGACCTCAAAGCAGTGACAAGTGGAGTACCACAGGGTTCTGTCCTGGGGCCTCTCCTGTTTGGTATCTACTTCTCTGAAGTACAGGCTAACACAGAAGGCCTCTGGCTAACTAAGTTCACAGATGACTGCAAACTAGGAGCCATAGTCAAGTCCCCAAATGATGTGGACATCCTACAGAAGGGCCTCACTGAGACAGATGTCTGGTGTCAGAGCCATGGCCTCAAGCTCAATGCCAAAAAGTGCAGCGTCATCCCCTTTGGTAAAAACACTGTACCCATGAACTACCACATAGGCAGCAATCTACTTAACACCAAATGCGTGATAAGAGACCTTGGGACCCAGGTGGACAGTAGTCTCTCCTTTGATAGTCACATCACCACAGTAGTCAGGAAGTCCTTCTACGTGGCACACCTCATCATAAAACGGTTCTTCCTGGATCAGGAAAAAAGAGGTCATTGTTCCCCTCTACTCGTCACTCATTAGACCCATTATAGAGTACAATGCTCCTTTTGGAATGTACCTCACAAGACATCTGCAGCAGCTAGAAAGGCCACAGAAGTACCTCACAAAGAGGATTACTGGTCTCAAACAAATGCTCTATACTGACCGCCTCAAAAAACTCCAGCTTTACTCCGTAGCATATCGCCTACTCCGAGGTAATCTCTGCCTAACATATAAAGCTATGTCAAACCCAGAGCTGTTGGACATGCTACACTTAAAGAAATCCCAATCCCTCTGAGCTACACTCTCTAGGGACCTAAACCTTGTCACCACAATAAACAGGACACGCTGGAGGGATAGATTCCTATCCCAGAGACTTCCTATACTCTTGAACAAGCTACCCACCTATGTCAAGCAAAGTTCTTCATTAGCACTCTTCAAGAAAAATCCTGATGAGTGGGTGGGAAATAGGAAATACACCCCGGGGATCACGTCTGTGTCTCTGCTCGACAGTGGCACAGGAAAATAACTTTCTTGGGTGGTGTAAGCTATGGAACCTTGCTGGCTAGGCTTATGTAGGCCCTTGGGCCAATAGCTTAGTACCTACCTATGAACCTATGATTATATTTATATTTAATGATTATATTTATATTTAATACTAGTTTATAAATATTGGGTTTATCGCTTAGTGGTGATTTTTTAATGTATTCTGTGTATTTTAATGAAATTGGTTAGTTACTGGAGCATTATAAATTATTTAAAGGAGAGATGTGATGTTATTTTTGTTTTGAAGAAGTTCTGGTTTGTCAACGAATTAAACCATCAAACTGAATAATAAATTACTCAGTAGCATGGAGTTCTGAGCAGAGTGTTCTCATCTACTGATTACTGTGAACATCTCTTTGACCTTTATGAGCGTTTGTTTGTCTTTTTTTTTCCACAGGCCACACTCCTTTTCATACAGCCTCCTACGCAAATGTCTGAATCATGTACGGTGACAGGTTGAACAAGAGGCTGAAGGGAGAATTGAAAACTTGGGTTGAGAGATAACTGGTCTGCCCACCAGAGTAACTTCCTTATGACAAACACCAGCAATGGAATCTGAAAAGATAAAGGGTGCTGATGCTTTTATTAGCCTCATCTGAGGTACCACTGAATTTTTCTCATGTGAAGTCTGGCTAAAGAAGTCATGACATTCAAAGAGGCCATCAAACCCATAATCCTATGAAATTCACTGTCCAATTTGTTCCATAGAAATAAGAGCCCTTCCTAGGTAAGTATCCAGAAGACATCACAGACAAAAGCATTTCTTGAGAGGGATAATTTCTGTAGGCTTCCTGGAGACGCAAGCAGAGAAGGGGGTTCTTAATACATGTCAGACAAGCTTGATAACCAGATAGTAACTTTTTGTCTAGAGGAAGAAAGGCTCTTTCTAGAGAAGTATCCAGAAGATGTTCCAAAAAATTATTCTTTGTGAAGGGATGAAACTGCAGACTGAGCAGGAACTTCAAGACACTTGACAAAGAATCTTGACAGTTGGAAAAAGAGTCTGTAAATATAAGACCATCATTCAGATATGGAAAGATGCAAATGCCTTGAAGTCTGCAGTAAACAATTTACTGAGGCCCGACTCTTTATAAATACTCTTGAGGAAGGAAACGGGCAAAATGTTAAGACACAGAACTAATAATGAAAGCCAGGTTATCTTAGACCTGTGAGCTCTGAGAATCATCACCAAGGGATACAGATGTCTAAGGGAGACCCTTACAGATACAGTCTTACACTACTTTCTCAAATTTTGTTCCTGAGAATCAGAATATTCAGTCTGAATAAAGAACACTAAAAACAAACACTCCCAGTACCTTCCCTCATTTTCTGACTGAGAATCAGTGTTGCATTGTATCTGATTAAGTCTGATAGACAAAAATGTGCACATTACTTTCAATAAACTGGGCAATTTAAAGGTCAAAGAAGGATTCCTTCATGTATGTATCATTTGATTTTGAAAATCTGCATGATCTACTCAGATGAGCTGTCTGCCTGCAAAATACTTACAGGAATACAGCAGAAGATACTTCGAACAAAAAGGCTTTTCCTTTTATTTATAGCTGTTGCGCCAGAGGAAAACCAGCCACTCCACTGGGCTTGGACAGCCTATAAGGAGATCTACTCCACAATACTTAGCCTACATTTGTTTATTATGAAACAGAGGGGAGGTGTGAGAGTTAACAAGGCTTCTAGGGGTAATATTTTGAGCACTGCAAATTTAATTTTTTTGGCATCATAAAGATCCTTGAACAGAATTCCAAGCCTATATGGAGTGAGAGTACTATGCTGCTCACCTACTAAGAAAATATTTAGCTTTGAAACTGGAACAAACAGGGATATTTTGTTTACAGGAGGAAGAAGAATCTCCTGAAAAGGAGAGGGGGAGGTATTCTCTTAGACATTTGTACACCTAGTTGATGATTCTGAGAATCTGCTGATCTGAGACAATCTGATGCTAATGAGGAAGATGCAGACTGAGTGGCAGACTGCCATGGTGGGTGGGTGGTGGCATGGCAGATGTGGATACTGAATTTTGGACTGTCCCTAATCCTGGTGGTCTTTCCTTTCACTTTTGTGATGTAGTACAACCTTGCTGCTTAACCTGCTTCTGGGAAAAGGATGCAAACTTAGAAAGAAAATTGTTGTTAAATTTAGAGGATTGAAAACCTGTGTCACCCATTAAGTACCTTTTCAGCAGAAGGGCCAAAGAGAACATCATTGTCAATGGTAGAATTTAAAATCTCAGTCTTAGCATTGTTTTCTCAGTTTAGGGAATGTAATCAAGCAAATCTTCAATTAACTGACCTTGTAGCTGCAGATCTGGATACAGCATCAGCAGAATCATAAGAGCACTTTAGTAAGGAATATTTGGTTTCATGAAAAGCAGGAACAATTAAGGAATTCAATGAAAATGTAACCCCCAGAAGAGGGATCATCAACAATTAACTCTCTGATATTCTCAAAGTCAGTCAGTAAAAATTTCAACATGCGAGACCGACAGTTCAAAATTCTGAAAATTAAAGTAGCAAAAGAATAAATTTTCCAAACCTATCAAAAATTTGTCTATCTTCAAAAGACAGAATGGGGTTCGAATTAAAAATGTGTTTAGCAGCAGCAGCAGTTTTAAATAAGAAAATAACAGCAGGACATATTTAGGATTAGAAAATAGATATTTATAAGTCTGAGGTTCTCTATATCTTAACAGACCTTTCAGACTAGGAGGTTGACTGTCAGGCATGCTACAAGCTGTTCAGAAAAGATCCTCTAATGATGATAAAACAGGAGGGGCAGCTTCAGGCTATGGAATATCCCATTGAAACAATTCATAATTTTTCCTGAGAGACTGGATTTCATTCTGTCCCCACAGGAAAACATCTTTCACTCTTGTTAAGGTGTAAGAAAAAGATAGTACTTTTGGAGGGAAACCTGAAGAAACAATTCGTCAGTATCAGAAACTTCAGTTTGAGTAAAAAGCCATGAAGACAAACATTTTCAATCTCTTCTCCTCTTCTGACTGGGAATCAGTGTCAGAATGTTAGGGAATTTTTTTTTATTTTTCTTCCAGTAATAGGTGAAGGAACATGATTTAAAACATTAACATAAATTAAATCCTTAACAAATACCAACAAATTATCCCTGTCCATAAATAAGAAATAGGATAAGTAACATTCTTAATTTTTTGTTTTCTTTTCCTGTGAGACTCCCTAGAAAAAGACAGACTTATAGCATGCGGAGTATCCAGAGAATCAGGCATCCCATCCTGACAATGCGATAAGAATTCACCCTTTCCTTTCCTGAGACTGACAAGAGCTGTTCTCCTTTGCCCAAAGAGTATAAGACTATAGTCACATAGAACATGACACACTTTTAGCCATTAGTTCTCACAAACTACACAAATGGGACTGCGAGACAGCAATGACTGGTCAGAGGAACCCAGTCTGGCCACAATGGAGTCACGCATTGGTTGCTGGCCTGACACTTATAGACTCTCAAGAATATTTCATTTTCTTGAGGAACAGGTGAAAGAAGAACCAAGGAGACCAGTACATGCCCCATGGTTTAGATGAAAAAGATGGCTAGTAGAGCTTCAGAGAGTTGGTAAACCTCCTGACAAAAATGGTCAAAAAAATGAAAGTGATATACTTGTCATAACTCAAGATTTGAGTTGTTTTCTTCCATTTGTTTAAACCTGTGGGTTACTGACTCCAACTGGATCAGAGGCCAGCAGATCAGAATCTTCAGCTCTGAAGTTCCATCCACTCGCCCATAATGCACTATAATTTCTAAACCTGTTTAGCTTGATCTTGCCCTGCCATACTCTACTTATACTTGGAAAGTTCTCCAAACGCAATCTGATGGATGGACCAAGAAAGGGTCTCAAGGTCAGACTTTAGGCCGGTCTGCACAGTCCATCAGGAGCCACAAAATAAGAATGACAAATTGTAATGGGGAATAGAAGGAAGATGACTGAAATGGACAGAATAAGACAACAGGAGTATAATATTACTGTAAGTATGCAACTTTCATATCAGATATTCTCTCTTCTTTCCATATCAACCTGTGGGACAGAGTCCCCAGCTTGTCAAAATGTGTGGCATCAGGACACAGCATTCTGCAAAATGGTGGAGTCAAAGGATGTCCTAGATCTGGACTGTATATATGATTTACAACATGCTACAGAGGTATGAGTGCTTGACCAAGTAGCCACTGCACAGATATCATCTAAGGAGGCATAGGTGAAAAAGGCAGTAGAAGTAGCAACTGTTCTGGTGGAATAGGCTTTACGTTTATTAGGTAATGGAATACCTTTCATAGAATAGACAAATGAGATAAAATCAGAAAGCCACCTGGACAAGATCACCTTAGAAACAGACTTATCCAATTTAGTTTAAGAAAAGGATATAAAAAGTTGGTTTGATTTCCTAATAGATTTTGTCCTGTCCAAATAAAGTCTCAATTGACAATGAACATCCAAATAATGAGATATGTACTCTCGAATGTTATTGAAATTTGAGAAGAAAACAGGCAAATGAATTGACTGGTTTAAGTTTTTCTTAGAGGCCGCCTTTGGTAGTAAGTAAGGATTCATTCACAATGAGAACCTGTCTTTGTGGAAGACAAGGTTAAGGGGGATTGCAAGACAAAGCTTGAATCTCTGAAACTCTCCTGAATGAAGTAGCTGCAAGTAAGAAAAAAGGTTTCCAAGATAGCAAATTTAAGTCTATGGTAGCAGCCGACTTAAAAGAAGCCTTTGTTAAAGCTTAATGGAGAAAATACAAATTCCAAGGAGGGATTGGATCCCTTATGATGCATCAAAGCAGGAAATTGCCCTTCAAAATGGCCATGGAAAGTTTGACAGCCACAATAGATATGTGTCTTAAACCCCTGTGGAAATTTAAGAAGGCTGCAAACTGAACATTGACAGTGTAATAGCCGAGTGCAGACTAAACAATTTCCACCAGGAAATTCTAAAATTGCATCTAAAGGGACAGAAAAAATAACCAGTACCTTATAAACAGCCCAAATAGAAAATCACATCCGCTTACTGATGTAAATCTCTTCAGCAGAGAGTTTTCAAGAGGAGGAAAGAAAATAGACATCTCCTATGGAAAGTTTGGGCTTTCTGCCCATCGATGGAATTGGAGGAACAGAATGGTCTGCCTGAGGGATTTAAAATTCAGGTGAGGCTGGTCAGAAGAATGGGATTACTCCAGGAAGGCTATGCTGAGGTGCCAGAGTGTTATTCAGTGTGAATAAACTATTTAATACAAGATTGGGGGCATCTTTTTTGCTGGCTTTGTAGTCTGGTGTGTTTTAACACTTGCTTGGTGTTTTTTTATAGAATGGGATATCAAGTCTGGTACAGGATTCAGAACCCAATGAGGGTGCAACAGATGAGGCCACAGGAAGGCGCTAGTAGGGAACTATGAGGACCACAGTCAGTCCACAAAGAGCTGCTTTCTGTAGAATTATTATAATCAGGGGCAAAGGAGGGTATGTAAACAGGAGACCCGGGAGGCAAGCATGGAGAACAGCATCCCACAATGTCTGTCGTCTTGGAGAAATCTAGGAGAGCCTGCCGCAGCATTGGCATTAAGGGGTCGAAAGATAGATGATGGAGCAGGGCTGGCCCTAATGGCTGAATACATAAGGCACTAATGGATTGACGGACCAGTCCTAAGGCATGAGTATGCTCCTGTTCAAGTTGTCCATCAGGATTTTGGATCTTCCTGGGATGTGTGTTGCTATGAAAAATCGTTGCAAGGACATCATGTATTACCACACCTTAATAGCTTCTCAACAGAAGGGGCCAGATCAGATTCACCCTTTCTGGTTTATGCACCGAACCACTGCCAAGTTGCCTACATGGCTATAACACCATTAGAAGGCATTTCAGGCCTGCAATGCTAAGAGGACTGCCCTCGTCCCCAAACCATTGATGTGAAGACAGGCCACTGAAGGAGGACTAGGTACCTTTGCCTGTATTCCTTTCGAAAAGCTCCCAGCCCAGGAATGAAGCCTCTTTGGTTACTGTGGTCTTGGGCAGGGGAAAAACACAGGGATTACCCATGGAGACCTACTCTGATGTTAGTCACCAAGAGATGTGGTGATGACATGTGATAGACAGCTGAAATGGAAAGTCATTGGATTAAAAGCAATTGACCACTTGACTGATAGGATCCACTACTCTAATGACAGAAGTTTTGAGGGGGCAACTTGGCAATCTGATTGGTGGTGCACATATGATATCTGATGTATTCCAGAGCTTGACTAGTCCCAAACTGAACTTTCTTAAATTTGTTGTGATGCCCAAAGATAGGCACAACTGAGGCAGATAGTCCCTCAGCGATTTTAGATTAGATTGTCCAGGTATAGAAAGACCCAGAATCCCTGCAGTCTGAGCATGCTGCTACCACTGTCAATAGACTTGATGAACATCTGCTGGGCCAAAGGACAATGTTTGGAACTGGTAGTGATTGGCATTCAGATGGAACCTCCTGGAATGTCTCACTAACTTTGAGACAGTAGGCAATTTTTGAAGTCAGCTAAGCACATCCAGTCCTCCTTCCTCAGCAGAGGTAGAATAAGCTGTGCAGTCACTACATATAACTTGCTCTGTGTTATATAGATGTTCAGTTTGCTGAGGTCCAGAATGGGCCTGACGTCCTTGCTTTTCTTTGGCACCAAAAAGAAACTTCAGTAGACCAGAGATCCTCTTAGGTCTAGTGGGAAGTCTTGGATGACTCACTCTGAGAGCAGTGTGTTGATCTCTGCTGCTGCTTTTCTTCATAGAGGGGATGGAGCTTCAGGAAGGGATGTTTTGTTGGAGATACTATAGCCTATGGAAATGATTCTAGCACTTAAGCGTTCAAAGTAATAGACTCTAAAGCTCCTGGGTGAAGAACCAAACACTACTCCAATAGCCTCCAGAGTGCAGAAGTTGGGGAAACTTTCCAGAGCACTGGAAAAGCTTGTCAGAGAAGAGACTTTAGAAATCTTCATTCTGTGGACCTACCCTGCTCAGGGGCAGGCAACATCCATTGAAGTCCTCCTATAAGTCAGGAAGCACATTCATTTGGAGTATCTGGGGGAAGCTGATGGGATTTATGAAAGAGGAGTAATTTATCTCCCCCTCTGTTTCCTAGAGAAGGTGCTTTGTGGTGTAGTAAAAATTAACTTATACAACAAACAACGTCTTAAAAGAGGTCGTATTTTAAAAGACATGTTAGTGCATGCAAATTTCTCCCTACCGGATGTTAATATGGGGTATGAAATTGCTAGGTTGGGCACCTGGGCATGTGGAAACTGTTCAGTTTGTCCATTTGTGATCAAATATTTTGATAAAATTAATGGTTTGAAATATAGACCGGTAACAGAGTACACATGTAATGCAGTGGGTATTATTTATGCCATGAAGTGTCCATGCAATCTGTTTTATATAGGTGAGACTAAGAGGTCTTTTAAGGTCAGATTGCAGGAACATATTCGAGATATCAAAAATAATAAATTGGAAAGCCCAATTGCCTCCCATTTTAATGATATACATGGGGGAGCTTATTCGGGTTTAAGAGGCTATAT